>NC_085865.1:3478377-3485877 GCF_034702125.1 Engraulis encrasicolus | reverse complement strand
CAGGTAAGCTGGGCCCCATGGTCTACGCGCAGCACACCATCACCAGCATGGCGGCTCCGTCGGGCCACAGCCTGGGCCGCACGGAGGGTCACGGGCTCCGCTTCCTGCTGCGGGAAGATGACCTCATCACCCTCGACGCCTACCAGCGCCTCCTCACCAAGCTCACCACCGTCGTCAAGGAGATGGAGAACTACGCCGCGCAGATACACGAGTGAGTTAGTTCTTTAGAGTGCGAGTGTATTGACAAAAGTATGCAGTCTTGTGTACACGCGCACACACACACAAGCACGCACGTCGCACACATATGGAGCTATTTTAAGTTCATAAGTCTTACAGCTCCACAAAACGCATTTCAAATGTGTAAGCTGCACCTTGTACTTGCAGGGTTATTTTCACATCTGTACATTTGTTTTGTAACTGTGTGTTTTTTTTTGCACATGTGTGTGGGGGAAAACGTATGTGTAAAATATTAAAATGTATGTGTAGAAATGTTTTGAAGTTGTGGCAAGAGAAGTGCGTACGGCTTGTGCCATGCTTTACCAACTTCTTCCTGTTCGGAGCTGCGAGCACACGGCTGTGAAACTTTTTTCACAGATGTACGAATTTTGAGCCGGTTTTCACGTGGGGGTGGGGTCACAGGGTGAGAGCCAATCAAAACATCGCTTATTGCCAAGCCATCGATTTCAATGGGGTGCGTTTACATCCCAGTGCAGTAGGTGGCGATAATGAATATTCACCTCTAAACATCACTTGCAACGCGCCAAATGAATACAGACTACCGGCACGTTAAGTTTATATAGGCAGCGAAATATTTTACATCTGTAAGTTAATACAGTAGACTATTTTACATCTATAATATATCTATAGCCTACTATTTCCACGATCTGCTTACCTTGATCCCCACAGATACCACGCAAAATACCATGCACTCATTGACTGAATATTATGACACTATCTATGACAGACGCAAGTGACCAACAAATTGCATTACATTAACTAGCTTTTCGTTTTTACCTGGTAACAATTATATAATAATTATATTCTCTGTAACATAACAACGTTAAAATGCAACTAAGTAGAAGCGTGCAGTATTGGCAGGCAGTAGCCTATTTAAACAGTCTCAGCCATGCAACTGAGAAGAGGATGAATATGCTACAAAGATTATAAAAGAACCCCCCACATGTATAAGAGCCAAATAAAAGGGACACCAGTGTTTTATTTCACCTTTATTTTGGAATTCCCAGATGCCATTTTAAATAATCTGAAATAACTTAGGCCTACAGTATAAAGTAATGTGCCATTTATATAACAAAAACACTGCATACCCCTAGACACGATGCATACTTGAATAAAAATAACATTTTGTTAAACAGGTGCATGAGTAAGGGACAGCTCTTCCACATACCCATGTCATTGTAATGGGGACAAACGTTTGTTTACATTTCAAAAAAACATCTTCATTTATTCCCAATAACATTCAAAAGGTTATG
Source organism: Engraulis encrasicolus (assembly GCF_034702125.1). NCBI lineage: Eukaryota > Metazoa > Chordata > Actinopteri > Clupeiformes > Engraulidae > Engraulis > Engraulis encrasicolus. Next base: position 3,484,387 of record NC_085865.1, on the reverse strand, counting down.
CAACATCAGCAGACAACTAGCAAACAGACAGTGATACCTTTTGGGATAGTATTTGGATTAGACCTATGTTAAGAAGGTTTTTAATGCAATCAAAGTCTGCCCCTATTAGAATAGCTCAAATCTCAGAAAGAGCTGAGTCAAAAAAATGCCAGCATCACCGGGTACTGACAAGTCAAGGGTAGCATGAGGTATACAACAGCATATAGAAATTGGCAGAAGCTATCTTTTAAGAGGCAAATGGTTGAGTAATCCAGTGCCACTTTGATGTTATGGGCATTCTAATTTGCCAGAAATCACCAGACATAACCCTCCATTCATTTTCATTTTTTTCTTTTTTCTGGTGAGTTAGAATGTCCGTACCACCAAAGCACCAAAACGTGGTATGGAAATCTATAGGACATAATGAAGAGGGAAGTGTGGGTGACCAGATAAAAAAAACAAAAAAAAACAAAAAAAAAACAGCTGGCACCAAAGCATATCTGGACTTCTATATCCCTCATGCAATGCCACTGCCCATTGACTTCAATGGTGCGACACCTTCCATTCTGACACACACAGAGACACACTGCCATACAAAGCAAGAAAGAGTGTGGGGAGATATAATCACAAATAGTAGCTACATTTCTGTCCTGATGCATCTGCCAGATGGCAATCTAGCAAAGAACTTGTGCCGAGGGTGCAGTAACACATGGAGAACCATGATGTGATGTAGTATGTGATGGTTTATTAGCAGTTTTGTGGTTGTAGTGTCTTCTAGAGGGTTCACAAGAAGTGCAGATTTTGCAGAGGTGTTGGTGGCCCATGACTGGTCCTGGATGGTGCACCACCTTCACCGACTCTCCTCCCCTGATGCTGATGAGTTGGACATGCTGGAAAGGTCATCTAAAGTTTGGCAAAGAGAGAAGATTAGAGGAGAGTGTGTGTGTGTGTGTGTGTGTGTGTGTGTGTGTGTGTGTGTGTGTGTGTGTGTGTGTGTGTGTGTGTGTGTGTGTGTGTGTGTGTGTTTGTGTGTGTGTGTGTGTGTGTGTGTGTGTGTGTGTGTGTGTGTGTGTGTGTGTTATTAACCCATTTTAGCCTGATGCTGCATACACGATGCATTGTCCAAGGCGCCTGAAGTGACATGGGTGCATTCCAATATGCAGACTGTCCATTCTCATGCAAGATGATGGTCTTGGCTTTTAAATGCAACTAATTTCACATTTTTATGTGCCTCAGAGGCTGAGCAAGTTAGGTTTTTACCGCCCCCAAAGGTTGCTGGTTCATCTCCCAGCCCGCCAGGTTGGTGGGGGAGTAATTAACCAGTGCTCTCTCCTCCATCCTCCATGACTGAGGTACCCCACGCATGGTACCTTCCCGCCACACTGCAACATACTGCTCCCTTGGGATGCCAATGTAGGCTGCACCCTTGCACAGGTGAGGCATAAAATGCAATTTTGTTGTGTGCAGTGTATACTTCTATGGGCAGTCATGGGTGAGCGGTTAGGGCGTCAGACTTGCATCCCAGAGGTTGCCGGTTCGACTCCCGACCCTCCAGGTTGGTGGGAGGAGTACTCAACCAGTGCTCTTCCCCATCCTCCTCCATGACTGAGGTACCCTGAGCATGGTACCGTCCCACCGCACTGCTCCCCATGGGGCGCCACTGAGGGCTGCCCCCTTGCACGGGTGAGGCATAAATGCAATTTCGCAGTGTGCAGTGTTCACTTGTGTGCGGTGGAGTGCTGTGTCACAATGACAATGGGAGTTGGAGTTTCCCAATGGGCTTTCACTTTTTTCACTACTTGTGTGCTGTGTCACAATGGCAAAGGTGGGCTTTCACTTATATACACCTAGAGATTTTTTCCCCTGAGTCCAATGTTTTTAAACAGTTGAAACATGAACATTTCCAGTCAATATTTACAATGGAATAGTAGACCTCTGTGTCATATTCCCAAGGAATGGTAGCATCGCATCTGCTGTGCTGTGCTGAGTCAAAGTAATTCATAAGCCTACTGGTTGTGTTTTCCCTGCCCATTCACAACTTTGATGGCCTGCAATTTATTCAGATGTGTTCTACAACTTTTTGATGAAACTTCCATTTTACATTTGATACCACAAACTAGGCTTACTTGTTGTGCTGTGTGGATTTTTGTTGAGCAGGGATCTCACTTACCAATTAGCATGTTTTCCTCTTGTTACCAGCATCAGTCTGAACCTGACTGGACACCTGTGCACTTCACCATATGTGAACTCTGAGGGCAAGTGTAGAAGCCTGGCAAATAAAGACAGGAATAAGTCGGTCTCAGTATCACTGTGCAACTACATTCACAATGTAATATGTTGGTTTAGTTGAATTCTGTCCATCACAATTTAATATTATGGTTTACATTTAGGCATACAACTTTCACAATGCCATATTAGTTACATTTAGCTAGCTAGTGTCCTATTTGGTAAGGACATGTACAAGTGATGTAGGCTGTACAGCAGGGGTGGGCAACTTTCATTATAAGGTGGGCCAACATTTTTAATTACCACAATCAGTGGGCCACATCACCACGCACTTGAGAGAATTTACAAAAGGATACTTCACTTTTTCTTTATTTTTACATGAATGCTTACACTATTGATTTATAGGGGGTTAAAAACTGTCCTTTTTCTTTTTTTTAAAAGTGAGAAGTTGGGCTGCATGTGGTGCCCGAGCCTCCAGTTGCCCATCCCTGCTGTACAGTTTCCTAACAGAAAGGCTCTCATAGTATTTCAAATAATGGTCTATATAAAAACTGGTTATAATAGGTACAGTGCAGCATAAACAGGGTTGAGGGGGTGGTTTCTTTTATTTCGTTGTACCTACCGAGTAGTTTAGCCAATGTCTGTGTGACACGTTCATGCTGCCACCTCCACAGCATCCTCTTCACAAACCGCAGGGGCAAAACACCTGAAAACATAATAATGTAATCCTTTTTCAGTCCAAGATATAGACTAGAAAATGAGTGACAGCATCACAATCAGGTATGCAAGTGTAGTGGACCCCCCATTTTCGGCTTTTTGTTATTCCCTTATTCTCACTCCCTGTCTTTTTGTTGTCCTGTCAGAAGTTGTCTTTTAGTTTAATTATGCTGTTGCACGTTTTCGCCAATAGATGGCATTATAGGACCAGCAATGAGTGCAGAGACCCTCTCTGGTGCAGTAGCCAGTGACTTCGGTCACATAAAGAACGAAACGTGGAAGTGACAGGCTTTGTTATGATACAGAAGTAGGCCAGTGACAATGGCCTCAAAATTTGGAGACACCCCAACCGGAGGTAGAACAAAACCCAAGAGAAGTCACATTTTGGGTGCTTTTTTTGTTTGGAGGTGCATATGAAAATGTGTAAAATGTTTAGGCTTAGCATTAAAATCACTTTGGCCAAGAATCATTTTCATGTATGGGACACCCTAGAGATGAGGAAAAACATTATTGGGTTTTGTTCTACCTCCGGTTGGGGTATCTCGAAAGCGAAGGCCTTTTTGGGCCCATTGTCACTAGCCTAAAGGCAGCGGTGTCAGCTGTACAGTTATGCTGAGGAAAATGTAAATAAACAACGAACTCAGCAAAACTCTACACACTTGAGGACCTTATTCATTAAGTGTGCAACATAAGCATTCACGCAATAATGCCACCAGGTCACATTTAAGATTTAATTAGGAGTATTTTGTTATGGATCTTATGTAGTGATAGACTTACCATTTCTTGTTATGGCATATCTGGCCTATTCCCAAGAGAAGGCTGATGTCCCTGTCTGTTGATCTGATTTTGACGTCGGCAAGATGCTTCGTGCTGTCTGGGTTTCAAACCTAGTGGTGAAATGACAAGGGATTTTATGTAAACAAAATGCTTATTTCAGTAAGTGTACATAAAGTAAACAGATCTAAGAAGTTCCCAGAGCACCCTACGATAGCTGGCATGGTTGGCACAAAGACCCAAAGAGCAAAATTGTCCCAAGATTGTCTTCCAAACAATTCCACTCCAAACATTTTCCTTCTGAAATAAACAATGTCCATATCCAATCAAACCTCAGTAGGCAGCTATCTCGTCAGGTCGGCCTTACCATAGACACATCTGTGGCCCGTAAATTTACAATCTCAAACGTCATCACCATATAAGCCATGGCACAACACAAGCGTTTATTTTTATAATAAACAAGATATCTCGGCACGTTTGCGCTAGTTATCTGAACACTGATTGTTAACGAATGCCCGAAATAGTGTAGAGCTAGCTTAGCTGCCATTTATGTTATGCTAGCTAGGGTCAAGTCATCTCATCCAAACTAGCCACAGTAAGGGGGAAATTCTTGGGTTGCAGCTGACGTCATAGTGCTGCCCCCTGGTGGTGATCTACCGCTGCTGGTGGACAACCTGGGCTTGGAGCCATTGAAACCCATTCAAAACTTCATTTTTTCGATCTGACACAGAATATTTTTAATTATACCTAAAGACACACCATGGGACTTGTTTAAAAGCTGAGAACCTCAGCTTTCCATAACTGAAAGCGGTATTTTCCTAGCATCTACCAATCCGAAGGTAGCCCACTTTAAGTGCGGAATTACTTTTCTAAAGATAGCGTTTTGTTTCCTTGGAAACGGACGCGGTTTATGTGTTACGCATACGCTATTTGACTCGGTTTTGCACTATTAAGGATGGATTTCTAATCTTGACATGTTAATGGACAATCTATGCGAATTTCATAATGTGTTTTTATGTGATATGGGAGTAAATGTGTTTACATCCCGTCTGGGATTTGTTAAACTAGCTGGCCCGCTAGTTAGCTAGCAAGTGCTAGGTCTCTACACTACATCATGTCGAAAGTGGAAAGATTTGCCGACACTCAAGGCTGTGGATATAATGAACTGGTTCTGTGAATGTTCTCAGAATGTTTTGCTCTGACAAATTGCTGATATTATAGCATTACATCCAAATCCTGGTGTTTCTTTGTTTATGCTTGGGCCATTGAGACAGATCGATTCTAATATCTATTACTTACTTGCTAGCTAACTAGCGAACTAGCTAACAAATCCCAGACGGGCGTACTGTTAACACATTTTACTCCCATGTTACATAAAAACGCATTTTGAAACTCGCACAGATTGTCCATTAGAATGTCAAGATTAGAAATTCATCCATAATAATGCAAAACCGAGTCAAATAGCGTATGCGTAACACATAAACCGCGTCCGTTTCCAAGGAAACAAAACGCTATCTTTAGAAAAGTAATTCTGCACTTAAAGTAGGCTACCTTCGGATTGGTAGATTCTAGGAAAATACCGTTTCAGGTATGGAAAGCTGAGGTTCTCAGCTTTTAAACAAGACCCATGGTGTGTCTTAAGGTCTAATTAAAAATATTCTGTCGAACATCGAACAAATGTACTTTTGAATGGGTTTCAATGGCTCCAAGCTAGGGTTGTCCACCATTTCAAATTCGCGCGCTCCAGTGAAGGGGCATTCTGACGTAACTGCAACCCAAGAATTACGCTTCAAATGAACGGGAATGACTCAAAACTTTAGAAATATATTGTTAGAATGTACCGTATACAAGGTTAGTCTATGAGGTTAAATAGTTTTCTTACATATATATTTTTATATCCCAGTTACGTACCATATCTTCTGCATGAATCGAGGCCTCCTGTTTCATTGGCACGAATGAATGAAAAATCCTGTCAGGGAGCGGAGCAGTTAACTGCAGCCTTTTGTTTACAGTTGTTACCAGGGCAACGCAGCTAGGACCCCAAAGCGACAGATAAGGCAGAAGCGACAGATAAGGCGCCGACAGTTTCCATCGAAGTCCTCGCGAAACACTGATTGGTTGGCAGTAAGAGATGTTTTGATTGGCTCTCGCCATATGACCCCACCCCCACGTGAAAACCGGCTCAAAATTTGTACATCTGTGAAAAAAGTTTCACAGCCGTGTGCTCGCAGCTCCGAACAGGAAGAAGTTGGTAAAGCATGGCACAAGCCGTACGCACTTCTCTTGCCACAACTTCAAAACATTTCTACACATA
>NC_085865.1:3440877-3443377 GCF_034702125.1 Engraulis encrasicolus | reverse complement strand
TGTGTGTGTGTGTGTGTGTGTGTGTGTGTGTGTGTGTGTGTGTGTGTGTGTGTGTGTGTGTGTGTGTGTTAGTGTGTGTGTGTGTGTGTGTGTACGAGTGGCTCCACCCTGGCACTTTGCAGACGCAGCATGAATAGCTGTTGAAATGTTGCATTGTGTCCAGCAGCTGCCACCTGTCCGCATGGCGCACACACACACACACACACACACACACACACACACACACACACACACACACACACACACAGATATACACACACATGCACGGAAGCACACACACACACACACACGCACACGCACACGCACACGCACACGCACACGCACACGCACACACGCGCGTACATGCTGATCACGATGATCACGTCCCCTAGTGGCTCCCAATGGCACTGTACATCCACACCCATTTCATGTTTGCTTACTGTATTGTCCCTATTGGAAGGTGTCTATTAAAAACTGCAAGGTGGTAACTAGGGGTGCACAATTAATCGAAAATAATAAATAATATAAAATCGTGATAAAATTGTGAAATCGATGTCGTGATTTTAATCGTGATTTAATCGTGGCATTAGTGACCTTGACCAAAATAATCGTGATTTTTTCCCATAATCGTGCAGCCCTAGTGTGTCATTGGCAGTAAGTACCTCCACTAGCTGAGACTAGCTAACAGGCTTAAAGATGCAGTGTGTAGGTATTGTTGCTATTGGTGTTGGTATTGGTATTGCTATTGGTATTGCTATTGGTATTGGTATTGGTTTTGGTATTGGTATTGCTATTGCTATTGCTATTGCTATTGCTATTGCTATTGCTATTGCTATTGCTATTGCTATTGCTATTGGTATTGGTATTGGTATTGTACAGAGTAGGTAACTGTGCTGCCTATTGGCAAATTTGATCTTTTAATTAATATTTACCAAGTAGTACTCTAATAATGTTAATGTATTCGTACGACCAAATAACAGGAAGTTTGCTGCTAAAAATGTGTATTTCTGGACATTAAAATACTTGCAATTTGATGGTGGTGGTAAGTATTTGTTTAAAAAGTAACATTTTGTGAATGGGCAGCATGGATTCTGGAAATGTTCCAAGCCACTGAGAGTTGCCTGTCCCAGAATAAAGGAATAAACCACTAGCAGTGAATTGGCAACAACCTCAATGGCCTCCAACAGAAGGTCATCGGTTCGAATCCCAGTCTAGTCACAGAGACTTACCGATCTCAGGGAGGAAGTTAGCCGACCAACTGTTGTATTGTTCATCACCCCTGTTGTATTGTTCATGACCCCATGTAAACTAAATGAAATAAAACATGTCCCGGTTAGTTTGGCCGCTTCACTTTCCCAGCTGTGGATGGGGCACTTGGACACATTATTACATTACATTGCACTTCGCAGACGCTTTCATTTATTCAAAGCGACTTACAGTTATTATTATTTGTCAGGGTATTGGTTACAGTCCCTGGAGCAATGTGGGGTTAGGGTGCCTTGCTCAAGGGCACTTCAGCCATGGATGGAGATGTAGGGAGAGGACACACACACACACACACACACACACACACACACACACACACACACACACACACACACACACACACACACACACACACACACACACACACACACACACACACACACACACACACACACAGTGGATGTGGCGCTTGAGCTCCGTTCTGCCCCAACTGGGTGCTGGCTTAAAAAGCGTCTTTTGAAGGTCACCCGTAACCCGTGCCATATCCACATGCGTCATGGAAACCAAGTAGGCACACACACACACACATCTGCATTGGCAACTAAGTAGACACACACACTCACACACACACACACACACACACACACATCTGCATTGGCAATACAACACCATGACGACCAGGGAGTAATACATGCACGAACACAAACACCACACGCACACACACACACACACACACATACGCACAACTCACGCACGCACGCACAACACACAACATCCACGCACGGGCAGACACACACACGCACACACACACGTACGCACAACTCACGCACAACACACAACATCCACGCACGGGCAGACACACACACACGCACGCACGCTCTCACTCACAAACGCATGCATGCACATACACACACACACACCAAAACCCGCTGGCACAAAGAATCGTTAAAGCTATGGAATTGATCCTCCGTGTGGTGAACTCTGGAGCCCATCGTAGGACAAGTCTGGTGACTCAATGGCTTAACTGGATCCAGAGCTGGATCCAGAGGCATGTGTGTGTGCATGTGTGTGTGTGTGTGTGTGTTTGTCTGTGTGTGTGCACATGTGTGTGTGTGTGTATGTTTGTGTGTGCACGTTTGTGTGTGTGTGGACCGTTTCATGACCCAGTGGCTCTGGAGGTGTGTGTGGAGAGGAGAGATATCACATTCTTTAACTCTCTCCCTCCATCTCTTACCCGCTCTCTCCCCCCTCTCTCTCTCTCTCTCTCTCTCTCACTCCATCTCTCCCCCCCCCCCCTCTCCCCTCCTCAGAGTTC
>NC_085865.1:3410877-3413377 GCF_034702125.1 Engraulis encrasicolus | reverse complement strand
ATGAACAGGCGAGAAGTACCGAACTCTGCCTTTCAATTGGTTACTCGCTTACTCGCCTCGCTCGAAGATAAAATATTTTCAACTCGCCCACATCAACTCGCCCACATCAACTCGCCCACATCGCATCGCTTGTACAGTACTCGCCTACTTGCCTGCTAGTCTCGCGGGAACACATTGACATTCTATTGAGTTCATTCGCTAAGCGAGTGACTAGCAGGGACGTGTGTGTACGGCCCTTAAGACTTGTAGCCCTGAGGTTGGTGGGGGGAGTAATTAGCCAGTGCTCTCCCCCTACCTCCTACATGAATGAGGTATCCTGAGTATGGTACCGTCCCGCCGCACTGCTCCCTTGGGGCGCCATTGGGGGCTGCCCCCTTGCAAGGGTGAGGCATGAATGCAATTTCGTTGTGTGCAGTGTGCACTTGTGTGTTGTGGTGTGCTGTGCCACAATGAAAATGGGAGTTGGAGTTTTCCAGTTGGGCTTTCACTTTCACTTCACTATGTTATAACCTTTATGTCACCAAAATTGTCATGGCTATGTCTGAATCTGATACTTAAGGCTCTCTGTAATGCTGCAGCAATGCTGTTATGATGTAGTTTTTTGAGTGTTTTCAGCAAACAGTGAATAGGCCCATCGACGGTCCAGTCCTTATTACTGTAATATTCTTCCACCTCAGTGCATAGCATAAAGCAGTGGTTCCCAAACTTTCCCCCTGCTACCCCCTTGTAGATTTCAATGTGGTTCGCGCACCCCCTAAGCGAATATTTTGGTGTGCTGAAGTATGATTCACTGCACATTATGCACAGTTGTTTTGGGGAATCCTACTTTCCAACAGTCTCTAGGAGTTAAACTACACTTCAGATGGACCATCCCAGCATACAATTCACCATACAATTAAAAACTACTTCATGTTCATTAATGCTGGATAAAAACTCACATATCCACCATTGCTCTATTTAGCTCACGCACCCCCTTATGGCAGGCCGCGCACCCCCAGGGGTGCACGCACCCCAGTTTGGGAAACGCTGCCATAAAGTATGAATTGGTGCATTGGGCCCATCTGCAGTACAGCAAGAGGCTGCACATCACATGTGGCGTCTGTTTCTGTTTCATGGACAGTAACCCGCAGCCCTGGGCCTGAGTCCCAGCCAAGTGCACTGTCCCATTAAAAGGAAATATGACTTTGGAAAACAGACGATTTATTGGCGCCTCGGATGGCCATATGTGTTCCTATCAGCAGGGGAGAGCAGATCACCACAAGGCCTAATATGGGGTTGGATTTAAAGTATTATTTTGACGTTGACCCTGCTGTGCAATAAGACACATTTAAGGGCAGGGTGCACTCGTGCTGTGAAAAGCATATAATTGTGTGGCGACATTATTGCAAGATTTTGGCGTGATGACATTGTTGTCATCAGAGGGGCACATGGAGGTCAGAGAGTGCCTTTCAGGATTCATGACAGTGCAGGAGACACGTGTTAAGTTACGCCCTCGAGATGACACCGCAACGAATCCAGGTTCAGTTCAGCACTCCGTCCGTTATGCCCGGCGTGTGTCTGGACGAAGGCTGGACATGGTACTCTACATGTTCCCAGTTAAAGTGATACCAGAGAGAGTAGAGAGAGAGAGGTTCCATTGGCCCATTGTTTCCGGGTTCTATTATTGGGGGGGAAATCCCCCTTTAGGCAGACCTGAGGACTGTTCTATTCAATGCTAGGAGCATTATGACACGCCCCTTTAGGCAGACCGGAACCTGGTCACGTTAGGTGCCCATAGAAACCTATTATGTTGGCATATCTCTATACTTAAAGAATCTTTGGTGATACTGTCCCATTTTTGGGGCTTAGTACACTTAAAATCGTTGGCTGGGGTTTATAAAGGTGGTAAAGTGTCTTATTTTTCATGTAAGCCGTTGTCTTGTTTTAAGACAAGTTAAAAGAGAGAGTATGTCGCTAAGCTAGTCAATGGATCCGTGTAGCATGTAGCAATGCTACATGGAAGCCTTGACTTTCACTCTTTGGCCCGAGTCGAATGCTTCTATTGGCATTTTCCTGCGCTGGTGCGATGTCATTTGTATTGCCTGTGTTGCATCGGGGAGAGGCGGTAGGCAGACTCAGGGCAGAACCCGGGGCCCACTAAATGCCATGGGGCCAATTATAAAGCCCTGCCAGTACAAAGCCTTGAGGAAGAGAAGAGAGGAGTTGGAGTAGGCCTGCTGGGAAATCACACAGATGGCAACACGCACACACACACACTTGTCCGCACACACATACTCACACACACATACTCTCTCTTTCGCTCTCTCACACGCACACACACTCACGCACACACACATGTATCCACATGTGCACATACACAGTGTCTCTCTGTCTCTCTCTCTCTCTCTCTCTCTCTCTGTCTCTCTCTCTGTCTCTGTCTCTCTCTCTCTGTCTCTGTCTCTCTCTCTCTCTCTCTCTCTCTCTCTCTCTCTCTCTCTCTCTCTCTCACACACACACTCTC
>NC_085865.1:3395877-3403377 GCF_034702125.1 Engraulis encrasicolus | reverse complement strand
AGACATCAGCAAGAACAGCAGATGGCAGTCGTGTGTGTGTGTGTGTGTGTGTGTGTGTGTGTGTGAGTGTGTGTGTGTGTGTGTGTGTGTGTGCGTGCGTGCGTGCGTGCGTGCGTGCGTGCGTGCGTGCGTGCGTGCGTGCGTGCGTGCGTGCGTGCGTGCGTGCGTGCGTGCGTGCGTGCGTGCGTGCGTATGATAGTCACGTGTGTTCCTGTCCAGCTCTCCTGGGAGACACGCTAAAAGGAAAGCTAAACCCAGAATAGAGTGGATGCCAATAAGCACTGTGCAGAGTAGAAGAGGCTTGTTATCTAGTGTAACAGGTGTAGCCATGTTTGGTTACATTAACCCAGGGTTTCCCAAACTGGGGTGCGTGCACCCCTGGGGGTGCGTGGCCTGCCATAAGGGGGTGCACGAGCTGAATAGAGCAATGTTGGATATGTGAATTTTTATCTAGCATTATTATATGGTTGTGACGTCATCTGTCGAATGCTCCATTCATTTCAACGGGGCTCCCCAACGTTCGGACGTCTGTTATTTTTCGATAACGGACGGGTTGGTCTATAACAGACCGCTGTCAATGGCAACAAGACTTTTCACTGCTAAAGCGACTTTTCAACAAGACTTAATCAGCTGCTGTGATAGACAGCGTTGGCTACCGCTGTCAATGGCAACAAGACGTTCACTGCTAAAGCCACTGGCTTGTATAGCCTACAAGTCAGTGGCTAAAGCGAATGTTTCATATCACTCCGCAGGGGGTCCGGTCTTTTGTCACTCTAATCAGCTGCTGTGATAGACAACACCTGTTGTCCTGGCTACCTAGCTGTTGCCTAGCGGTGTTCCACAACGGCACTGTTTTGTTTTGCGCAGCAACAATCTTAACATTAAATAGGCCTAAAGAAATGTCCCCGCCATGTGTGAATCATTTAAGTATATCCATATAATAAGCGGGTTAACTTTCGGCGAGTCGGTCGCTTTGTGGAATAGCAGCACTTCAGAGAGAACAAGACCCCTCCGCTCCGCGTCGGGGTCTAAAGATTCTCTCTGTCGTGCTGCTATTCCACGGTAGCGACCTTCTCGCCGAACGTTAACCCTTACTTAATGAACATTAAGTAGTTTTTAATAGTATGGTGCATTATATGCTGAAAGGGTCCATCTGAAGTGTAGTTTAGTTCTAAGACTATTGGAAGAGAGGATTCCCCAAAACAACTGTGCATAATGGTCAGTGAATGAGCAGTGAATCTATACTTGCACGGCCATCAGCACACCAAAATATTCACTCAGGGGGTGCGCGAACCACATTGAAATGTACAAGGGGGTGCGCAGAGAAAAGCGTTTGGGAACCTCTGCATTAACCTGTTTAACTGGGTCCAACATGTTTCGGCATTCTAGCCTTTATCATGGAGTTAAGAGTCTATGTAGGCCTATGTATTGTTTTTAGTAGTGCAGTACAATAGCAGCAGATGTTTCCCAGCTAATATTGAAGTGTTCCGTTGGTGGATCAATGGGCATTATTATAACTGCAGCACAAATGCAATAAATTAAGATTGGCCATCAATAATCCCAAACCACTGCCAACATTTATCGATATCACACCAAGATTTACTGTCTCTCTTCCTCTTGCCCAACAGAGGAACAAGATCTGGTTACATCCACTGGAAAGGCCAGCTAACCAGAGCTGTAAACTATTTTGTTTTGATTGGGAATAGACGGCTCCCAACTGCATCATAATATTTGGCAAGGCTGCACATTGCTATTATTCATCAATATTAGTTTCTTCCTCCTCACGTCTCTCATCTGTGTGGTATTAGCCAGGCCGCATAGCACTGATCAGGGCAGTGTGTGTGTGTGTGTTTGTGTGTGTGTGTGTGTGTGTGTGTGTGTGTGTGTGTGTGTGTGTGTGTGTGTGTGTGTGTGTGTGTGTGTGTGTGTGTGTGTGTGTGTGTGTGTGTGTGTGTGTGTGTGGGTGTGTGTGTGTGTGTGTGTGTGTGTGTGCGTGCCTATGTGCGTGTGTGCACCACATCCCAGCTCTGACATCACAGCTGTTCAAAGATGAGGGCCAGGACCGGCCATTTGTTGAATAGATTGGTCTGGCCTAGATTGCAGATATCCACATATACTGTATTAGCTTCAGATATTATATTGCCCCTATCAGCCCTTGTTAATACTAAATGCTTCATAGCACTGCAGCCCTTATCGGCATGGTTGAAATGTGCCCATTGGAGCAGCATTAGAGCAGTTTAGTTTATTGCATTTTTATACAGTTCAATATTTGGAAAGCGGTGAAGCAACAGAACCGTTGCCAATAGAGATGGTTGGCACTGTGGGCATTTTGTTGTTTTGTTGCAAAATTACGTGTATCCATTTTGGAACATTTGGGGAATAGACATTTTTGTGTTGGGCATTCCACTGCATTGCATTGCAAAATGCATTTCATATATGTTTTAAACGTATGTTCTCAAAATATTTGAATGGCAAGAATTCACACATATGGTAGATGATAGGACCTCTGATCTGTCATTTCCATTAATAAAATGCAAAAGTAAAAAAAAATGACGGATACATTGTTTTGCAATGAAACTCTTCATTTTTAATCACCACAGGAAGCGAATTATTACTCTTTCCTGAAGTCAGGCCCCCATACGAGCTGATTTATGACTAATTTAATTTGGTGTCAAGAGACTCTCTACAGTGTATCTGATGCTATTTCTGAGTTCTGACTTCAGACTGAGTCCTTGGAAACAGCGCTCCATCTATCTTAATTGCTCCTTTCTTTCCCCAGTGCTGCGGGTATTGATTTGTCTTGTCTTGCCTCGCTAGATGAAGATATCCTTGTAAGACAGAATGGCACACCGGGGAGCTGTCGAAGGCCAGACATTCCTTGGACCTGTGTGTTTGTGCATGCGTGCATGTGTGTGTGCGTTAGTGTGTGTAGTATATGCTCGGGCATTTGCGTACATGCGTGTGCATTTGTGTGCGTACATGTGTGTGTACGTGCGTGCGTGCACGTGCATGTGTGTACATGCGTGTGCATTCGTGCATGTGTGTCATGTATGTATATTTGTGTTTGTAGTGTGTGTGTGTGTGTGTGTGTGTGTGTGTGTGTGCTTCCACATGCCTCTTCTTGGTGTGTGTGTGTGTGTGTGTGCATCTGTCTATCTGTGTGTCGGGGGATCGATCGCTCCTCCAGACTGTAGCAGAGGAGATGACACGTGTGATTCATGGGGGCCCACTGCTGATAATTGCTCAGTAAGCAAACCGGCAACACAGTTCGCATGCTGCTTCCTGAGGTGTGACATCAAATGTTCCATTGCGCTGTCCTCCAAACCAGGGCATGCCAGGACGTAGCAAAGTGCCACTTTGAAAAAGCTATGTTTAAAACTTGTAATGTTGTAGTAGAGCAGGGGTTCCCAAACTTTTCCCCCTGCGCACCCCCTTGTATATTTCAATGTGGTTCGCGCACCCCCTGAGCGAATATTTTGGTGTGCTGATGGTCGCGCAAGTATGGATTCACTGCTCATTCACTGCATATTAAGCACAGTCGTTTTTGGGGAATCCTCTTTTCCAGTAGCCTTGGAATTAAACTACACTTCAGATGAACCCTTCCAACACACAATGCACCATACAATTAAAAACTACTTAATGTTCATTAATACTGGATACAAACTACCATATCCGCCATTGCTCTATTCAACTCGCGCACCCCCTTAAGGCAGGCAGCACACCCCAGTTTGGGAAACCTTGTAGTAGAGCATGTTTTTTTAATGCAATCCTAATAAACAATGGCTTTATCCACGTCATACCATGCCGACAATTTACCGATCTACCAGTTACATCTGCCTTTCTTATTTTGGGTTACCTAGTGCAATGGTTGTCAAGGGAAGAAAATGTTTCCTTGGCAGTGATGCAGCTGACATGAATCATAGATGAGCATGGAGCATAGATGATCATGTGTATGTATTCTCTATGGCGAATGGGTGGTATGTTTGGTGTATTTTGCAAAAATTAGGCAGAATGGGAGGAAATATGCAGCATTGAAAATGGGATGCATGCGATCACGAACAACTGGAGGGACTCATTATTGTTGGAGTATTGACTCTGCCCTGATGAAGGCCACTCCTTGGCTGAAACATGTTGGCGTTTTTAACTTTTCTACAATGATTTAGCCATTTAATAAAGCTATTTTAACTTTTTTCGGGAAGAGTGCCTTGGATACTTCGTTCCTTTTGGACTAATTCATGTCTTGGAATGTGCAGTTACAGCAGTACAATCAGGTAGTTAGTGTGCCAGTGTGCAGATTGTAGTAGTTCTCAGAGGGAGAGTGCAGCACAGACAGGGGCGCAACTAGAGTATATGTGACGTATGCGTTGCAGGGGGGCGCCAGAGAGAGGGGGGGTGCCAAAGAGAGGGCGTTGGAGGGCACCAAATAATTATTTTATTAAGTGTTTTTTTGTTGGGGGGGTGTCTTGCATACCCCCCAGAAATGAGTAGTTGCGCCCCTGACCACAGGCTAGTTGAGGCAGCCATACTGTTGTGTCTCTATAGACCTTTTTCTCTGCAGACCACACAACCACGAACACAGCTCTGAAAGCTCTCACTCTCTAGGATTTAAGATTCATACAGTAACACGCTTCACTGGAGTCAGCCCACTCAGCTCAGTTGAGTCTCTGCAGAATCTGTCTCCGCAGAGAACATGCTGTGGAATCAAGCTCTCTCTTTCTGTCTCATCCATGCACATTGTACGTGTTTTTTTTTGAAGAGCATTATTATCAGTTGCTTACTTCTGCAGAGAACAGTCACGAATGCAGCAGTTCTCTTTACAGTCAAACCTTTGATTTATAGCAAGTCATCCTCTATTGAAAACGGCAAAAAGTTAAACCTCTCCTGATTCACAGCAGCCATATATTTTAGAATCATACATCATTGTCATGCTCTTTTCTCCAAAGAGAAAAATACCTCTGACTTTCTGATTCATATGATTCATACATCTCTTCCATATCATAAATCTCTGTCAGTCATATATTTCTTTGCCAGGATAAAAAGAAAGTATTTCTTTAATCATACTACAAGAGTTGGTTGGATTGGATTCACAAAGTAACAGACACCAACAGATTCGAAGGGCATATACTGATTCGCAAGATCACTATCGTTTCATAAAGGAGCCTCTCTGCACAGATGGATTTGCTCTCTTTGCTGAAATGACTTAACTACAATGCAGTGCAGAGAGCCTTAAGTAACTGATTAAGACTTTGTCATTACAATTTTGTTGACAGTGACGTTATAACATAGGCTCTTCACAAAGGGGTTAAGCCACCTATCAGCAGAGAGACTATAGTCAACTGGTACCACATGATTGGGTGACACAAAACCACAGGCAAAGCCCAATCAAAACAAAACTAGAAATAATGGAGAGAAATGAAGTTCATTGTGTTTTCATCACAGACACGTTGCTCCAGTGAAAACAGGCCCACTGCACCAAACCCAATCCAAGAGAAACGAGTGGGCCACCTGATGAAACTCCATCATCAGGAAATCGAATGTGGTTCTGGAAATGCTCTTCCCTGAATAGACGGAACTTGGCTGACCTGCAGAGAGAGGGGGGCGCCAAAAAGAGAGGGTAAAAGAGGGAGAATACTGTTAGATTCAAAAACAGATATTTCAAGAGTCACAAGGGTTTAACAAGAGGCTTAATTGTTTTTTTTTTTTAATGCACCAAAATAGTTCTTGCATACCCCCCCTAGAAATGAGTAGTTACGCCCCTGCCTGTGCGAGTTCATCGGCCGTGTACCCCACAGTTTCACCCCACCCTACCCCTGCCTCATCATCCCTGCAATCCATAATTTCACCCCAACTTACTCCCTCTGCCACTGGAGCACACAGTGGCACCCAACCCTATCTTTGCCTCATGGTTTAGGTCACTGCTGTTCGCGGGCCCCTCATCACTTTCCCCATTGACTCTCTTGGAGATGAGGTCTAACTTGGACATTTCCATGAGCATTCTCCATTTCCCACAGAACTTTGTACATCCAGCTTTTCAATCCAGCTTTTATATTTGTTATATCCCTTAAAGGGACACTGTGTGATATTTTTTTGCAAAAATGACTGTACTTGGACCATACTAGAAAATATTTGTTTAATACTTAGTAAACTTTAATGTAAAGATCAAATTTGGCAACAGGCAGCCCAATTTCAATAAGCAGCATAGTTGCAGTACCTTTTTTGACCATTTCCTGCACAGTGTCCCTTTAACAGTGGGAAGGGGACAGGAGGAGGTTGCCATTTGCAGTGTTGCCTGTGCCTGTCCTCCTCTCCCACACAGCCAAGTTCACAAGGTCCATGAACCCTACAGACACAGCCAGAGATATGGACTTGTGACTTGTGTCTTGGACTTGAGTCAGACTTGAGTGACAAATTGATGATTTGAGACTTGACTTGGTTTGGCAATATTAGGAGTGATTTATGGCTTGACTCGAGTGGGTGTATGTGTTGAGTGGTTTTGGTTTGTCTGACGGTTCTCTCCAGCACAGCCAAGTTGACATGGGGGTCACGACAGGACTGGGAGGGGAGGGAGAGATTGCTGAAGTTGCTGTTGGCAGTGCTTGTAGTCAGTTTTCCTCTCCAACAGAGTCAAGTTCACACGGAGGGAAGAGGTCTCACCATGCTTAAAGGGCCGTACACACACGTCGCTACTAGTTACTCGCTCAGCGGATGAAGTCAATAGAATGTCGATGTGTTCCAGCGAGACTCGCAGGCGAGTAGGCGAGCACTGTACAAGCGATGCGATGTGGGCGGATTCCGAGTTGAAAATATTTTATCTTCGAGTGAGGCGAGTAAGCGAGTAACCAATTGGAATGCAGAGTTCGGTACTTCTCGCCTGTTCATTGGCAGTTAAAGCCGCGGGAACTTTCAGTGAACGTTCCATGAAAGAGTGGCGAGTAGGCGAGCAAGCGAAAAGCTAGCTTTGTGTGTGTACGGCCCTTAAGTCACAGATTTTTTTTTCTTCTTCTTCAGCCGTTTCCGAGATCCTGGTCATTGTAATGGGGGCAGCTCTTTGTTTACATTTCAAAAAAAACATTTTTATTTATTCCCAAAAACATCCAAAAGGTTATAAGACATCAGCAGACAACTAGCAAACAGCAGTACCTTTTGGGAAAATATTTGGAGTTGGCCTATGTTTCATTTTTTAAAAATGTAAACAAACGCTGCCCCCATTAGAATTGCTCATATCTCGGAAAGGGCTGAGCCGGAAAATGTGGCATCACCAGGTACTGACAAGTCAAGGGTAGCGTGAGCAATACAACTGCATGTTGAAATTGACCAAACTGTCCCTTTAAGTCACTGCTGTGAAAGGGGCCTGAAGACGACGCCCCTCCAGCCATCTCTGTGTGCGGTGAAAGAAACCATACACCTTTTCTGTAGAACAGCCACACTCTCGAGTGTAATTACTGTATTTTATTTTAGTGGGTTAGCATGAAAGACAGACGCTTAAGCCTTGGCCTTAAG
>NC_085865.1:3338377-3360877 GCF_034702125.1 Engraulis encrasicolus | reverse complement strand
ATCGCGGCGCTGACACCAATCGGGTCCAGCCGGTCCCCAGCTAGTGATGAATAGGCCGGCGCTGGCATTTTGGGGTCCCTGGTGTTTGGGGTTATTTATGGAGATTTGTAAAACGTGGTGTTATTACACACCAGACTACTGAAGACGTGGGGCTCCTCAGAAAGGTGTGTTGGCAAGAGATAGGCCTGTCGGGGTAAAAGGCCGTGACAAGGCCTATGTCCCCAGATGCTCTTTTAAGACCGTGAACACTGCTGCGCTTCTGTCTTGTGAGTGTGTGTGCGTGTGTGTGTGTGTGTGTGTGTGTGTGTGTGTGTGTGTGTGTGTGTGTGTGTGTGTGTGTGTGTGTATGTGTGAGTGTGTGTGTGTGTGTGTGTGTGTGTGTGTGTGTGTGTGTGTGTGTGTGCCTGCGTGCCTGCGTGCCTGCGTGCCTGCGTGCCTGCGTGCCTGCGTGCGTGCGTGCGCCTAAATATTTCAAAAGCACCTGCAGTGGAAGAGCTAACGTTAAATGCAGCGTGTAGTTGTGCCTCTTGCGTGACAAGCTTTTAGTAGTCTGCACTACACTACACGGCCGCAGCTACTGAAGCATCACAACATGGCCATTCAGGTGAGCTAGAGAGTCACAGAGCTACTGGCTGTACTCCCATTTTGTCCCTCGCTCTCGTATTTCAGGCTGTACTCCCATTTTGTCCCTCGCTCTCGTATTTCAGGCTGTACTCCCATTTTGTCCCTCGCTCTCGTATTTCAGGCTGTAGTCCCATTTGTCCCCCGCTCTCGTACTTCAGGCTGTACTCCCATTTGTCTCTATGTTTCAGGGTTCTATTATTGCAAGGGGGAGGGGGGGAAATCCCCCTTTAGGCAGACCTAGGCAGACCTAAGGACTGTTCCATTCAATGCTAGGAGTATTATGACACGCCCCTTTTAGGCAGACCGAAACCTGGTCATGTTAGGTGAACCATAGCAACCTATTGCATTGGCATATCTATATACTTAAAGAATATCAGGCTGTACTCCCATTTGTCTCTCTCCCGTCCTTCAGAGGGGCCGAGGAAGGACATTGAAAATGAACACTTGGAGTTGGAAGGAATTCAGACAGACAGCTCAGATGGGCTTGATTGCCAATACTATCCACCTAGTAGCTACCTTACAAGGGGAATAGATGGGGATACTATCTACCTAGCTACCTTACAAGACAAGATAGGGAAATAGATGGAGGTACTATCCACCTGTCAGGACTGCCTCTGGACTCATTGTTTACGTTACCCCCCCTACTGGCCTAATCGTGCTTTCCTCCATGTTTGTTTTGAATGTGCCATGTGCTCTTGCCTTGACAGCTCTCCCCGCCCCATTCTTGCCACCTGTTCTGTTTAATTCAATTATTGTTGACCCTGCTGCTCATTGTATCACTCTGATTACCTGCCCTACTTATACCTTGCTCATTTTGTGTTTCTTCATCTGGTTGTCCTGAGCCTGCACTTTGACTCTGTAAGTTTTGATCCTGAGATTCTTGTTTTTTGATCTTTGAACTAAACTCTGATTCTGGAACTCTGATTTTTGATTTTTTGTGACTGGGCCTTTTCTGAACCCTGCTTCTGAAAACCTTTGAGGATGGATTTTTTAGTTCATGGACATTTACTGAGACCTGATTTTGATAGCTTGAGATTTTTGCATTTTTTCAGGTTTTTTTTTAACTTTCTCCCTGTATCTCAGTTTTTGATGTTTACCTTTTTATTTTTTGACTCGCCTAACTGGACTGAACTCTGATTTTTGACAATCTCTTTTGGATGTTTTCAAGACTGCCTTATTTTGAGATGAACTTGTGTTGCTACTGTAATAAATCTCTGGAACTTCACTTTTCTGCATTTGGGTCCTGCTTATGCCGAGCCTGACACCACCTCGTAGCTACCTTACAAGATAGGGAAATAGATGGAGATGCTATCCACCCAGTAGCTACCTTACAAGACAAGATAGGGAAAGAGATGGAGATACTATCTACCTAGTATCTGCCTTACAAGATAGGGAAATGGATGGAGATATCCACCTAGCTACCTTACAAGATTAGGGAAATAGATGGGGACGACAACAACAACCGGGGGAACGTAATGGATAATGGGTTTGAGCAGGTGAGCAGTACAAGTAAGGTTGGACTAGAAAGCCGCTCGAATAGATATGGAGTGGAGCAACGCAGTCTCACCCCAAGTAGTCAATTTCTGACTACCTTGGACCAGACGGCAATTTTTGACGTCTTGGGTATTCCTTCCACGTCACATTTTGACTATGTGGCCTAACCCTAAACCTATTCCTAAACCTAACCTCAATGACGTTATGCTGCCACAAGGGGGCGCCTTTGAGGACATAGTCAAAATGTGACGTGGAAGGAATACCCAAGATGTCAAAAATTGCAGTCTTGGGGTGTCAAAAATCGAGTAGTCAAAAATTGACTACTTGGGGTGAGACTGTGTAGAGAGCTCTCCACGTGACCCCTCGGCTGTGTGAGTCGGGAACGAGCTGTGCTGAAGTAGAGAGAGAAGTAAGTAGCAGTAGCCGAGGTAGAGAGAGAACCGCAGTAGACACAGCTGGAGTGGCTACCCACTCATTACACTCCTGTCAGACTCTCAGTCATTACACACACACACTTCTCATAGGCTGTCAGTCATTACACACACACACTTCTCCCTGGCTCTCAGTCATTACACACACACACACACTTCTAATAGGCTCTCAGTCATTACACACACACACACACACACACTTCTCTTAGGCTTTCAGTCATTACACACACACACACTTATCCCTGGCTCTCAGTCATTACACACACACACACTTCTCTCTGGCTCTCAGTCATTTTGACATACTGTCTCACCTCCGCTCAGTCTAGATCAGTGATGGTGTCTCACCCTCCCAGTCTGTCAGTGATGGTGTCTCACCCTCCCAGTCTGTCAGTGATGGTGTCTCACCCTCCCATTCTGTCAGTGATGTTGTCTCACCCTCCCAGTCTGCCAGTGATGGTGTGTGTCACTTCATTTCAGTCTATATCAGGGATGTTGTCTCACCCTCCCAGTGTGTCAGTGATGGTGTGTGTCACTTCATTTCAGTCTATATCAGGGATGTTGTCCCTCTTCCAGTCAGTGACGGTGCCTCACGCGCCCAGTATGTCAGTGATGTTGTCTCAGCCTCTCTGTTTTTGTATCTCTCCATCTCATTTTGACTCATCATCTCTTACCATATAGGTGCGGGTTGCGCGTATGTGGATCATTTGAAATGTGGATATATATTTGTATCCGTTTATGTGTAAGCACAACATGTGACACCCGTAATAACTCCCTCTGTCTCAGCCTCTCTTACTCTCTTGGTCATTTAGCCTCCCTTCTTCTGAGCGCCGCGTCACCCTCTCTCGCTCTCTGAGTTTATCTGTGCCTTTATATCACCCTTGCACCCAGTGGTGTAGTGGGGATTTTTAAAGTGGGGGTACGTGATTTTTAACATCATCAAATAATTAGGCAACTTATCATGTTAAACCCCCCAACTGTTCTTAATCTACCGTGATTGCTTCTCCGTTTTTAACTGTTTGGTCAATCACCTGCAATACTGCTATGTGATCATTCCTTTTTGTATTCAAACATGGGCAGAAGATTTTTTTAAAAACTATCACTTCAGGAGAAGTGGGTGGACTGCGTACCCCCGCGTACCGTGCCCACTACACCCCTGCTCGCACCCTCTCTCAGTCATCCTGTCCCTCTTTGCCCCAGTCACAGTTCATGTCTGTTTACGTCCCCGTTGCAAGATTTGCACGACTACAGAAGAGTTTCTCAAGTTCTACATCTTGAATGTTTCATGTTCTAGACACTGTCATTGCTGAGAGTAACTCTGCATAAAACATGAATTCACTTCTAGCTTCCAGACAGCCACACACACACACACACACACACACACACACACACACGCACACGCACACGCACTCACACGCACACGCACACGCACACGCACTCACACACACACACAGCCCAGCCACACAGAGCTTCCTTCACTCTCCATTTTTGTCATTTTGTCTGCTCCTCTGTCTCCGTGATATCGTCTCACCCTCCTCCACAGTCTATGACTCATTGTGCCCCAGCCTCTCTAGGTCTCTCAGTCTCAGGTCATGTTCGTTAACTTTTCTTCCTTATTAATACATTATTACCAGAGTTTCCTCAAGTTCCACCTCTTCAAAGTTACTCTGACTACTTATTCAACCAATGGGCAAAGCCACGGATAATAGGCACTAAAACAGTGTTTCTCAAACCTTTTCAGACCGAGGACCACTTTGTTCCCCCAAAAATGTTCAAGGACCACCTGTCAACTGAATTGACAATTTACGGGTGCTAATTTGACACTGCTAATTTTGAAGCAGATTAATTTTAAGTCACATTACAATCCTGCCTTATTATGGTAAAAATATCACTTCAGCTATGTAATAATGTTACAAATAATAATGTTACAGCCTATTGCTAGCTTGTCTTGGAAAAATAGAATTCCTCTCGAAGACCACTTGAGCTCTGTCACGGACCACCAGTGGTCCCCGGACCACACTTTGAGAATCATTGCACTAAAATAATTGCCATTATGACGGTACGATTGCTCTTGAGAGGTGCATTTGTACAAGCACAAGTTATACTAGGGACACTGTGCAGGAAATGGTCAAAAAAGGTACTGCAACTATGCTGCTCATTGAAACTGGGCTGCCTATTGCCAAATTTGATCTTTACATGAAAGTTTACTTAGTAATAAACAAATATTTTCTAGTATGGTTCAAGTGCAGTCATTTTTGCAGCTGAAATAGCTGAATTGCTTTTTTTGGACATTCAAAATGGCGGACCATGGAGAAGATCCCCCTTTTCATGTATGAAAAGCGCATTTTTTCCAGTCATAATGAACACTTGATGGTGGTGTTAAGTATACATGAAAAAGGTAACAGTGAATGGGCAGCATGAATTCTGGAAATAAACAACTAAAAATCTCACACAGTGTCCCTTTAAATAGCAGGTATCAACTGAAAAGTAGAAAGCGAGGGACTTCCGGCCGGCCATGACGCGGATGGCAGCATAAAGCGGTAGCTCCCGAGTAAATTTATATTTCAAGCCCTAATTCATTAAATTTCAAACAGAACTATAATTTACACATTAAGGGGCAAATATGGCAGGTAGGGGCCAAAAAGACTCGAAAGAACCCAGGACACAGAGGCAAACAGGGACTCGAAATACTGCTAATCCAGTCGAGGAGCCCACGGCTAATTTGGATCTGATACTTCGAGAGTTAAGAGAATTCCGACAAGATAACAAATCACAGATGGAAGAAATCAAGGAAGAACTTGCCAGAACCAACACAAAGCTGGAGGAAGCCGAAAGTCGAATCGAAAAGGCAGAAGAAAGAATTCAAAAAGTCGAGGATATTGTGTCTGAAATGCTAAAGCTACATGCTCAGATGGAAGCGAGGCTAACCGACCAAGAGAGCCGCTCACGGCGTGATAACCTTCGGTTATACGGGATCCCAGAGGGGGCTGAAAAGGTCAGTACATCAGTGATTGAGTTTGTGGAACAGTTGATACGGGACAATCTTGACGTTGGCGATACAGCCCTGGACATTGAGAGAGCACACCGCTCACTAGGAGATGTGCCCCCACAAAACGCCCAGCCAAGATCTGTCGTTGTTAAATTTGCCAGCTTCCTGACCAAAGAGATGGTTCTCAGGAAAGCGTGGCAAAAGAAAGGCTTATTGCTGGATACAAACCAAATTAACGTGGACAATGACTACCCCCCGAGGATTCTACATAAAAGAAAGGAGTATGCGGCGGTTCGAAAGATCCTCAAGGACCATGACATCAAGTTCAACACGCTGTTTCCTGCCCGGTTGAAAGTGCGATATCAAGAAGGAGAGGAGATCTACGACACGGCCGAGGAGGCAACAAGAGATCTGGCTCGGAGAGGTTTCGACATCGCCGCCCCTGTCAAGCAACCGGAGACGATGATGGAGCGCCTAAGGAAATTATCATGGCAGAGGACCGGGCGAGCCCGCCGGCGAGGGAAAAACACCGGCGCAGAAGCGCCAAACTACAAAGAGCGTTTACAAGCATTCCGAAGAGATGAATCTTCCCACAACGCGGGTAGCGGTTAGTAAGGGAAAAAGTGAATGGGCTTGATCCCTGCCTCAATATGGTGGTGAGTTTGCTTGTGTGTAGTCCATAAAATAACAATGGTTCAAACCTTTGCTATAAAAAGTTATACTGTGCTATTATACACTCGGGAATACAAATGGACATGGGACCTAAAGCGGACACTTCAGGGGGCCCTCCTACTTACCGAGAGGGAGGCTATCCCCCAAACCCACCTACCTCCACCTGGTGGAGGGTCTTCAGTAAGACTCATCGCGTGGAAGTTTTTTTTTCTGTTTATTTCTTCATTTTCAGTTCAATGTTTACAATATGTATGTTTGCAGTTGTTCTTTACTGCACAGGGGTAGTTTTTCACTCAAATAGGACATGATTATTGACGAGCCTTAATGCAGAACGTAAATATAGCCACATATAATGTTCATGGTTTAAATAACCCAGTCAAAAGAGGGAAAATTTTAGCACAGCTCAAAAAAGATAAGGTTCAAGTAGCCTATCTGCAAGAGACTCACCTAAATACCACAGAGCATGCCAAACTTAACAGAATGGGTTTTAAATATGTTTTTGCATCATCAGATAGGTCAGGACACAAAAAAGGTGTTGCTATATTGATAGCAAGGGGTGTGAATTATGAACATATGTCAGAACTCACAGACACAGAAGGCAGGTATTTGATGATTACAGGTAAATTAGAAGGCACTGTAGTTACTTTACTCAATGTTTATGCTCCTCCAGGCAGTGGATGGCTGTTTTACAGGAAAATGTTTGATTTGATGACAACTAAAGCGCAAGGGGTGGTCATTTGTGGAGGGGACTTCAACACACATCTCCAGCCATCGCTAGACGTCTCAAATGGCAAGTCTGAGACAAAACCTATTAGTAGAAAAATGGTTGACTTAATGAAGGAACTGGGTATTATAGATATATGGAGAGAACTACACCCTACTACCCGAGACTATACATACTATTCAGCACCACATTCAGTGTATACCAGGATAGATTATTTCTTTATTTTCAGTAGGGATTTACATAAAATTGAGAGGTGTAACATAGGTCCAATTACTCTTTCAGATCACAGTCCTGTGTTTATCCACATGTCATTTAACAGGGAAAAAAGATCTACACTATGGAGACTGAACTCAAATATACTGAACAATCCAGATATTAAGAGGTGTTTACTAACGGAAATTGACATATTTATGGACTTAAATGATAATGGGGAGGTCACACCTGGTATCCTCTGGGATTCACTTAAGGCTGTTATGAGGGGTAAAATCATCGCCATATCCTCCTTTTTAAAGAAAAGTAGACTACAAAAGCGTCAAGAGTTGGAGACTAAACTAAAGCACCTGCAAAGGGTCCACAGTACCACCTCAGATGAGGCCGAAAAACAAAAAATCAAAGAGGTTAAGAGAGAGATAGAGGAAATGAGCACACAAGAAATACAAAATAAGCTTCTATTTCTAAAGCAACGGTACTATGAGGTTGGAGGGAAGGCAATGAAATTATTGGCATATAAATTGAAAAAGCAGCAAGCAGACAACACAATTTCTAAGATTCGAAATCCCGATTCTGGGGCAATTGAACATAGACAAGGGAAAATCCAGCAGTGTTTTGAAAAGTTTTACCAGACATTATACTCTCAGCAACATATAGACAATTCTTCACATATTGATACATTTCTGGCTGCACTTGACCTCCCCACTATCTCTGCAGAAGAAAATCAACAACTAGCTGCAGCAATCACAACAGATGAGATTAATGCCGCCATCTCAAGGTTAAAAATCAAACAAGTCACCAGGCCCAGATGGTTTTACTGGGGAATGGTACAAATCTTTAAAAGAAAAGTTAGCTCCTATATTGTTGGACACTTTCAACTGGGTCTTGAGGGAAAACAAAATTCCACCATCTTGGAAAGAGGCAACAATTTCAGTAATCCCCAAGGAAGGGAAAGACTTGTTGGAGTGCGGCAGTTTCCGCCCTATTAGTGTATTAAATATAGACTACAAATTATTTACATCTATACTGACACATAGAATTGATAAAATTCTACCAATGTTAATCCACACAGACCAGACTGGTTTTATAAGACAAAGGCAAACTCAGGATAGCGTGAGAAGAACACTTCATATCATCAATCATATTATACAAAAAGATACAGAAGCAATGTTGGTAAGTTTGGACGCAGAGAAGGCGTACGACTCAGTCCGATTGTCCTTCCTGTACAAAGTTTTATCAAAATTTGGATTTCATAAATCAATCATCAAGACATTCCAAGCCCTATATGACAAACCTACTGCCAGGATTAAGGTAAATGGAGCCCTTTCAGAATCATTTACCCTGGAACGGGGAACAAGGCAGGGATGTCCAGCCTCCCCTATGCTTTTCGCACTATTCATAGAACCCCTGAGTCAGTGGATAAGACAGAATGGTGACATCAAAGGGATAACTATACACAACGAGGAACACAAACTTGCCCTTTTCGCAGATGATGTTTTAGTATACATAACAAAGCCTAACCTGACATTCCCTAAACTTATGACTGGATTGGAAAATTATGGTGCCCTTTCTGGTTATAAACTAAATGTCCAGAAGACCCAAGTGCTAACATTCAATTTTTGTCCCTCCAGCTCCCTGGTAGGAAAATACAATCTAAAATGGGAGACAGACCATATTAGATATCTTGGAGTAAATCTCCCAAAAGATATCACAAAACTAACCTGCTTAAATTATGGGCCACTAAATAACAACATTAAATCTGACATACAGAGGTGGGGCTCTATTCCCTTCCTTGGTCTCTACTCAAGGGTTGAATCTATAAGAATGAATGTGCTACCAAGACTTTTGTACCTCTTCCAGAGTCTGCCAGTGGACATACCAATAAAACAGTTCATAGAATGGGACAAAATGATATCTAGATTTCTGTGGCAAGGCAAAAGGCCCAGGATTAGGTTCAAAACTCTCCAACTACATAAAGACCATGGCGGTCTTGGCCTCCCCTGTTTGCGGGAATATTATTTTGCAGCCCAATTAAGACCTCTTCTGTGCTGGAGCAACCCATCATATTCCGCAAGATGGAAAGATATAGAGAGCAATTTCAGCAAGATTCCTTTAGCAGCAGTAATGGCAGACACAAAATTAATAAACAATATGATTGGGAAAAACAACCCATGGATTAACACTACATTGAAAATATGGCAGAAAGTAATAAAACTTTGCGATTTAGAACAAAGCATAAAAATACTACGTTGGTGCGCCTATGACACAGATTTCTCCCCTAACACTTTGGATTCTAGTTTTAAGACCTGGTCTAAAGTAGGGCTGACTACTTACCACTCCTTTGTAAGCAAAGGCGCACTCAAAAGCTTTGAGCTTTTGCAGCAGGAGAATAGATTACAGCCTCAAGATTTCTATAGATACATTCAACTAAGGCGATATTTTCAGGAGAATATCGCCAGAGCGTTAGAGGGGCAAAAGACGGGCATCTTAGATGTGCTCCTTGTGACAATTAGCTCAGGAACTTGCAAGAAGGGTGTATCTAAACTATATCAAGCATTACGCCAAGCTAGCCCAGACAACACCCTTTACATTAAACACAGATGGGAAAAAGAAAGTGGCATTATAATATCTGATGAAGAATGGGGAAATCTGTGGAGATTGCAATGGGGAACAACATGCTCAAACACATGGCGCGAATACAGTTGGAAAAATGTATCTAGATTTTTCATAACACCACTACAGCAACGTACACAACTGCCAAGTACTGCCTGCTGGAGGGCTTGTGGGGCAAAGGAGGCCAACCATTTTCACATCTTCTGGGATTGCCCTGTAGTATCACCTTACTGGCAGGATGTCCATTACCACCTGAACAAGGTCTTTGATGTAGACATTCCTTATAGTTTTGAGACTTTATACTTGGGAAATATTACAATGGATGTCTGGGATTACTGGGATAAAAAGCTGTTACTTATTCTGCTGGTAGCAAGCAAAAAAACAATATCCAGGAGATGGTTAAAGCCAAACCCTCCTACAATAGGAGAGTGGTTAGATGTAATTCATGATGTATATACAATGGAAAAGTTGACCTACTCCCTAAAAACAAAGTTAGGAGACTTCTCCAGGATCTGGCAAAGATTGACTGGATATGTTAAACAAGCGAATTTAAGATCAGATTTTGCTTGAGGCACCTTTTTCTAATATATACTATGTACATGTCCTTTATTTCATTTTGTCATTTCTTTTTCTTAAGCAATACAGTGAAACTCCCCTCAATGTTCAAATCTTGTTCTGTTTTCTCATTGTAATTGGGAAAAAAAAAAAGTTTTGTCGGAAAAAGTGGCTTAGACATACAGTGTTGAGAAGACTGGTGGGATATTCTCTGGGGATTCTTCTGCCGTAAACAATCCTATATATACCTTTTTTTTTGTTTCTTTTTGTAACCAGTTGTGGATTTGGCAAGGAGAGTGACTCTATAAACACTGAAAGGAGAAAAGCATGAATAATATCCTGTGATGTATGTATCTCTTAAGCCTTAATAAAGAAAAAATTACAAAAAAAAAAAAGAAAAGTAGAAAGCGTGATGAATATAATGTCTCTGTTGAGTGTCTAGTTTGTGCATCATAAGCATTTTAATTTCCCAAAATAGAAATAGTTTTTGCCCGACACTGAAGAAGGTTGACCCCGAAACGTCTGACGGGCAATAAACCACAAAAACTTGGAGTGCTGTCCTGCTTTTTCTTTAATTCATATATTCTCGAGGAATGAGCACCCAGTTGTTTACTGTACTTTGTTTGAGTTGAGCGCGTTACGGTCCTTAGCTTAATTTCCCAAAATAGAAATAGTCAAATATAAACTGCCTGTTGGGTGCGTCAGAAACATGATCAGTGAAGCGGCGTACACACACATTGCTAGCTTCTCGCTTGCTCGCCTACTCGCCACTCTTAGCTGAAAGTTCCCGCGGCTTTAACTGCCAATGAACAGGCAAGAAGTACCGAGCTCTGCATACCAATTGGTTACTCGCTTACTCGCCTCTCTCGAAGTTAAAATATTCTCAACTCGGGATCCTCCCACATCGCATTGCTTGTACAGTACTCGCCTACTCGCCTGCTCGTCTCGCTGGAACACATTGACACTCTATTGAGTTCATTCACTGAGCAAGTAACTAGCAGCGACGTGTGTATACGGCCCTTATGGAGTGAAGTCAGGTGTGCTGTACCCAAATCCATAATGCAGGGGCAGAGCTGGCTAATTTGGTGACCTTGGTGAAATATAAATATTCGTTTACTTTACAAAAGTGAGAAATTAAGATTGCACCTACCTTTTTTGTGTGTTTACCACGACTGGCTTGACAGTTGGGGCCCCTATGGAGGACAGATGTGGTCGGGGCCCTTGGCAATTGCCTAGGTTTGCCTAATGGAAAGTCCGCCTCTGCCATAGTGCTGCAAGTTTACATGGTTTAGACCCAAACCCAGAGCACTGCAAGTGTAATTGCTCCAGACCCAAACGGTTTGTGGTGCAGGTGTATCTGATCGAGACCCAGATTCATAGAGGTGCAGTTGTATTGTGTACAAGTAATTAATGTGGTCACTCTGGTAAAACCAGGCTACATCTGTACATGCACAAGTTACACTTTAAATAGCAAGTGTCATCTGAAAAATACACAGTGTGATGGATATAATGTATTTTTTTAGCATCTAAACTGTCCACCATAAGCTGGTAAATAAAATGTTCATATCCCAAAATAGCCAGATAGAGACTGCTTGTCTTTTCAGTGCATCAGCAACGTGATCAGTAAGGGGTGCTGCCAGGTGTTCTTGGTCTAGATCCAAACCCTGAGTGGTGCAAGTTTACTTGTTCTAGACCCAAACCCAGAGCACTGCAGGTGCACTTGGTCCAGACCCAAACGGTTAGTGGTGCAGGTGCAGGTGTCTCTGACCCAAATTGCGAGAGGTGGAGTTCTGTTTGCCCCAGGCCCAAACCCAGGTCTTCCTTTGGCTTTGCTTGCCCTGGTGCTGAACAACAAAAAATATGTTTTGTGTGAAAAGGTTTGCACACTCTTTTGCATATTTGTCTCATAAAAAGAAAAAAAGAACTCAAAGAAGAAAAAATCCAAAGGAGTGTGCGAACCGTTAAAAAAAAAAAAAAAAAGATCTGCACATCGCAGGTGCATCAGCTCCAGACCCACACCCAGAGTGCTTGGCAGGTGGATCTGGATCAAACCCCATATCAGTATGGATTGCTTTGGGCTTGGCAGGTGGATCTGGATCAAACCCCATATCAGTATGGATTGCTTTGGGCTTAGCACTCGCTCTGCTGCTGCAAGCCATGACACTACTGACTCAGGCAAAATAGAGCTGAGACTGTACTGTGTGTGTGTGTGTGTGTGTGTGTGTGTGTGTGTGTGTGTGTGTGTGTGTGTGTGTGTGTGTGTGTGTGTGTGTGTGTGTGTGTGTGTGTGTGTGTGTGTGTGTGTGTGTGTGTGTGTGTGTGTGTGTGTGTGTGTGTGTGTGAGTTTGTGCGTGTATATTTGTGTGTGTGTGTGTGAGAGAGAGAGAGAGAAAGAGAGAGAGAGAGAGAGAGAGAGAGAGAGAGAGAGAGGGAGAGAGAGAGAGAGAGAAAGAGAGAGAGAGAGAGAGAGAGAGAGAGAGAGACCAAAGCGGAGGCAAGAATACTCATTTTTCCTCTTCTGACAGGGCTGGGTATTTATGGAAGCAGTTAATGTTCACGCAGCACAGACGATTTGGATGATTGATGATGAACTCCACTATTAGACTCCACACAGCTGGTCATGCGTCACTCCACCCCCCCTTCCCCATACTGTTAACACCCCAAACCCCACTTCCCCACCCTAAAGTCAGCGCTCATTGCCTCCCCATCCCTCAGTGACAGAGTTATTTTCTGGTTTTGTGGGGTGAACAATCTAAGGTTGAGGTGGATTTTCAGAGAAGAAGTCATTGTGATCTCGCCTGATGAACTGAGCGAGAGAGTAATGCAGAGACTAGCTTAACTCATTCACTGGAATTGAGCTGGCACAAGCCCCTTTCCTGACCCATAACCCTCACTGACAAGAATCATTTGTTTTTTTTGAGGGCTGCATGAATTGCACCTGGGCATTTTTCTCATGACGTCAGGCATTGCTTTGGAAGCAGGAATAAGTTGTATCCGGCGGCATGGACATAAAATAAAATGCATGCCGCTGTTTTCCGTGGTTGTCTGCCTGAACCCGTAAGATGTTTACACCTGCTTCACTTCAACATCTAACTTGTTTGACGTAATGGCAATTAAAACAAAAAAAGCTGAATTGCCATGCTCAAAGCCAGGGCCACTGCTAGGCATAAGCAGAGTAAGCAGAGCATGTAGGGCCTCAACCACTTTTCCCCCAAAATCGGGGCCTCCTAAATTAGAGTGACTAAAAAAGTTATTGTTATTGTTATTATTTAATTATTTGGGGAGCGTACTGACCAGTTATGCTTAGGGCCCCCAAAACCTCAGCAGTGGCCCTGCTCAAAGCATGGAACAGCACAGCACGGCACAGCACAGCACAGCGCGGCGCAGCGCGGCACAGCACGGCACAGCGCGGCACTGCACAGCACAGCACAGCACAGCACAGCACAGCACGGCACAGCACAGCACAATACACAGCACGGCACGGCACAGCACAGCACGGCACAGCACGGCACAGCGCGGCACAGCGCGGCACAGCGCGGCACAGCACGGCACAGCACGGCACAGCGCGGCACAGCGCAGCACAGCACAGGACAGCACGGCACGGCACACAGCACAGGACAGCACAGCACAGCACGGCACAGCAGGACATGGCACGGCACAGCATGGCACGGCACGGCACAGAACAGCATGGCACGCCACAGCATGGCACAGCACAGCACAGCACAGCGCGGCACAGCGCGGCACAGCACGGCACAGCACAGCACGGCACAGCACAGCACAATACACAGCACGGCACGGCACAGCACAGCACAGCACAGCACAGCACAGCACAGCGCAGCACAGCATGGCACAGCACAGCACGGCACAGCACGGCGCGGCGCAGCACAGCACAGCACAGCACAGGGCAGCACAGCACAGCGCAGCACAGCACAGCACAGGACAGCACAGCACAGCACTACACAGCACAGCGCAGCACAGCGGAGCAGAGAGAGCATCATAGCTCATTCTCCGTGAGGAAGTTGGCCTGGTGGCAAGATGCGCCTCTGAGCACAGCACAGCACAGCGCAGCACAGCACAGCACAGCACAGCACAGCACAGCACAGCACAGCACAGCACAGCACAGCACAGCACAGCACAGCACAGCACAGCACTACACAGCACAGCACAGCACAGCACAGCACAGCACAGCACAGCACAGCACAGCACAGCACAGCACAGCACAGCACAGCACTACACAGCACAGCACAGCACAGCACAGCACAGCACAGCACAGCACAGCACAGCACAGCACTACACAGCACAGCACAGCACAGCACAGCACAGCACAGCACAGCACAGCACAGCACAGCACAGCACTACACAGCACAGCACAGCACAGCACAGCACAGCACAGCACTACACAGCACAGCACAGCACAGCACAGCACTACACAGCACAGCACAGCACAGCACAGCACAGCACAGCACAGCACTACACAGCACAGCACAGCACAGCACAGCACAGCACTACACAGCACAGCACAGCACAGCACAGCACAAAGGAGCAGAGAGAGCGTCATAGCTCATGCTCCGTGAGGTAGTTGGCATAACCTGCGGCTGCTGTTTCTACTTCATAGCTGCTGTGTCGGCATCATCCCCATTCCACACCTGAGATTTATATTCCGCCTTATTTAGCAGCTTGACAAGCCCTGCGCTCACAAACCGCTCCCCGCGCTCACAAACCGCTCCCCGCACTATTTGGGGAGATCACTCATAACTTTCAGGCCCCCGAGCCAGAGATGTGTCAGCACAGGTTTTCATTTATGTCTCCTTCTCCTCTCGCAATGATGCTGATGATGCATGTATGCATTTATCTTTTGAGGAGAAAATCTTGAATCTTGAATGCTGCGTAAACAGTACAAAAATCCAGTGTTAATTTGAGATGTCAGCTCAGGTTTTCATTTGCGTCTCCTTCTCCTCTCTCATCATGCTGCTGAGGATGCATGTATGCGTTTATGTTTTTTGAGGAGAAAAAAAAGCACAAACATTTTTTCTCTTGTACAAGATTATTAAATAAACTTGAATCTT
Source organism: Engraulis encrasicolus (assembly GCF_034702125.1). Lineage (NCBI taxonomy): Eukaryota > Metazoa > Chordata > Actinopteri > Clupeiformes > Engraulidae > Engraulis > Engraulis encrasicolus. The sequence continues at coordinate 3,345,502 of NC_085865.1, read as the reverse complement.
GCATACTGCATAAACAGTACAAAGATGCAGTGCTTAATTTGAGATTTGTCAGAGCAGGTTATCATTTATGTCTCCTTCCCGTCTCGCCTGACGATGATGAATGCATGTATGCTGCATGCACAGTTAAGTAAAAAAAAGTACTGAATCGATTTGGACCATATCTTCTATCCCTAGAAAAGTGTTGAATGAACACCGCATTGTCTGTTACTGTTTATTGGCACCAACTATAAAGGGTTGATGCAACTGACTCACCAAAAACAATCTCGGAGCGTGTAAAACCTGTGAATTGCTCCAATCACTAAAAACTAAATGTAAAATAACAAAACAAAAACCGACACACAGATATTGGGGCTGAAACTGATAAGACCAGTTCCCAGCACATTGCACACTATGTTAGCAACAAGACAGCAGCAACACAGTACAACTCAGTAGGACCTGGCCCCAACACTCTGCAATTCATCTACTCTCCACTGTAGTGTGTCACATCACATGAACGCTCCCTGAACTTTCCAATGTGCACACATTCGTATTCTCCCAAGGCCCATGTTGAGGTCGTAGTGTACAGCCAAAAGGGTTGTCAGGTTCAGTCGACTGGGTGGGTGGGGAGGGGATGTTGAGTGTATAAAGAGTTCTCTGTCAGGTCTGTGAATGTCATCTGGAAGAAAGGAAACTAGAAAGGCAATTAGCCCCATCACACACACACACACACTCTCTCTCTCACACACATATATCCATCCCACACACACACACACACACACACACTCTCTCTCACACACACATATCCATCCCACTATCCCCCCCCCCCCCCCCCCCCCCACACACACACACACACACACACTCTCTCTCTCACACACATATATCCATCCCACTATCCCCCCACCCCTGCTTGTCAGTGTCACCCTGGACATGTAATCCAAGATTAACGTCATGCTTATGCTGTTCCATTCTGCAAGATCCATCTATTCTGCTCCCCCGTCTTTCTCTCCTCATGTCTTTCTCTCCTCATGTCTTTCTCTCCTCATGTCTTTCCACTAGTGTGAGCAGGAGACTGTCTCTCTCTCCTCATGTAGGCAAGGGGCTGTCTTTCTGTCCTCAAGCAGGCAGCAGACTGTCTCTCTCTCCTCGTGCAGGCAGCAGACTGTCTCTCTCTCCTCGTGCAGGCAGCAGACTGTACTGTCTCTCTCCGCTGCTCCCAGTGTAGGCAAGGAACTGTCTCTCTCTCCTCATGCAGGCAGGAGACTGTCTCTCTCTCCTCAAGCAGGCAGCAGACTGTCTTTCTCTCCTCAAGCAGGCAGCAGACTGTCTCTCTCTCCTCAAGCAGGCAGCAGACTGTACTGTCTCTCTCTCCTCATGCAGGCAGCAGACTGTACTGTCTCTCTCTGCTGTTCCCAGTGTAGGGAAGGAACTGTCTCTCTCTCCTCAAGCAGGCAGCAGACTGTACTGTCTCTCTCTCCTCATGCAGGCAGCACACTGTACTGTCTTTCTCTCCTCATGCAGCAGACTGTCTCTCTCTCCTCATGCAGGCAGCAGACTGTCTCTCTCTCCTCAAGCAGGCAGCAGACTGTATTTCTCTCCTCAAGCAGGCAGCAGACTGTACTGTCTCTCTCTCCTCAAGCAGGCAGCAGACTGTCTCTCTCTCCTCAAGCAGGCAGCAGACTGTACTGTCTCTCTCTCCTCAAGCAGGCAGCAGACTGTCTCTCTCTCCTCAAGCAGGCAGCAGACTGTACTGTCTCTCTCTCCTCAAGCAGGCAGACTGTCTTTCTCTCTGCATGCCTTTACACCAGCGCAGGCAGGAGACTGTCTCTCTCTCCTCATGTCTTTGCAGTAGGCAAGGGACTATCTTTCTCTCCCCATGTCTTTCCACTAGTGTGAGCAGGAGACTGTCTCTCTCTCCTCATGTAGGCAAGGGGCTGTCTTTCTGTCCTCAAGCAGGCAGCAGACTGTACTGTCTCTCTCTGCTGCTCCCAGTGTAGGGAAGGAACTGTCTTTCTCTCATCATGCAGCAGACTGTCTCTCTCTCCTCATGCAGGCAGCAGACTGTCTCTCTCTCCTCATGCAGGCAGCAGACTGTACTGTCTCTCTCTCCTCAAGCAGGCAGCAGACTGTACTGTCTATCTCTCCTCAAGCAGGCAGCAGACTGTACTGTCTATCTCTCCGCTGCTCCCAGTTTAGGCAAGGAACTGTCTCTCTCTCCTCATGCAGGAGGCTGTCTCTCTCTCCTCATGTAGGCAAGGGGCTGTCTTTCTCTCCTCAAGCAGGCTGCAGACTGTACTGTCTATCTCTCCTCAAGCAGGCAGCAGACTGTCTCTCTCTCCTCAAGCAGGCAGCAGACTGTACTGTCTCTCTCTCCTCAAGCAGGCAGCAGACTGTCTTTCTCTCTGCATGCCTTTACACCAGCGCAGGCAGGAGACTGTCTCTCTCTCCTCATGTCTTTGCAGTAGGCAAGGGACTGTCTCTCTCTCCTCATGTCTTTGCAGTAGGCAGGAGACTATCTTTCTCTCCTCATGTCTTTGAAGTAGGCAAGGGACTGTCTCTCTCTCCCCATGTCTTTGCAGTAGGCAGGGGACTATCTTTCTCTCCCCATGTCTTTGCAGTAGGCAAGGGACTATCTTTCTCTCCTCATGTCTTTGCAGTAGGCAGGAGACTGTCTCTCTCTCCCCATGTCTTTGCAGTAGGCAGGAGACTGTCTCTCTCTCCCCATGTCTTTGCAGTAGGCAGGAGACTGTCTCTCTCTCCTCATGTCTTTGCAGTAGGCAAGGGACTATCTTTCTCTCCTCATGTCTTTGCAGTAGGCAAGGGACTATCTTTCTCCTAGCATGCACAAGTGTGGGCAGGGGACTGTGTGTCTGTCTTTTCTCATGTCTTTCTCGTGTGTGTGTGTGTGTGTGTGTGTGTGTGTGTGTGTGTGTGTGTGTGTGTGTGTGTGTGTGTGTGTGTGTGTGTGTGTGTGTGTGTGTGTGTGTGTGTGTGTGTGTGTGTGTGTGTGTGTGTGTGTGTGTGGCTCTGTGAGAGAGAGCTTGAGAAGTAAATGACCATTCTGCTTCTTCTTATTATTTTTATTTCTAGGGTGCCAGAGTAATTCTGCTTCTTCTTTTTATTTTTATTTCTAGGGTGCCAGAGTGCAGAACTCCGCCAAGAACTTGGGAGTGAGAGACCGCACCCCGTCATCCGTGTCAAGGTAACCAAAACACAGAGACCTCACTAGAGTGTGTGTGTGTGTGTGTGTGTGTGTGTGTGTGTGTGTGTGTGTGTGTGTGTGTGTGTGTGTGTGTGTGTGTGTGTGTGTGTGTGTGTGTGTGTGTGTGTGTGTGTGTGTGTGTGTGTGTGTGTGCGCGCGCGTGCGTGTGTGTGTAAGATAAACTGTATGTGTGTGTGCACATGTGTGTGTACAATTACATATACTCCAACTGAAAAACGTCATCTTTTACCACCTGCTCCCCCCACTCCACCCCTTCTCCCTGCCAAGGTAACCAAATTATAGACTTCCTTCTAAGAGTAATTTTTCTGCCCTTCTCTCTCTCTCTCTCTCTCTCTCTCTCTCTCTCTCTCTCTCTCTCTCTCTCCTGCCTGTTATTCATCTTTTAAAGAAATGAATTACACATTGGCACTTCTTTAGCGACCGCAAGGGTGACATGAAAAATTAAGAGAGAGAGCTAAATTTGACGAGGGCCTGTGTTAATTATACACCAGTGTGAAGATGGCCGCGGCAGACGAGAACTTAGTGAAAGTTTGACATCAACACATTAGCAGACAGAAACTTTGCACAAGTCAGGCGCGATGCGGCTATTGTTGGGGGACAATGTTAATTGACTTTCCTTTTCTTCGTTTGCATTGTAAATGTGTGAAGATGGCCGCGCCACAGTGGTTCCCAAACTGGGGGTCAAAAGGGGCATTGGCAGTCACTGGCGCATTAACGAGGGGGCTAGGGAGGGCTCAAGCCCAGGGGCCTCAGCCAATCAGGGGCCTCCTAAGGTGCCTTGGAATATTAATAAAAACAATAAACTATTGCGGCCGCCTTCATTATTGTAGTCCTAGAATCTATGGCTAAAATAAATGAACGTGCAATAGCCTGCTGTAAGAGACACAACACGAACCCACCCCAATGAGCAGCAGCCCATAACATTGTATCATCGCGACACCTTAATAGCTGTTAAATGTAACAATGTTAACGTCTCAGCAGCCCACTCGCTGACAGAACAGCAGCAGAGTTAAGAAGTGAAGATAGAGATTAGGACTAGTTCTAGAACATGTCAGTAGTGCACAGAATAGAGGTAGGCGACTGATTACTAGGCTATTTCATATTTTCACTGTTGATGGAGGCAAATCCGAAAACATCATAGAAAAACGGGAGAAAGTAGGACCTATTGCCTACCTTTCCTACAGCGTTTGGATTCTGTATTAGCGATGTTAGCTGCACATATCTACGGCTTGCTAGCTGTGAGTTGGGTGTGTAGGCCTATGGGAAACCATGTGGATTTAAGGGGAATATTATCCTATTTGAAGTTCTGTGATCAAGCCAACGTTTGAAGGTAATGCCATTGGTTATTAAATTGGCTGTGGCATGTTGGGTCCATGCAGTAAGCCTCGTGCTTTGAACTAGATTCCTTCAGATATTAATTTCCTTGCTCATGTGCGCTGCCTGTGCAATGTAGCCTATAGGCTTGACTGAGGTGGATTCTTTTAGAAAAAGTTTACATGCTCAAAACGGCATCACTCACTGGTAGGCTATTTTTTCTTGATTAAGTGTTAATGTCACTGTGCATAGCAGACTAACAGATGAGATGTAGGCAATCAAGGTTTAGCCTACAATTATTCGCCACTTAAAGGATAGTTCCGGCGTAAAATGAAAGTTTCACCATCGCTTTCTCATGCCACATAATGTATCTAATGATGAGCCATTCTGGGCAATGCCGCGCCGTTATGGAGTTAGCTAATTTTAAGCTTTTTGGCGAAAAACGCAGCCAATGCATCACGGCGGGGCCAATTATAGGCCTATTATTTTCTGATGTTTCCCCGCTATAAACAACTTCAAAAACGCTACACACTTCATCACAAAGGTCTCGTCAATCAAACCGAGGCACAGAGAAGATCATCGGACCACACAGTCTTTCACTGGCCAGTGCTTTCAGAGGTGTCTCACTGTTGCAACTCTCTGACCCGGATGCAGGCTACTCAATCAGGTGGCTAGGTAGGCTAAACATGGTCCGCGGTTCTTACACCGGCTGCGACCGTAAAATGAAAAGCTGGAACCCCGACCGTTTTCACCGACTGCCACTGTCTAAACCAGCCATATTACGGGAATGGCTAATAGCATTAGAAGTGGACGAAACTGACATAAAAACCCTGAGGGATCGCTACTACCGTGTATGGAGGGAGCATTTCGAGGATGATGACTACAACAAGAGTAAGGGAGATGGAACACCTAAACGAAACCGTCTAAAGATGAATGCTGTACCAAAAAGGCGCATGGCTATGGAGGTATGTTTGAAGAGAGAGAAACATGTGTAAATGTGTCTGGCTCATGAATCTTGAGTGTCTGTGAAACTGGTTGCAACACCGCGCGTCTTTGCCAGCAAGCACTCTGTTTTGGGAAGGCATACAGGTGCAGTAAATGTAGCCCACTACAGGAGATAAATAAACTGTCAAAACAAACTAGCGCGGGATGGCTTGTTATGTGAAATTGTGCGACCTGAGGCATTCGATGTGGTTGATGTCAAGCATGCTAGAGTAGTTTGTGAAGTAGACACTAATTGACCAGGGCGCGCAAGGTCAGATGGACCATTACGCAACGGAGGAGGGCTGGAGGAATTTTATAAAGTCGTACTAGAAGTGCTCTTACAGATGTAAGTACACCACCAGTGGTGTGTTATTACAAAGTTGAATCCATGTTATATTATACCGTGTTGCAATTACTTTGTAAGAGTAGTCTGCCTACCTGATCGAACGTCTGGGAGTGATAAAACCACCTGGGGCTACACGTCCGGGAGTGATCTCAGTTGGGAGTGTCCATCTGCCACCGGTACTCTCCATACAACTCTTCAAGTCTGCTGCCTGCACACACGGTAGTCGCGATCCCTCTGGGTTTTTATGTCAGTTCTGATGCTATTAGCCATTCCCGTAATATGGCTGGTTTAGACAGTGGCAGTCGGTGAAAACGGTCGGGGTTCCAGCTTTTCATTTTACGGTCGCAGCCGGTGTAAGAACCGCGGACCATGTTTAGCCTACCTAGCCACCTGATTGAGTAGCCTGCATCCGGGTCAGAGAGTTGCTTGCAACAGTGAGACACCTCTGAAAACACTGGCCAGTGAAAGACTGTGTGGTCCGATGATCTTCTCTGTACCTCGATTTGATTGACGAGACCTTGTGATGAAGTGTGTAGCGTTTTTGAAGTTGTTTATAGCAGGGAAACATCAGAAAATAATAGGCCTATAATTGGCCCCGCCGTGATGCATTGGCTGCGTTTTTCGCCAAAAAGCTTAAAATTAGCTAACTCCATAACCCAGAATGCCCAGAATGGCTCATCATTAGATACATTATGTGGCATGAGAAAGCGATGGTGAAACTTTCATTTTACGCCGGAACTATCCTTTAAGAATGATTTAGTTTTGGCAATCCCTTCAATGGGTCCGTGGATTTCGGTCTGTTGGTTGAGGGAACCATGTGTTTTGCGCCGTTCTCAGACAAAGTGTCAAATACCGATTTTAGGAAAATGTTTATAGCCAATAACTTTTGCAGTCTAACCAACCAGCGTGCTCTCTTTCGAGCAGTGTGTGAAAACTGGTTTTGAACATGCTAGTACATTTCACAGCCTCTCTCTCGTGCTCCCTCACTCTCCCTCTCGTATAGTCTGCGTAGAGCGTAATCTAGCCTTATCGAATTTTTGACACACGGTGTAGGCTACAATTTATCTTGCTTGCACGCTCTCATTGGCATTGTGTGCGTTGTCCCGACTAAGCACCAGGGAATAGCAGGGAAGCTCCCTTCATGAACTTTAGATGTGGCTTGTCTGCGTTCCATTTCATGAAGTCACCGTGCCATTATTTTCATAATAGGCCTATTTAATTCGGACATATCGTTGTTTGTGTGGTTTTCTGCCGTTGTCTTTGCAACTCATACGTGTGTGCA
>NC_085865.1:3305877-3333377 GCF_034702125.1 Engraulis encrasicolus | reverse complement strand
CTCCTCGTCCCGCCTCCTGGCCCCTCCTCCATGGAGAAAATGATAAAGTTTCCCAGCTGTCAGCCTAGCCACAACAACTTTTGAGGGACTGTTCTTCATTCACCATCCCGATTGCAAATCAGAAAATGAAATTAGAATTGTGCTTAATTAATTATTGAATTAATTTTCTGTCGTCAGTGACATCATCATGAGGTCACAAGCAGGCAAGTGAGCAAGGGAGGATGGGAGTCTGCATATTGGAATGCAGCCGTGATGAAGCCAATTGGAGCCAATTTGGATTGGATTGGGGCCAATTTTGGTCCCCTATAGGGGAAATTCTTTCTCTGCATTTATCCCATTTGGACTAGTGAATCACATTGAAGTACACACACTAGTCCGTAGCAGTGGGCTGCCTGCTGAGCGGCGCCAGGGGAGCAATGTGGGGGTTAGGTGCCTTGCTCAAGGGCACTTCAGCCGTGGTTCGGTCGGGCACTGAACCGGGAACCCTTGGGTTGCCAACCCAGTGCTCTAACCACTGAGCCACGACTGCCCCCCAATGGGGCCCCCCAATGGGGCCCCCCAATGCCCCCCAATGATGTCTACTAAAACTCTTCCTCAGTACTGTGCCTATTGATGTGGCTTTTGCTCTCTTCAAAGACCTATTGTACGTATGGGTTATTTGTTTCACAGACACCACAGAGCAGACAGATATTTGAAAAGGTTTTTTTTTTTAAATAAACGTTTGTAAAAGAAGTCTGAAATGGATGTTTCAAAATGTGCCTTGGATTTTACTCTTTTTATTTGTTTGTCTTATAGATTGGGACAGACGACTTTTAATGTTTTTTTGGTTTTTTTTGGCTTTTTGTCGCTTGCTTACTTACCATCCACATATATTTTTATACATTGTTGTAATATGAAGTAACATAATGCTTTATTAAGCTATATTAAGCTATATTAAGCTATATTAAGCTATATTAAGCTATCTATATGTTGACTGTGTGTTAGGTGGACAGGCAGTCTGTCTATTACGAAGAATAGAGGACTTGCCAAATGTATGATATTGTGTGTGAAGTGATGTTTTAAATGTGTTGGACGTTTGAAAAATGACGCAAAAAACATGTTTTAAAGTGAAGGGATGTGTCATCAGTATTATATAGCTTATACCAGCATCCAACTCATGTAATTAGACCTTATATAAATATATACTACATACACATGTCCTATGAATTAAACTCATAGCACTCAGGAGAGCTGCCGCTCTGTATCTAGATCTTACTTGAGATGTACTAAACTTATCTTTCTCTATGCAACTGTAGACAAGTAAATATGAACCTTATCAGGAGATGTGAAGGGCTGTATGGACCATGAAACTATTGTGTACGTGTCATATTGTGTACATGTCATATTGTGTATTCTTTACTATTGTGTACATGTCATATTGTGTATTCTTTACTGTTGAGTTTCTGTATTGCCTGTTTTAAAAAAATATCTTGTCATGAAGTGTCCGTTTGTCTGTTTGACGCGGTTCATTCTAATACCTGCACACGTACATCAAAACGAAGAATCATGTAAACGATGTCACTGTAAAAAATAAAAAATGCAAAACTCATAGCGGAACTCTGACTGTAAAGTGACAGTAATTTATTTTGTGTATTAGATTTACTCACATCATATCCTTTGGAAAATGCATTCCTTTATTTCTGCTTCAGGCTTTTGAAATGTTCTCTTTTATCTACATGCTTTATGAAAGTATCAAGCTATATACTCTAGTTATTAATTTGAATTAAACTGGTCTATAAACAAATAATGTGTGTCTGTTTTTTGTCTTGTCTTGTGACATACAGTACGTGTTTGGTTGGATTCAGAGAGCCAATAACATTCTCATTTAGGTACCTTTCAGTGACACATAGGAGCAATTGCAAATGGCCCTACCATGGCTGATATGGTAGGGCACACGTTTACCACTCAGCCGACCCGGGTTCAAATCCCAGTCCGGGTCCTTTGCCGGTCCTTCCCCATCTCTCTCTCCTAGCTCACTTCCTGTCTCTCCTTCACTATCCTGTCTAACAAAAAACAACAAAGGCTGAAAAGCCCCAAAAAAATACTTTAAAAAAAAGGAGCGATTGCAAATAAAAAGAAGATTAGATTAGATTGGATAAAACTTCATTGTTTGTTACACATGAAATGCTCCAGTCATTCTCACAGACATTAGACACACACACACACACACACACACACACACACACACACACACACACACACACACACACACACACACACACACACACACACACACACACACACACACACACACACACACACTATATAGCCTAGTTGTAGATGTGCACTGTACTCACAGAAGAACCACACAGACAAAGCACAATCTCTTACCAGGCCTGCCAACATTTCACTGCAATTGCACCCATCTTGCAATAAGGATTGGAGGCTACTCCTTATCATGGTGATATTTAAATATCTATTAGGTCTCGGAAAACATGCATCAAATCCAGGTTTTTAGATACAGGAAGTGAAGTGAAAGCCACAACTCCCATTGTCATTGTGACACAGCACACAAGTACACACTGCACACAACAAAATTGGGCAGTCATGGGTAAGCGGTTAGGGCGTCAGACTTGCCGGCTCGACTCCCGACCCGCCAGGTCTCTCAGTGCTCTCCCCCATCCTCCTCCATGACTGAGGTACCCTGAGCATACTACTGTCCTGCTGCACTGCTCCCTAGGAGCGCCATTGAGGGCTGTCACCTTGCATAAATGCAATTTCGTTGTGTGCAGTGTTCACTTGTGTGTTTTGGAGTGCTGTGTCACAATGACAATAGGAGTTGGAGTTTCCCAGTTGGGCTTTCGCTTTCAATTGCATTTATGCCTCACCTGTGCAAGGGGGCAGCCCCCAATGACGCCTGAAGGTACCATGCTCAGGGTACCTCAGTCATGGAGGAGGATGGGGGAGACCACTGGTTAATTATTCCTCCCACCAACCTGGCGGGATGGAAATCGAACCGGCAACCTTTGGGCTCCAAGTCTGACACTCTAACCGCTTACACAAGACACACCGTAGGTTTGCTCTTTTGAAATACAATGTAGCTAAGTTAATATTTCATCTGGATACAACTTTAAGTCATGAATCATGTAACTCCTGGCTCTGACCTTTTATCTGAAGGAAAACACTAGTCTGAGAGTAAATGTCAGCAGACTAGTACATGCTTTTATTGCCAGCAGACAAGATTACCGCAACAGCGAGCCTCTTCATAGGCCTACTGTAAGAGGACCATCAGGCAACTTTAGCTAATTCAATATGCTGCTGCACGGGTCTTGACAGGCACATAAAGAACAGACCACATGACTCTAGCTTTAAAAACCTTGGCTCCCAGTTCAGGGCTTGACATGAAGTGCATTCGAGTAGTCGTCAACGCATGCATGCGCATTTAGACAGCAATGCACTCTGGATGAAAATGCTGCATGACGGTTAGATTTCCTGTCAAACTTCAAAATTTCGGTGATGTTGCATTGACGAGGTGACATGTCACATGGTGTCAAACTATCGCGGGATGAATGCGACTGCAGTCAGATCTTGCAAGCTCTGCAGTTGCGTATCCCCTTCGACGCTTGTCTGCAGACCGCCTCCGAGGCCACGCGCCCATGAACTGGTTGGTCAACAACTCATTCACGTGTGTATATGAGACTTGTCTCACACCTCTACACAAGTTTGCGCAGGTCCCCACTTCAGCTCCTCCTCACTGCCTGTCCCCCCACTCCTCACACGTGGTGTGTTAGTAGAGCAAACTGGTGCGAGCTCATCGTCTCGTTCATATTTGTGGCCGACTTTAAATGCGCTGTTTTAATAACACCCACATCGTGACAGCAAGTTCTCGCTCACATGCTTCGTCAATGTTGGTCGACAGCAACAAAGTCGTATGGGGCTATTAACTTTTTCACCCACTGGCAAATGTGGCTCGTGATTTTCCCAAGTCACTAGCCATTCAGCCTTTCTACTAGCCCTAAATTTGATATTGTTAATTGTTTTCTTTATTGTGATGGTGCACATCTATCCTCAGAAGATGAGGTGTTAAAGCAAGATGGGTGTATAGCTTTCAACATGGAAGTAGCCTATATTAAGCAAATATAAACTGAGTTACTGAGCTTTTTCTTGTTCTTCGATACAAACAATTGATACACACGGGGCAAACAGCATGGTATAGGGTACTATGATACATACTGCCAACAGCCAGCCAAATTGGCTAGTGACACTGGAAGTATTACCACAGACAAGTTTTACCAGCATTTGGCCGGTTACATACAAAATGAATGTCAAGGTCTTCTTGTTTTTAAAGCACTGCATGGGATGGGACTGTAGGTACCTGCAAAATATGTGTCAGCACCATGTTCCTCTCAGGTCACTTAGGTCACCAGAGCAAAACTTACTCATAGGCCTACCTGTCATTCAAACAAAGTGTGGGGAAGCAGCTTTCAGTATGCGACCAAGCTCTGGAATCAACTCCCACTAAACATATGAAATGCAAAACATAAGAAATGTTTTAAAATCCAGGCTTAAGACTAAACTCTTCTTTGATGCCTTTTTGTAACTATTTTTATTTTTAATCTTATTATTATTAGCCTACTATTTTATATATATTTTCTGTTGCTTTATTCATGTGAGTTGGTTACACTGTTTTTATTCCTTCATATATCTGATGTTTTTATTTTATGTGAAGCACATTGGGCTGCTTGTGTATGAAATGCGCTTTATCAATAAACTTAACATTACCTTACCTTACCTAGACTCTAGGGTACATTGTAGACCAGGGGTGTCTGTCAAACATAAGGTCCAGGGGCCAGATGCGACCTGCTAGATGGTTTAATATGGTCACAAACTTATCTAGCAAAAAACAAAGATAGAAAGTAAAAAAATAACTAAATCTATAACCCATTACCAATGTACTGATGTCTGAGAGTTCAGGTTTTACCTTACGAATTTACCTTTATGCTCATCATTTACAATCAATGATCCTGATACACCCACAGACATCCATATTGAGATGATCAACTACAATTCCGATATGAAACAGCAATTTACAGATATTTCACGTTACTGGAACGGCCGATTTGAGATCAATTGACTGTGTGGGCCCTGATGTGAACTGAAAAGACACCCCTGTTGTAGACGTTCCAATAATTATGTCAGCGCTGAGCGCGCGCGTCACCGCGTGCAGCCAATGCTGCTTTTCTAATATTTATAAAGTTTCAACATTGAAGAGGAGGCATCTCACTTTTACCTCCAGAGGAAGATATGAGAGCAGCGAGAAGACACAGGTAGCACCGAGAAGCCACACGGCTCCATTCAAATACGCCCACATTAACACGACAGGGGCACAAGCTGTCTACACCGGGCACCGCACAGCCAATGGACAGGTGATCTTCAATCGCGATTAAACAACCATCTCTAGCCTACTATTGGTTTTGAGAAGCATGCATATCCGTCGCTAGGAGCCACCCCACTGAGGCAAGAGGGGACGGTCCCGTTGACTAGTAGTAACCAACACACGAGAGTCGAGGAGCTGGATGCTACTTTCAGCAATGTGCCTGGCGGGAGAGCTGAGTTCCTGCTCTTGACATTGTCGGTTTGTGCGGGTTGTGCCGATTTGTGGTCGTTTTCAACGGAGCGGTGTGCACCGGGACGACTGTAGGCTATGAATGTTTCCAAGCTTTGGTCGCGAAACGTTTTGTAAGAAATATCCCCAGTTTCCTCCTCATGGCGTCCCAACAACAGTCGAGAATCCAGTCCTACCTGGAGAAGAACAAGATCGGACCTTTGTTTGAGGTAAGTGCTTAACTATCTCTGGCTGGCTGTGTTGTGCATTATCACTGTAGCCTACCAGTGTAGGATAGCCTTCTGCTGGTCTGCAGCGGCAAGCAAATTCAGATTTTCTCCTTGTAGCCCGGTTTGCTGTGATTTTGCACCGCGGCAATTCCACACTCACAGGCTATCCAGAAACAAGGACGCCTCTGCAGTAGCCTGTTCGTCACTTCATTGTGAAATCACTTTCCAATCGTCTGAGTTTAATACCATACTGAGCCCTTTGCAGGTTGGCTTCACGTGGTGCTACTTAAACCCCGTTATTGATCAGCTAATGAAGTTTGTGCATATCCCATGTGAGGAGACACTAGGTGAGCAGTGCGCGAGGTGCAGCAGGGCTGGGGTTTTCATAGGATGGTGGAGCAGTTTTGACTGACAAGGTAAATTGAGGTAATGAACTGGCTGCCTGCACCCCTGCGATATTCTTGACATCACAGGCAGGAGAGGCAGGATTTGGGGAAAGGCTAGCCCTAAGTCCTATTTTGCAACAACAAATTAACAGAACACCTGTTCAACTGGACTACTTAGTGGTCAGCGACCCCTTTCTGGCAAGCAGAGATTGAAATTATATTTAATTTATTGCGTTATGTCATTGATATTGCTTAGTTGCCCTAACAGCCCTGGGCTCCTGTGTGGTAGTCGTGAGAGAGAGAGAGAGAGAGAGAGAGAGAGAGAGAGAGAGAGAGAGAGAGAGAGAGAGAGAGAGAGAGAGAGAGAGAGAGAATGTGTTTACCGAGGGCATTGATGGCAGTTGTGTTGCCAGGCATTACGAGTTCATAGTCCCTGGTGTGTGTGACTGTCCCTCGTGCTTACAGCCTCTCAAGTCCTTATCTGGCGCCAAAGGACACTTTATGGCTTAGCAAGATAAATAGCCTGCACGGGGAAACAGCAGAGTGCCCTGGAGCAGTTTGCTTCCATTGGATGGATATTTAAGCTTCATTTTGTTACAGGTGGCAAAAGCAGATGCTGCATAGTGTATTTTCCTCCCCCTCCCTCAGGGAAATGGTTAGCTATTAGATGATGTTGCAATCTGCATTTGTATGTGCCCTTAGCAATAGATTGTAAATTGCCCATCGGAATAAGAACGCCTAGATGGGATATTCAGGATCGGATGTGGCATTGTATGCAATAAAAGTGTGTGTGTGTGTGTGTGTGTGTGTGTGTGTGTGTGTGTGTGTGTGTGTGTGTGTGTGTGTGTGTGTGTGTGTGTGTGTGTGTGTGTGTGTGTGTGTGTCTGTGTGTGTCTCTGTGTGTGTGTGTGTGGTTGTGAGGATGTGTGGTTCTGGTGTGAGCTGCCTGCTTGCTGGCTTGCGGCTGTGCATTTCCCGCTGCTCTGCTGGGTCCGGGACCAAGGCTACCAAACTGCTGATGAGTCAGGTCCTCCACGGTCACACGCCCCCGTCGCGTACGGAGACGGAATGCTAAACAGCCGGAAAGTTGGAGCGGAGTAGAGCAGAGCGGAGCACAGCAGAGCGGATTCCACCACCAGCCAGCACCATGGACAGCAGCCCAGGCGGTATACAACGCGGTGCGGTGCGTTTGTCGCGCGTTTCGCTGCTATGCCTGCTGCCTGCCTCCGTGCCTGCGATCTTTCACATGAAAGGCAGGGTGCCGTCACGCTGTCAGCCAGACGTTAGTGTCGCTCTGTTCTGCTTTTGACACGATCATCCTCTAAACTAAACGAACGCAGCGTTTCATCCGCGGTGTGGTGGGGGTGCGAAGGCGGGTGGAGGGGCGACTAGAGCGGCCGTTGCCTCATCCTGCATCCTCCGCTCCGCGGCTCCTGTGCTGTGCCAGCGGGATGACTTTGGCGCTGGATGAAAGCGCTAGGTTGTACGCCTTTGTAGGCTTTTTCTTCTCTCCTCGCAGAAAGAGGGAAAGATAGGCTTGAAGTAATTGCAGTGCTGCTGTTCCCTGGGGGCAAGTGCAGGCTGCACTTGATCTTTTTTCACTGAACAGGTTGTTTTCATAACATGTTAGTCATATGAGTCACTCTTTTTACTTTTAAATGCAACTGTGTCAGTTGGATGTTGAAGGAGCGCAGTCTTTCTGGAATTATTTTTTTCCTCCAAATTTGTAGAGGCAGCATTCATGTCAGAGAATCAGAGCATCTTAAAAATCAAACCTGTTTGCAGCTATGATGGCATCTGGGGAAACGGGATAATTTTTGAGTCAAACAATTACTTTACAGTCCTTTGCAACACAGCCTCTGTCATGTCATAATAACCCCTTTTCTGAAGCATTCAGCTCCAAGTCTCTTAATGATCTGACCTGTAGGCTATGCATCAATGATAACTGCAGCACAGGAGTTCAATGAAGGCTGAAGTACCCACTTCTTGAAAGGGATATATATACTGTACTTTTGAACCTGTATGCTCACAGTCGGAACACTGGAGACATGTCATATTACACACCATAACACCATACATTGCACATGCACCGGCTGTACCGTAGGAATTGAGGTCATAGCACATGCAATATGCATGTGTGGTGGTGGGCTAGCACAGATCACTGAGCTTTGTGTGCGTGTGCACATGCCTGTGAAGTGTGTGTGTGTGTGTGTGTGTGTGTGTGTGTGTGTGTGTGTGTGTGTGTGTGTGTGTGTGTGTGTGCTGCACCAATCTACCTTCGTGTGGAATTGTTGAACTTTAAGCATTGCTACCTCATAGCAATTGTCCAGTAAGGGTATCATGAATAAAAAAGTTATACAAACTATACCCACCCAGATGTGCTGACCAGGCTGAACGTGATCTTTAAATGTCAGTTTGCCTTTAAAGGAGAGCAGTCACACTGGCAAGGGTGTGGAATGTGGGGTTTTAGTACTTATGCAGAATGCTTCAGTTTAGTATGTGACCAAAAAAAAACACACTTTGCAGATCCTTAAAGCATTCCGGTCGACCACTGGAAGACTGTAATAGTTCTACACCACTATGGCAGTGCAGAGGGTCTTTAGTAATGCATCGAGACTTGGTCATTGCCATTCTGGTATAACAGCTATTTAATAAAAGGGGCCGTGCCTCCCAGGGTTAGGGCAAGGGGAGGTAGAGGGAGATGGGGTATTTCAGCATGTGGGAGCATCAGCATGGCTGATCTGTTTCTAATGTTGCCTATAAAAGTTCTCGCTGACTGCCTAAAACAGCTCTCTTGTGCACTGATCAGTTGATGATGTGGTACAGATTTGCCGTATACTGAACATCAAATACATTTAGGCTACAGATGCTTCTTAGCAAATTAAATCTTTCTGCTGTTGAAAAGCATTTACAGTTATTTAAAGTCTGACTGTGGTGCATTATACATTATTAAAAAGGCAGCAGTGTATTTTGTGTGGTTTAACAATCACATTTGATAAAGGCTTTGAGAAACCACAAGGGATAAGAGCAAAGTGTCCTGTCTGGTTTCGCTGGTCTCTTGGGAATCTATTTTCTAGTATCTTCATTGAACTCAAAGGTTTGTGACGTCCTTCTTACCCTGACCCTACTAAGTTATGTACCAAAGATATACAGCAGATGTTTTAAAGGGGGAAAACATGTAGCATTTCACATGAAGAGGTTTCTATTTTAATGACGGAGAGGAGACAGTCACATGGATAGAAGAGTTTGATTCATATGAGAGGAGAGGAGAGCATGCTACACATGTTGTCAGTTAACAGCACCTGGCCATGCCTGCTGGAAAACACAATAGATCTGGAAAACAGTCACAATAGATCTGGAAAACAGCTACAATAGATCTGGAAAACAGCTACAATAGATCTGGAAAACAGCTACAATAGATCTGGAAAACAGCCACAATAGATCTGGAAAAGAGCCACAACACATCTCGTTAGTGCCCCTATTTATGGCACGTGTTTCTTTTACTTCCCAATGGAAATAACAACAGAGTTATCATCACCCCACAGAATCCACCCCGGGACACATCACTGTGTACAGTATAATACTACACCCATGTGTGGCAGTCAGAAGTGGAGCACTCCACAGACCACACACCCTTCAACTGTCAATTCAGTTCACTGGTGGTCCCTAGGGGGGACAAAGTGGTCCTCAGCATGAAAAAGTTTGAGAAACACTGCTCTAGAACAATGTTTCCCAACCTTTTTTATCCTGCGTACCCCCTAAGCAATTTTGTCATATGATGAATACCCCTCTCACTCATGCTCTATATCTCTTACTCTATCCCAACGTGAATACACTCCATATATTTGTTATTATTACATGTTTCCAAGTACCCCCTGAGGTGTGCTCGCGTACCCCTGGTTCACTGCTCTAGAATGTTGCGAGAGCTTCCTTTCATTTTGTCTTTGGCGTCAGGGTACGGTTCGCGCTGTGGGGAAATATCTTCCTATAGTCACGTGTGGACAATACATTATCCCTTACATGTGTGGCAGTCTGAAGTGGAGCAGTCCACAGACCCCCTGCTCGTACAGTAGAAATCAGCAGAAAGTCAGACAAAATTACAGAGAAGTTTTAGCTTGCATAGGATATATAAGAATATGTTTTACATACTACTTGATAGGGGTGCACAATTAATCGAAAATAATCGAAAATCGTGATAAAATCATGAAATCGAAGTTGTGATTTCAATCGTGATTTCAATCGTGATGTAATCGTGACAATAGTGACCTACCTTTGACAGCGTCCTTGAAGCCAGAACATACTGACAGGCTGGTGTTTCTGGCTAGAAATCTGTCCACCTAAATTTCATGCTATTGCCTTTACATAATTATTACAATTCATTTTATTTTGCTCATCCTGTATATAATTCATTTTTGGTTATATTTCATCTTGTTATAGTTTTCCAAAAAATCTGCAAAAAAACAATAATCGTTATTAATAATCGTGTTTAAGATTTTGACCAAAATAATCGTGATTATGATTTTTCCCATAATCTTGCAGCCTTACTACTTGAGCAGATACAGCACTTTAGCCACTTTTCCTTCGCCTAATTTTATGTCAAGGTGTTGGAGCCTGAAGTGTAGCTTAGTTTTAAAGGAACAGACCACCTTTTTTTGATTTTCACATAACTGCAGTATCTCCAAGCATTATTCATGAACGTGCATATAATTTTCGTCTATGAGTTTGCATTGCCCCGTTTGACAGTATACCCAAATTAGGCATAGTAATGCAAGTCTATGGTACAAAATAAAACACCATCAAATGTACTTCTAAACCACTTTAAAATGAATGTAACATTCACCAGAGTGTAAAACAGCAATTTAATTTGGTCCAGTGATCACTTGTGGCTTGATGCTAAAGATACCAGTTACTTTCAGTGATTATGCTAAGCTATGCTAATAATTCTGATCCAATACATTTAAGTACTGAAAACACAGAGAAGAAAATGATATGCACATTCATGAACAATGCTGTGAAATACTGCAAATATGTGAAAATCAAAAAAGGGTGGTCTGTTCCTTTAAAACCAGGACCCCATTTCTCGAAAGCATCCTTGCTAACCAGTTAGGAACTTACTAGGTTTCCAATGGGAAATTACATTGCAACCAAGTAAGTTGCTAACTTGTTATTTGCCAAATGTTTGAGTGCATCTTCCCCCATGTCCTTCGTCTGCCCTTTGCCTGTGCCTGCCTCTCTGCTTCTCTCTACCCCCAGCTGCTGTGCATCATCTCCGCCTCTCTGCCTCTCTCTCTCTGCCTCTCTCTCTCTGCCTCTCTCTCTCTCTCTCTCTCTCTCTGCCTCTCTCTCTGCCTCTCTCTCTCTCTCTGCCTCTCTCTCTGCCTCTCTCTCTCTCTCTCTCCGCCTCTCTGCCTCTCTCTCTCTGCCTCTCTCTATCTGCCTCTCTCTCTCTCTCTCTCTGCCTCTCTGCCTCTCTCTCTCTGCCTCTCTCTCTCTCTCTCTGCCTCTCTGCCTCTCTGTCTCTGCCTCTCTCTCTCTACCCCTCTCTCTCTCCCTCTCTCTCTACCTCTACCTCTCTCTCTCTCTCTACCCCTCTCTCTCTCTCTACCTCCAGGCTTCCCTCCAGGTGCTATAAATACCATGGCCGTTGGGTGCATGCCAAGAAAACTCACTTTGTAATATAAATGAATACAATGCCGTCCGTACGTATATGGAAGCACCTCTAACATGAAAGCTCATCAATGTTTTCCACAGTAGCTTTGAAACTGTCATTGCCACAAAACATGACAGAGTGACTCACATCCAGTTGTTACTTAATGGGTAAATGTATTCTGGTCATTTGCATAAACATCTTCCTGGATGATAGAGGTACTTTACTTTTTAGCTTTCTATTTTTTTTTATTAAATAGTTATGCAAAATGAACAGGCGAAGAGCTGAAAATGTGGGTCCCAAAAGTCCCTTTTGAAGGTCATACTGAGTGGGACTCTACGCTATGGTCTGCTACTATATCTATTTCCAGCCATGTTTGGAAACACTTAATCCTTTCCTGTACCCTGTAAATGCCAGGCCTCAGGTCTGCATATTAAGAAGTGAATTTAATGAAACCTCCGTAGTCTAAACTTGCACAGGTGGCATTTTATCCTCCTTCTGCTATGACTGGAAATGAGAAACGAGGGCTTCATTTGAAAGTCTAATGTCAGCTATCGCTTGCTATGGATGGTGATGCTATATTTTTTTTCTTTATGTCTTCTTTGGAAAGTCTGCCGGTGACATTTGTACATATTGAATGTGAGCACTTGGTAGCTGCTCAAGTCCCCACATGATTTAAACCCAACTGCTTATGACTCATACTTGGCTACAGTAAGAGAAAAAGCGAAAACTTTGTTTGACCTTTAAAGTAGCAAAACAGTCTGGGAAGTTTAAAATTATGGTGAGGTTGAACGTTTTGCAACAATTTTATTTTTAGGTTTTGCTGTTGTTGACTAATATGCACCTGGCGCCTTCCCCACCTGGCTAGTGACACGTAAGCGCCCAGAGTCATGAGGGCTCAGAAGTCTTTTTTTTGGTTGGACAGGAAGAGTTGGACAGGAAATGAGCGGGAGAGAGAGATGAGGAGGATCTGGAAATGACCTCGGGTCGGAATCGAACCCGTTGTTGCCAGATGTGTCTGATCAGAGGGTAGGGCACTGATACTACAACATACAACATATGGATGAAGGATCAGAAGTATGTTGCACAGCATGTCTAGATATCAGACTCTGCTTCTATCTTGTGACTTGATTGTCTCTTGTAGGTAGTCAAGCATCTCTGCAGGTGTGTTTCAACATGACGGTTGTATGAAGAAGAGAAAAAAAACAGGTGTTTTTTTGCTTTTGTTTTTTTTAAATGTTTTTTTTAGGGGCTATTATGCTTTTATTTTATAGGATAGTATGAGATGGAGACAGGAAGCGAATGGGACAGAGAGATGGGGGAGGATCGGGAAATGACCCCGGCCGGACTCGAACCGGGGTCCCCATGGTCATGCAAGCCCAAATGTGGGGGGCTTAGCGCACTGCAAAACAGGTGTTTTATCACAATAAAGTAAAATGAAATGCCCAAAGCTGCATGTCTTGTGCTTTGATCCTCTGGGCATTAGACGTCAGTGTGTGTTGTCTTCAGCTTTAGCAGATGAATTTGGCCTGTTTTGGGGATACAGTAGATTTGGCGACTCAAACAGGAAGTGGTCATAGATTTGACCTTGGGAGCAGGAAGTGGGGGGATAAATCTGTGTCAAGTCTTACGGTTGAGAATAGTTCCCGTAGTGCTATGCATGCCACCAAATATCACACAACTGTATACGATAAGAGTAGTGGTATTTCACCGGCGGTCCCGAAGGGCCTCCCACTTATTCTACACCCCTCATGTCTCTTCATTATGTCTAACTGTTTAACTTAGACTTGGTGTTTTCTTTTGCCTTAAGACATGTAAAAGTTTTTATCTTTTACCTGACGTGTTTCGACGGTGTTACTTCCGTCTTCATCAGAGGGTCACTGTGATGTTGATGAGTGACGTGCTTTAAAAACAGCTGATGTTGTTGTGAAGGTGTGACCTATCCTGCCAATAATGACTTTTACATGTCTTAAGGCAAAAGAAAACACCAAGTTTAACCACAAAAAGAGAAGAAGAAGGAGGGGACAACGCCCCCCTTCGGAGACCAAACTAGAGCACACGTCTTTGCATTGGGTGGGCGAAGTTTGAATTGTTTCTCTACTAGACCAGTGATTCTCAAAGTGTGGTCCGGGGACCACTGGTGGTCCGCGACAGTGCTCAGGTGGTCCGCGAGGGGATTTCTACTTTTACAAGACTAGCTAGAAGTAGGCTATATATGTAACACAATAACAAAGTTAAACATAGCTGAAGTATTATTTTCACCACAAAAAGGCAAGCTTGTAATGTGAATACATTGCATCGAAATTAGCAGTGTCAATTAAGCACCCTTCAACTGTCAATTCAGTTCACAGGTGGTCCCTGAACATTTTTAGGGGGGACAAAGTGGTCCTCAGCATGACAAAGTTTGAGAAACACTCTACTAGACGATTCTTTGGATTTGGCCATGGAGGCAGGAAGTGGGAATAAATCTGTCCACTGTGTCAAGACGCCGGGACACGCGGGTGGAGTTTGGCCAGTCAAGAAGAGAGGAAATGGAGGTAAAGTCGCCCACTCCATCAGAAAATGTTGCCAGAATAGGGTGTAGTTGCTGACTGGGTGTCTGGTCCATTCCCCTTGCGTCACCGGAGGAGATTTGGCAACATGGATTCAGCCTTCACAGCAAGTCTTGGGAGCTTTATTTTAGGGGGCAGTGTCTTGTTGACGTCAAACATTGTGTGTCTGAAATACCCAAACCTCCCGATCTCTTTTTGAACTGAAACTATAATAATAGCACCCCTTGTACTTGTGAGTGTGTCAGCATCATACATCATCAAACTGTGTTTATACTCTCTCTACTTCGTATCTATGCACACACCCTCTATTATTCTGACCTTGTCAACATGACACAAAAAGATGCAAAGTCTCCAAAAAACTACAGCCCAGCTCAGCACACACACAATGTCTATGTAATGTCCACCTATGCCCATATGTGTATGAAGTACAAGTAGAAGTACTCTTACAGATGTAATTACAACACTAGTGGTGGCCTGTAGCAGTGTTTTTCCAACCTCAACCCCGAGGCACCCTTTCAATTCCTGAAAATTTTCAAGGCACCCTAAACCAACAAGCTGTTACATGGCATCGCATCAGATACCACAAAAGCTTAGAAAAGTAACACATTTGGAGACGTCACCTACGCTCGAAATTGCAGCTTACTGGGGCGACCTAAATTGACTTTATTGTGTGTAAATGGCATATGAAAGACTCCACTGACTAAGCAATACTTTATTAATTTAGACAAATAGGTATTATATTATATAATTTATTTATATGCCACGTTTCCACGACACCCCAGGGTGCCCTGGCACCCTGGTTGAGAAACACTGGCCTATATTACATGGTTTCAGCTTTGTAATATCTCACTACTAGCGCTACAATTAGCTTCATCTGTAGGAGTACTTCTACTTCTGCTGCATACAACTCTGGTTATGCCCAGCTGAGTGTTTTTCCTCGGGTGTGAAACTCACCTACAGCATCTGCCTGTGAGGTGCTAAATGAGAGAGATTGCACTTCATTATATTCCTGTGGCTCCCCAATGAGTGCCACTCTGCAGGGGACATGTGGCTTTCTTTATGGTCCTCTCTGCAGACATCCTACAGCTTTCTTTATGCTCCACCTCTAGCAGGCATGTTTCATGAGCTTAAAGGGACACTGTGTGAGATTTTTAGTTGTTTATTTCTAGAATTCATGCTACCCATTCACTAATGATACCTTTTTCATGAATACTTACCACCACCATCAAATTTTAAGTATTCATTATGACTGGAAAAATTGCACTTTTCATATATGAAAAGGGGGATCTTCTCCATGGTCCGCCATTTTGAATTTCCTGAAATGGCCATTTTTAGCTGCAAAAATGACTGTACTTGGGCCATACTAGAAAATATTACTTAATTACTTAGTAAACTTTCATTAAAAGATCAACTTTGGCAATAGGCAGCCCAGTTTCAATGAGCAGCATAGTTGCAGTACCTTTTTTGACCATTTCCTGCACAGTGTCCCTTTAAAGCGGAAAAAAGAGAAGAAATATTCACACACAACAAAAAGCTCCCTTGGTGTGTGATTTAATGTGTCACCTGACGAAGACCTTGTAGGTCAAAACGTTGTGCCACTTTTCAAATTAAATCACGACAAGGGAGCTTTATGTGGTGTGCGAATATTTCTTCTCTTTTGTTCTGCACCCGCAGCAATTTTGTTTTTTCGGGATGTGTGTGCACCTTTCACTTTTTGGCGTGTTTCATCAGCTTCCCTCAGGGGGCTTAACATCTAACGGACACATTCTGATGCATACCACACGACCGCAATGCTACACATCGCCACCATTAACTTATCCGCCCATGCATAGCAGAATGCATCTTCTCAGTTTTTGCAACACATGCATTGTCAGTGGAGGTTGGAAAAATGTACAGTAGGTGTGTGGGACATTTTCATGCAGTGTTTTGAACTTCCTCTCTGTATCGTGATGCAAGAGTAGAGTCAGAGATTCTTTAAGTATATAGAGATATGTCAATGTAATGGGTTGCTATGGGCACCTAACATGACCAGGTTCCAGTCTACCTAAAGGGGCGTGTCATAATACTCATTGAATAGAACAGTCCTTAGGTCTGCCTAGGTCTGCCTAAAGGGGGATTTCCCCCCCATCCCCTTGCAATAATAAAACCCGGAAACAATGGGCCAATGGAACCTCTCTCTCTCTACTCTCTCTGGTAGAGTAGCCTGAAGTGACCACCATATTTGTCGACTAAAGTGCTGGTTACACGTGTGCAGATATTATGTAAATGCATGTTTATATGCATGTGATACATGTGATATTTTTTTTATCTGTTTATGTATGAAGACGGCATGAATAAAAATAAAAAACTCCATTGTGATAGGTGCATTTTAAATGGGATATTTTGAAAAACAGCTTTGAAATGCTCATTCTGAAACTCAGTTTACGTTTAAAGGAGAGGGAAAAAACGATGCGTTTTCAAACATATCCATATACGTGTGTGTATGTGTATAGTAGAGGCCTGCAACGGGACGGGACAATGGGGACGGCACAAAGTCAAGGTTTCCAAACCTATTGTGCTACTCTTTAAACATGATTGAAATTTGATAGCAATTTCAAGGAAGTTATGGTAGTGCAAAGGAACAATACTGCAAGAGCAGAGTGTTATTTTACAAAGTTTCGGTAACACTTTACTTGACATGTTCCTGCATAACACATTCATGGCAGCTGTTATAAAGTCTGCACAAAGCATTCATTATTGCCACATGACCCATTCATTCCAAACCTTTCATGAACCTAGCAGACGGACAGCAACTTGTCAAAATAAAAGTTAAACAAAGCAGCATTGCAGGTTTTGTTCTGAACCCTCAATGATTACTGATTTTGACAAGTTACTGTCCTTTTGTCTAACATGTCTATGAAAGGTCAAAGTACAAGAGAGTCCTTGTGCACAAGCCCTCACCAATGCAGGTGCAGGTGTGAGGCAGGAGAAGGTGAATCAATCAACAAAATTCAAGAGACACCGCACACTGCTTACTTTTCTTTACTTTATTTCTCGGAGCGAACAACGCGTTTCGCCCAATGCGTCATCAGATAGAGCGAACCTGATGACGCATTGGGCGAAACGCGTTGTTCGCTCCGAGAAATAAAGTAAAGAAAAGTAAGCAGTGTGCGGTGTCTCTTGAATTTTGTTCATGTCTATGAAAGGTTTGGTATGAATGTCTTACAAAACAGTCATGAATCCTTCATGCAAAGTGTATAACAGCTGCTATAACTGTGTTAAGCATCGACACCTCAATACAATGTAATATGAACCCAATTCTGGGCTCCTATCTCCCTGGGCCCAGGACAACATACCCGCTTGTCCCCCGTGTTGACGAGCCTGGACATGATTTACATTTAACATGGGTTATACTGAAAAAAAAAATGCAATGCTCTGAGGCCCTAATCTTGTGTTCTGTTTTGACATAAAAGAGCAAAAACAAAACAAAAAAACCGAGGGAAATGGACTGGAAGTCCTTCGGTTGAACATTACTGATGTGTGTCAGGGTAGGACACCTACTGTATGCTTCTCCTCACTCCTCTATTGCCCCTAGAGATGCTATTACAAGGGTCCTCTATTGCCCCTAGAGATGCTATTGCCCCTAGAGATGCTATTACGAGGACTTTCTTTGGAGATTCACTCTTCCTTGTTCAGATCTCAGAACAACCGACACAAAATCAAGTGTGTTGCAAACATGTTGTGTCTGTGTGTGTGCGTGTGCATGTGTGTGCGTGCATGTGTGTGTGTATGCGTTTGTGTTTGTGTGTGCATGCCTGCGTGCGTGCGTGCACGTGTGTGTGTGTCTGTGTGTGTGTGTGTGTGTGTGTGTGCATGTGTGTGTGTGTGTGTAGTAGTAAGACTAATGAGCAGGGTGTTTTTCCCAGTGGCCATATTGGATTCTCCTGCTCTTGTTTCAGCAGGGGATGTGATGCGCGATCTCGTCTGCTGTAATTTATGAGTGTGTTGTAGTCCTGATCGATATTAGCGTACCGGAGGGACACGCTGGTTAGTAATAGTAGTAAGATGGATGTTTCCACACGCGTAGCGCTCGCTCACTCCACACACCTTTACATCACTTGTCCTGCGCTCATATATCAAAGCAATGGACTGCAGTCCCAGAAGGGCTGATGTGTGTGTGTGTGTGTGTGTGTGTGTGTGTGTGTGTGTGTGTGTGTGCGTGCGTGCGTGCGTGCGTGCGTGCGTGCGTGCGTGCGTGCGTGCGTGTGTGTGTGTGTGTGTTTGTGTGTGTTAAGAAACATCTGTGTGCCAGTGCTGCTTTCTCATTACCTTTCCCCTCACCAGTAACATACTTGTCCTTTAATCTCCCGAGCTGCTGGGTTGATTCAATTATGGCCTACACCAATAGCAGCTAACAGAGAAAATACATGAGCTGGGCTGGGCTATGCTCTCTCTCTCCCTCTCTCTCTCCCTCTCTCTCTTTCTCTGCTGTGCATCAGTCCTCCGTGCCACATTGCACCCTGGGATGCCTCCGTGGAGCTGGCTTGACCTGAGCGATGTGTCACCAGTTTGTGGTGTGTACCCTGCTGGTAATTGCCTGGTTAACACCAGACCTAATCACAAGTGAGATTAGGTCTGGGGAGTTGCCTATATTAAATTCCATAGGTGGCAGAATTCTTGGCTATTATGACACACTGCCCTGCTCTCTGATTGGGCAGAGAAACTGTTAAGGTCGGAATGCTTGGCCATTATGACACAGGTACCATGATCTTGTACGTTATGAGTCATCCTCGCCATACTGTCTTTCAGATCGAAACGATTGTGTAGAACTAAAGGCAGTATGGGAGTTCCCAGGCTATGCTGGTAATGCTGTGGGCTAAAAGAGTGACTTACTCATTTCTTTATATCATGTTGTTTTTGTATACCAACACTTGGAAGACACTATTTACTGGACCTATGACGTCTTTACATTGCCTTGTTATGTCCTTTTGGCAATACCACCGCTCTGGACTAAGAGAAGGAGGCCTACCGTCACCTATTACCCCATGTGTACTAGGGGTGTAAATGATATCGAAATGTATCGATATATTGCGATGATTGAATGATGAATGATGATGATTGAATCAAATCGCATTGTATCGTGGGGCATTATAAAGTATCGAAAATAATTGAATCGCTGGCCGCTACGGAATAACTTAAAGGATAGTTTCACCATCGATTTCCCATGCCCCAAAATGTATCTAATGATGAGCCATTCCTAGAAATGCCGCGCCGTTATGGAGTTAGCTTATTTGAAGCTTTTTGGCGAATAACGCAGCCAATGCATCAAGGCGGGGCCAATTTGTAAATATTATTTTCTGATGTTTCCCCGCTATAAACAACTTCAAAAACGCTACACACTTCATCACAAAGGGGCATGGTGAAACTTTCATTTTACGCCGGAACTATCCTATAATAGAAGTGGATAAGTAATTGGGAAGAAAATCGTGGGGCACAGTATTGAAAATAATTGAATCGTATCGCATCGAATAATAAGATATCGATATTGAATCGTATCGTCATGGAGGCTGTGATTTACACCTCTAATGTCTACCCTGAGCAAAATAAAGCGTTTTAAAGTACTGAAATAGCTTGACTTGGAGGCGAGTCGCCTTCTTTGTATTTAGTTTGTTATTCTGTGTAGCCTTTAGCCCATTTATACAGAGCCTCTGTTGCAACCTGTCAAATTGTAATGACCATGTCTCAATCTGTTACTTAACCCAGTGGTTCTTAACCTTTTTTCTTGAAGCACCCCCTAACTTGTGCCCAAGACATGCCGCGCACCCCCAATCCAAACGTCTTCAGGTGTATACGCACTAAAAATTGATTTAAGTTAATAATTACAATGATTCTTGCTTTAGACATTAATCAATACTTAAATGACTTTACATTAGGTCTAAAACATGTTTTAATTTGGTCTTGATTTGGCCAAATTATGTTTGGAAGCAGAATTTTGGTCACAACCTCAACACAATCAAAATCCTGCGCACCCTCTGAAATCTCTGGCGCACCCCCAGGGGGTGCCCGCACCCTTGGTTAAGAAACACTGACTGAACCCATTTAAGCTGTGTGTATGCTGCATTGACCTACGCGCCTGGAGAGACATAGACGCAGCATTCAGGCTCTCGAGATTTGAGTTTTTTATTGAAATGTTGGTATGTAATGAGTATGTAATGAACACATTATAATGCAAGATGAGCTTTTAAATGTAACTTATTTCATGTTTTTATGTGCTTCGGAGGCTGAGATATTCAGGTTTTATAGGCTCAGGGAACTTTTTTTTCCCAAAAAAGGGCTTAGGCATTCAGCAGACGTTTTTTTGCAGGTGCCTTAGGGTTAAGGTACTTTGCAATGTTATAGCGATGCTGTTATGATGTAGTTGAGTATTTTCAGCTATTAGTGAACGGGCCTGCTGGCATCTGTACAAAGAGGCTACAATAGAATAACCAGATGTATCCCTTATATCTGGAGAAATTACATCAGAACCATCACTATTTTCCTTTTGTCATTGAAGACATTATTTTGGGCTTTGGTTGTCTTTCTAACACAGACATTTGGATGGAGCCATGTGCTACATGGTCCTATTGTTCATTCAGGGCAGTGTGTGAAAGCAGCACTGTGGGGCTTCATCATTCTTACTGCAGTAGGTAGGCAGTGCTGTGTGTGTGACTGCATTAAATGGTTCTTATGGCCCAGTGATGTGTGTGTGTGTGATAAGGTGAGATTTGCCCTCCCCTTCTCCCAGTTTCACAATTTTAAAAACTGAGAACATTCTTTGGTTGCGCGATTAATTTGAACTGTGAAGCGAACTGGAAGAAGCGCGCACACGCTCATCGGGCACGGACACGCACATTCAACTCCGAAGGGTTCTCGCAATCTTGGTGCAAAGCTTGCGGCCAACAGCGCGCAAACAGAGACAATCGTTTCCACCTGATCGTCATTACATCACGCGGAAGAGCTCACCGCAGTGGCAGTTCCAACTTTGACTTTGGGAATGGGGAACGTGACTGAGCGAAGATTATTGCAATGTGATATTGTCTTGTACGTGTAAATGTCGTATGGGCAACTGTGTTTCGTTTTGTTTCGTTGTTCATTGTAAACTGGCAGTTTTGTTGAAGTATGTTTTTGTGATGATCACTGTTTATTTGAAACGGCAATGTAGCTGTAGTGGTTGTAGGTCTAGAATGGTGTGGACCAATCTTGTCATTGGACAATTGAATGATGATCGTTAATTGAAGGGTGTATGTATACTCAACCCAATATTGCGAGGGGGGGAGGTTAGTAAGCAGCTGTTTTTGAGCTGGCTTGACGTCCAAATTTCTGCTTATTCAGAGTAGTGCATATAGGCAGTTGATTGCTGTTGACGTTATGTCTGTATTTACATTACATTACATTACATTACATTGCACTTAGCTGACGCTTTCATTTATTCAAAGCGACTTACAGTTATTATTTTTCAGGGTATTGGTTACAGTCCCTGGAGCAATGTGGGGTCAGGTGCCTTGCTCAAGGGAACTTCAGCCATGGATGGAGATGTAGGGAGAGGTCAGGGGGGATTCGAACCTGCAACCCCTAGATTGAAAGACCAACTCTCTAACCACTAGGCCACGGCTGCCCCAATTTAATTTCGTATTTAATTTCGGATCCAATTTATTTTCTTTGCCAGTAATTGTCGATTTATGTTCAGTTGCCCTCGTGCAAGTTTATGTTTTGGTGTCAGAAAAAATAAAGCGCTACACATTTTGATAATTCTTGGACGTGGAAGTCAAATTCATCTCTCTACCTCTGAATCCCAACCGTTTAAGCCATCCTTGACGAGTGAAGAGCATGTCGCTTTTTCACAGTGTGACTGCATTAAATGGTTCTTATGGCCCAGTGCTGTGTGTGTGACTGCATTAAATGGTTCTTATGGCCACGCTTCTACACTATAAAGGGCTCACGTCCAACCGGGCTGGCCAGACTGCAATGAGCCCCATTACTGTGATACACACACACACACACACACACACACACACACACACACACACACACACACACACACACACACACACACACACACACACACACACACACACACACACACACACACACACACACACAATGCACACTCACACTCACACACACAGCTATACACAAATAGGTGCATGCACACAAAAATATGCAGTCTTACGTGTACATGTATGCTATACACACACACACACACACACACATACATACATACACACACACACAGACACACACAAACAGACACACACACACACACACACACACACACACACACACACACACTGCATGGTGTCTGCCTGAGTGCCCTGGTATTGGAGTGCAGGGCTGGTGTGAGGTGGTGCGCTCGCCTTAAACTGTGCAGCTCAGCAACTCACAGTATAGAGGTCAGTAACACACACGGACGCATACGGTACACACACATACAGTACATACACATGCACGCACACACATACATACAGGCACACACACGCATACACACACGGACGCATACAGTACACACACACGCACACATACAGGCACACACACGCATACACACACGGACACATGAACGCATAGAGGCACACTCACATGGACACATTCATGCACACACACACACACACACACACACACACACACACACACACACATGCATACACACACACACACACATGCACACACACGCACACACATGCACACACACGCACATACACACACGCACACACACACAATAACAGCATCAGCTGAGCATTATTGATTATGGTTAAGTGGATAATTTATATCAGCCAATGGAATTGCATTTTCGGTCCATGGTTGTGTGTGTGCGTGCATTTGTGTTTGTGTGTGTGTGTGTTTGTGTGTGTGCGCACGCGTGTGTGTGTGCTTCTATGTTTGCGTGTGTGTGTTTGTGTTTGTGTGTGTGTGTGTGTTCATGTGTTACTGATGTGTTTTTGTGGTGAGGGCATTTGTGGAACATTGGAGGCAGTTCTGCGAGGTTTGCATTTCTGTCCTTCTCCCTGCCTCTCTCTCTCTCTCTCTCTCTCTCTCTCTCTCTCTCTCTCTCTCTCTCTCTCTCTCTCTCTCTCTCTCTCTCTCTCTCTCTCTCTGATTTTCATCTATGTATGGATGGTGTGTGTGTGTGTGTGTGTGTGTGTGTGTGTGTGTGTGTGTGTGTGTGTGTGTGTGTGTGTGTGTGTGTGCATCCACGTACGTTTGTCAGTATGCATGCATGTGTGTGTGTGTGTGTGCGCGTGCGTGCGTGCGCATGTGTGTGTCTAGTATGCCACACAGCTTGCTGTGTGCTGATGCAGCAGTGTGCTGGCATGTGTGTGTGTGTGTGGGTGGGCGTAGCATATTTGCATACCGTATGTGGAGTGGAGTCCAGTCAGCAGGTGTGTGCTCTGAGACAGGTGGGAACTCCCACCTCAGTGATCATAAACAAATCATGTATGCCTCGTTTATGCTAAAGTTGGCATTGCTCAAATCATGTATGCCTCGCTAGCGCTAAAGCTAGCATTGCTTAAAGGGACAGTTTGGTCAATTTCAACATGCTCACAATGCTCACACCACCCTGGACTTGTCAGTGCCTGAGATTTTTTTTTCTTCTTCTTCAGCCGTTTCCGAGATCCTGGTCATTGTAATGGGGGCAGCTCTTTGTTTACATTTCAAAAAACATTTTTATTTATTCCCAAAAACATCCAAAAGGTTATAAAACATCAGCAGACAACTAGCAAACAGCAGTACCTTTTGGGAAAATATTTGGAGTTGGCCTATGTTTCATTTTTTAAAAATGTAAACAAACGCTGCCCCCATTAGAATTGCTCATATCTCGGAAAGGGCTGAGCCAAAAAATGTGGCATCACCAGGTACTGACAAGTCAAGGATAGCGTGAGTGTTGCGTCAAATCTGAGAACATGCACATCACATACACGACACACAACATTCACTGCCATCCTGGTCCCATAACCTCCAATCCTGCAGGGGGCAGAGCAACCACAAAAGTGTTAGCAACCTCAGAGATCACCTGAACTTCCTGCCAGAGAACCGGGACTTCCTTTGTGCAGCCATCTTAGCTGCAAAAGGAAAATGTTTGTGAACAAAGGAGGAGCACTGAAATGTTTGTGAACTTGAACACCTGAAAGCACAGAAAACCCTCAGTTCACGGTCAATACGCAATTGGTAAGGAAATGGACTTTTAATACAATACATGTGAACCTACCAAATCACCAACTTGCTGAGATGAACTGACTAATATTTATATTATTAATGAATTAACTGTTGCTTTATGGTGTGTTTGTTTCAGTCTAAATACAATGTTTCTCTTTTATTTTGTTCAAGGTTTTCAACCTAATCCAACTCTAATAAATCACAAGAATGGGGAAGATTTGAGTTGTTCCTTTGTGTGAAAGTGACCAAGCCCTTTTCAAGTTTGGGCCAGAACTGGGAAAAAAACAACATAACTTGACAGTTGAAAACCAACGCGGCAGTTGAAGACTGGGATAAAAGGCCTGAAGTCAAGTAAGCTGTTGTCGCAGAGGAACACTAACTGAACTGTAAGAATGGCAGAGGAAGCAACTGGAAGGTCAATTAAGCAGCTGAAGCAAGAAAGAACATCAGCAAAAAGTGCCTTCACCAAACAGGCCAACTACATCACTAGAGCCATTGGACATCTGACAAAATCAGGACTGCAAATGGAATACAGAGCACTCTCCTCACTCGCAAGGAATGTCAATGACTCTAACGATGACTATGAGTTTGGCCTGCTGGCTGAAATCGATGAGGAAAAAGGAGAAGTGAATCTGCATCCACAACAACAGACCGACCTGATAAAAACCATAGAGGACTGCAATGCCAGACTGGAGGAAGTCAAGAAAATTGTGCAGTCCAACCTTTGGTGCAGGTATGCAAAGGGTGAACTGAAATTTGCCATTGAAGAGGCAGAGTCAACCTGTGAAGGGGCCCATGCGATTCCTGTTTCCATAGTCAACAAAGAGGCGTATGAGCATCAAGTGGAAGGCGTGAAGAAACTTGTGAAAGATGTAATGACAAGCTTCATGGAATGGGAAGAATGGATCCCAGGAGAGGAAAAGGTGCGTTTGGATGACGGTGTTAAAGGCCTGCGGAAAACTGAGAACAAACTTGAAGCCAAAAAGGCTGAATTCCTCACAGCACAAAAGCTTGCAGAAGAAGACAGAAGGAAAGCTCTTGAGGCACAACAAACTCAGCAAACTGTTCAACGGCCCGTGTTAAAAATCAAACCCACTACTTTACCCAAATTCCATGGTGCCAAAAGAGAGTTCCACCAATGGAGAAAGGATTGGACCAGTCTCCAGAGGCAAGGGGAGCCAACCGGCTCAGCTGAAGCTAAAAAGTTCCAGCTTCTTGACAGCATAGATCAGAAAATAAGCAGAGACCTCCATCTGTCTAGCTACAAAACAGCCGAGGACATGCTCAGAGTCCTTGCTAATAGATATGGCAACAAAACCACGATTGCCTTGGAAATAATTGAAGATCTGGAAAAATTGCCTCCATTAAAGTCATGCCAGCCCAGAAAAGTAATTGATCTGATTCAATCCGTAGAGAAAGCCCTGGATGACCTCACAGAGCTTGGCAACACTGGAGCCATCCAGAACCCTCTGGTCATCAGATCAATAGAGAGCAAGTTGCCAGACTACATGAAAAAGGACTGGCTTGTGTTCATGGCAAATCCAGAAAACAATGTCACACCTGACAATCATTTTAATAGCCTTCTGAACTTCCTGAAAACACAAGAAGATATATTGGAGAGACTGGAGCAGCTTGGAGTTAATGAGAAGCCGGACAAAAGGTCTGCTTACTCTGAGCAAAGATATGCTTCAACCCGGTCCACAACAAAAGATGGCTGTGTTGTCTGTGGAGATGAAGACCACAGGGAAAAAATATTCTTTTGCAAAAGTTTCAAAAACCTAAAGCCCAAAGACAAGTTGGATGCTGTGGAGGAACTAGGAGCTTGCAAGAGGTGTCTAGAGTGCCATGGAAAAGACAGTGAGTGCACAGATACTTACCTATGTAGTAAATGGAACTGTAAAGACCCGGAGGAACATCATTACTTTCTTTGCCGGAGAGGAGACTCTAAAAGGTATGAAACAGGCAAAACATCAAAGTCAAGCACTAATAGTCAGCTGACAGAAGAACAAAAACAATTTGTGTCTGAACTCTCACCCAACATGGCAGAAAAGTTTAAGAGAGCCTTTACCAACATTGCAGCCAGATCTCCCTGCACTGACATACATGACGGGGCAGAGTTGAGTTCATCACAAGAACCACCAGTGATCCTGATGCTTCTTGATGTTACAGCCAATGCAGGTCAAAAGATTGGTACACTCATCGACTTAGCATCTGACACTAATTACATTACTCACAGGGCTGCCAGGAGACTCAACCTCAGGAGTGAAAAAGCTACTCTGATTGTCCATGGGGTTGGAGGGATGGCCCTGAAAGTAAGAACGAAAAGGTATCATCTCAAAGTTAAAGTCAAGACACCCACAGGAAAACAAAGAGCCCATGAACTTCTCTGTTATGGCTTGAAGGAAATAGCCAAGGTGCAAAGAGCGGTCAGACCTGAACAACTGAAACGGTTCTTTCCAGATGCCAGCCTAGAAGGCCTGCACAGACCAAACCGAATCGAACTGCTCATCAGTCATAGGGAAGGACAGCTCGTACCCCAGAGAGAGAAGGTAATCGGGAACCTCGTCTTATGGGACGGCCCACTAGGAAAGACGGTTGGTGGGACACATCCAGACCTCTTTGAAAAAGTGGACCTGGCAGCTCATGCATGCAAAGCACACTTCTCCAGATCCATGACAGCCACTGCAGTGAATTGTCAAGAACTCACTGGGTTATTGTCCGATCAAAGTGGGAGGTGGGAGCATATGCCATCTGATGGAGCAAGTACTCCAGTCAAAGTCAAAGACAAGAGGACCACGATGTGCTGCAAAGCAGAGAATTTGGATAAGAATGAAAGATTAAACTCCAAACACCACCAACCTTTTCTACAGATAAAGACCTCACACCAGCCCCACATAAGCAAAAGTGGGAGGGAATGTCAACAGCGAATACTTA
>NC_085865.1:3275877-3298377 GCF_034702125.1 Engraulis encrasicolus | reverse complement strand
GCATTGGATAAAAGATAAAAGTAATTTAATGAATAATTATAAATCGTGGTAAAACCATGGTTAGTTTTCAGAGTAAAGCCATGGTTCAATTTATAGTTAAATCTAGTAAAACCAAAAACCAATGCCGAACCATGCTCAAAAACTGAAATCATAGTATACCGTGGTCGATTTTCATAAGGGACATGACTGGCGAAGGGGGGCATGCAAAGCAGTGTGGAGAGGTAACGAATTTATGACCAAAGGTAATTGTCAATATTGCACATAGAATACAAGGTGACTTGTTAATGACTTGGAAAAAATAAGACTTGGACTTGGACTTGACTTGGCTTTGGCACGACTTGGACTTGGACTTGACTTGGTCAAATGTGTCGTTACTTGTGACTCGACTTGATTGGAAGGACTTGAGACTTACTTGCGACTTGCAAATTAGTGACTTGGTCCCATCTCTGCTATTCACCATACAATTAAAAACTACTTAATGTTCATTAATGCTTCATAAAAACTCACATATCACACCATTGCTCTACTTAGCTCGCGCACCCCCTTATGGCAGGCCGCGCACCACCAGGGGGTGCATGCACCCCAGTTTGGGAAACCATGTTATAGAGTATTGGTAACAGTCTCTGGAGCAATGTAGAGTGAAGTGCCTTGCCCAAGGGCACGTCAGCCACGGAAAGAAGTGTAGGGCAGAGGTAAGGGTGGGATTCGAACCGGCAACCCTGTGATCTCAAGATCACCTCCCAAACCATTAGGCCACGGCTGCCCACGATCTTCCTCGTCACCTTCCTCCCCTCACTTGTGAAGACACAGAGGGATGACTGCAGTCTCTCTTTGTTCTAGAATAGATCTTTCAATCATTCAAGATAGGGCTGCACAATAATCGAAAATCGTGATAAAATTGTGAAATCAAAGTCATGATTTCAATCGTGATGTAATCATGGCAATAGTGAGGCCTAAGAAAAATAAAAGTTTGGTTCCGGTTGGTTGTCAGCTTTGGTCATGGGTCGGTCGGATTTTTTTTTTTTTTTTTTCAATTTTTTTTTTTCAATTTTTTTTTTATGTCCGACACCCCCAACCCCCCACATGCGCCAGATTTCGTCATAAACGTTGTTGGAACAATGCCAAGGACGATAGTGGAGTGAGGCCTACAGCTAAAGTTACAATGAAATATAATAAGCATTAATGAGCCAATTATACTGACCGTCACCGAAATGAGGATATGATACGTAATAGCCTACCGTTTCTGGCAAAACTTGTCCAGCTGTCAGTTGCCTGACACTGCTATTTTAACTCCTGTAGGCCTATGTCCCGTTTACTTTTTTAGATGCGTCCCACGCATCTCTATAAGAGGCTTTGGTGTCCGTCCGTCCGTCCGCCCGTGATGCGTTTCTGAATTGTGATTCCCTCTTGTGATTCCCTCTTGTGTCCACAAGGTGGCAGTCGCTCAGTGGAGTGGCAGAGCTCAGTTTTGGCCTGGAGCTCATGCGTGCAAACCAAAACGTTAGAACTACGTCTACCATAATGGTTAGCAAACCGGCTACGCAGCTGATTGATAGCATTATCTGACACAACTGCAGAAGCACAGAAGTCTGTATGCATATTCCATCCATGCGTGCCATATGCGCTAGGTGAGTTCCTAAACATTCACACAAAGACGTCTTCAGATAAGGAGGATAACTGTCAAGCGCCACACTCAACAAACTCTTCATGGTCAATAACACCAAGCGGAGCACAAAAAATAGGAAGGCATGAGACATTTACAGATAGCGTTTCCTATGTTCAGTGTTGTTACACTACACAGCGTCACCACTCAAAACAAACAACACCCTTTGAAGAAAACAACAGCCCGAACACCGGCAATCCCCTGGATTTTTTGACAATGCTGTGAGAAGTGCAGGCAAGAGAGCAACTCGCGCTTTGAGCGTGGGTGGAGGAGATTACTTCGATACTTCGATTAGATTTCACAGACACGCGAGCACAGGGAGAGTGAAGGCTGTGTTTCTGTTCATCTTGTGCACGCGTGTATTTTCGGGTTTGGTCGGGGCGACCGCTTGACAGAGAGTACACTTTTCGGTTCATGCAGTAAATGTCTCCTTGATTCGTTTTTGGAACTTAGGGTGTCTGTAACGTCTACGAACACAATATCCACGTGAAAACGCAAACGCCTGCAAACCACTGTTTTGACAGAAAGACAGTTCACCTGTCGCCTACTCTGTTTACTTCCCAAAGCGGCATTTAAAAGTATTCCATGAAATCCAACATCAACGTCACCTCAAATAGGTGACCGCATCATGCACACACATGATATAACACTTCAGTGAGGGGGGACATCACTGCTCTCATATTAAAGTGAAAAGAGAATTTCACATTTTAGTTTATTTAATGTATGCAAAATGTCAAATAGCCTATTCATTGAAATCTGTCCAGAAAGGGTTGTAATCCAAGTTTGCCTGTTTTTATGTTTGTAATTTTTTTTTTTTTTTTTAAATACAAAATCGTGATTAAAAAAATTATAATAATAAAAATAGAGATTTTATGTTAAAGGGACACTGTGTGAGATTTTTAGTTGTTTATTTCCAGAATTCATGCTGCCCATTCACTAATGTTACCTTTTTCATCAATACTTACCACCACCATCAAATTCTAAGTATTCATTATGACTGGAAAAATTGGACTTTTCATACATGAAAAGGGGGATCTTCTCCATGGTCCGCCATTTTGAATTTCCAAAAATAGCCATTTTTAGCTGCAAAAATGACTCTACTTGGTTCATACTAGGAAATGTTTGTTTATTACTTAGTAAACTTTCATATAAATATCAAATTTGGTGATAGCCAACCCAGTTTCAATGAGCAGCATAGTTGCAGTACCTTTTTTGACCATTTCCTGCACAGTGTCCCTTTAAAAAAAAATGTGATATGGGATGGGCCGATGGCCCCCCTAGCTAAATTCGCCTTAGGTCCCCAAATTGCTAAATGTAGTGTAAGGGATTATTTTGAAAAGACAGTAATATGTAATCAGCAATGCATTACAGTTTTTCAGTAACTTGCCCAACACTGTTGAAAACCTATGGTACTTTTTCAAATCCAGGCTTATACAGTACATGGTAGGCTTATTGATAAATTGCCTTGACAGGTTATGAGGAGGCCAAGGGGGCGTTTGGGCAAAAAAGGTTCAGAACAGGCATAGACGGACGCATCTGTTGTCCGCCTGTCGGACTTGTTGATTCCTTTCCATCATCCGTTGTAGACAATATTTTCATTGGGATGAAGGTTCTGGCTTGCAAACATTCTATTTACTCACTTTTTTGTTTTACGCGAGAATGTAGACACCTAAGGCGATATGAATGTTTTAATGAAGGGTGATTGAGGGGCAACATCGTCATTGCCATTAAATCATTAGGCCTATTGTAGGAAACTGTAGTAGTCCTAGGTCTTCATCGAACAGCGCGACTGAATGGAAGCCCTTTTCTAACACGACGAGACAATATCAATACTTTCAAAAATCGTGGATACTCATAGAATATCTCTGCTCATGTTGTCTGTGTGTTGCATTTCGAGGCGGGTGGTCAGGCTGTGTCAGTGTCGGGTGAGGTAAGGCTATTGACTTGACAGGCATTTTCGACAGGTTCCCAAACTATCCTACATCGTAGGCTATTAGCAAGAACGCTATGAGGCAAGTTGTTTAAAACTTACGAGCTACAACGACTACCAATTAGCATGTTGTAGCATAATAATTAGCCTACAACGTGACCGAGTAGGTGCGCAACTCTGCAGTGACATTTGGGGTTTTCAAGCCGGCGGCCCTTATGGCGCGCGCGTGTGTGTTGCTCCTATGTGGATAGTCATGCGATGCAAATTCAGTAACTTGCAGGCAGGTAGAAAGTGAGAGATGGCGAGTTATGGGAATGAAGAAACGTGTTGTGTCTTGTCTATATGAACAACCGTCCACACAACATCGATATTTTTTTGAGGATTCCAAAAACTGAAGCACTAAAAATGATGGGGTCGGTCGGCAACCGGAACAAAAACATTAATTTTTCTAGGCCTGAGCGTCCTTGAAGCCAGAACATACTGACAGGCTGGTGTTTCTGGCCAGAAATCTGTCCACCTAAGTTTCATGCTATTGCCTTTACATAATTATTACAATTCATTTTATTTTGCTCATCCCGTATATAAATCATTCTTGGTTATATTAGTTATAATTTCCCCAAAAATCTGCAAAAAAAATCAATAATCGTGATTAATAATTGTTATTACGATTTTGACCAATATAATCGTGATTATGATTTTTTCCAAAATCGTGCAGCTTTAATTCAAGATGAGATCTTAATTTAAAATTAAGAGTTCTTTATTCAAGACGTGTCTGGAAATCTGGAAGTCTCCAGTTGCTTGAGTCATAATAACTTAATTATCTCTCCTTCAGTGAACTTATTGAGTGGGATGAACTCATTACTCTGAGTTTCCTTTGCTCCACAGAATTGAATAGGAACTCAAAGGTGACAGGGAGCTATAATTATAATTCTATTACGTCTATCTTTCCTCTATGATTTTGGCGAGGCGTCGTGCGATGACTAATCTCAAAGTGAGTCTCAGAGAGTGGCATAGAAACATTTTACTGTCTGTCTGTGTGTGTATGTGTGTGTGTGTGTGTGTGTGTGTGTGTGTGTGTGTGTGTGTCTGTGTCAATGTCTGTGTGTCTGTGTGTGTGTGTGAGAGAGAGAGATAGAGACTGATCTGTGTGTGTGTGTGTCTGTGTGTCTGTGAGATAGAGAGAAAGAGAGAGGGATGTGTGTTTGTGTGTGTGCGTGCGTGCGTGTGTGCGTGCGTGCGTGCGTGCGTGTGTGTGTGTGTGTGTGTGTGCGTGTGTGCGTGTGTGTGTGTGTGTGTGAGTGTGTGCAGTGCATGCGTGTGTGCGTGCGTGTTTGTGTGTGTTGTGTGTGTGTTTTGTGTGTGTGTGTGTGTGTGTGTGTGTGTGTGTGTGTGTGTGTGTGTGTGTGTTTGCTTAGTCTGCTGTTGTGAGTGTGTAAGAAAGAGAGGTAGAGGTAGAGGTAGAGTGGAAATTAATATCTGCATGTGTTGGTGCATATTCAATGTGCTTGTGACACATACAGCGCACCCGTGTGTGTGTGTGTGTGTGTGTGTGTGTGTGTGTGTGTGTGTGTGTGTGTGTGTGTGTGTGTGTGTGTGTGTGTGTGTGTGTGTGTGTGTGTGTGTGTGTCTGTGTGTGTGTGTGTCTGTCTGTCTGTCTGTCTGTCTGTCTGTGTGTGTGTGTGTGTGTGTGTGTGTGTGTGTGTGTGTGTGTGTGTGTGTGAGAGTGTGTTCTTTCCTCTTCTCTCCAGTCATTAGTGCGATGATCCCTGCAGTAGTCGGAGGTGCTTTTGGAGTGTGTGTGCGTGTGTGTGTGCACATGTGTGCGTGTGTGTGTGTGTGTGTGTGTGTGTGTGTGTGTGTGATCGCTGCAGGAGGGAGCCTAAGGGTCTTTAGAGTACGCTCTCGTAATTATACCCCTCTCATCTCCTCTCTCCTCCTCTCATCTCTTCTCTCTCTCCTCCTCTTATCTCCTCTCTCCTCCTCTCATCTCCTCTCTCTCCTCCTCTCATCTCTTCTCTCTTTCCCCCTCTTATCTCCTCTCTCTCCTCCTCTCATCTCTTCTCTCTCTCCTCCTCTTATCTCCTCTCTCCTCCTCTCATCTCTTCTCTCTCCCCCTCTTATCTCCTCTCTCCTCCTCTCATCTCTTCTCTCTCCTTCTCTTATCTCCTCTCTCTCCCCCTCTCATCTCTTCTCTCTCCCCCTCTTATCTCCTCTCTCCTCCTCTCATCTCTTCTCTCTCTTCCTCTAATCTGTTCTCTCTCCTCCTCTTATCTCCTCTCTCCTTCTCTTATCTCCTCTCTCTCCTCCTCTCATCTCCTCTCTCTCATTAAATTCTTCTTCATGCATACCTTTATCCCCCTCTATTCTTCATCTCTCACCCTGTATCCATCTCTCATCCCTACTGTACGCAT
The DNA here is from genome assembly GCF_034702125.1 of Engraulis encrasicolus. NCBI lineage: Eukaryota > Metazoa > Chordata > Actinopteri > Clupeiformes > Engraulidae > Engraulis > Engraulis encrasicolus. The sequence continues at coordinate 3,292,373 of NC_085865.1, read as the reverse complement.
ATCCCCTTTCTTTCTCTCTCTCATTCTTTCTTTCTTTCTTTCTTTCTTTCTTTCTTTCTTTCTTTCATTCATTTGTTCTTTCTTTCTCTCATTTATTCGTTCTTTCTTTCTTTCTTTCTCTCATTTATTCGTTCTTTCTTTCTTTCTTTCTCTCATTCTTTCTTTCTTTCTTTCTCTCATTCTTTCTTTCTTTCTTTCTTTCTTTCTTTCTTTCGCTCTCTCTTTCTTTCTTTCTGTCTGTCCTTCTCTACTGTATGTACATGTTGCCCCACTTATCTGCCTTTAAAGGGACACTGTGTGGCATTTTTAGTCGTTTATTTCCAGAATTCATGCTGCCCATTCACTAATGTTACCTTTTTCATGAATACTTACCACCACTGTCAAATTCTAAGTATTCATTATGACTGGAAAATTTTGGTGGTGGCGTGGGGATGGTTGTGGGGTTGCGGAGAGTGGGGGTTGTGGGGGTTGCGGAGGGTGGTGGTTGTGTGGGTGGGGGTCTATGGTGATGCCCTACTAAACATGGAGGCCTGCCATGAGCAGTCTATGGTGATGCCCTACTAAACATGGAGGGCTGCCATGAGGAGTCTATGGTGATGCCCTACTAAACATGGAGGGCTGCCATGAGGAGTCTATGGTGATGCCCTACTAAACATGGAGGCCTGCCATGAGGAGTCTATGGTGATGCCCTACTAAACATGGAGGGCTGCCATGAGGAGTCTATGGTGATGCCCTACTAAACATGGAGGGCTGCCATGAGGAGTCTATGGTGCTGCCCTACTAAACATGGAGGCCTGCCATGAAGCAGCATTAGACTACCCACAGTGGATCAAGGGCTGGAACTGGTCCAGAAGCCTTCCTCTTCTCCTTCACTGCACTTCTTGAAAATTCTTTTTAAAAAACACAACATCAAACTATTGATTGCTGAGAGAAATAGGATGCTCATCTTACTGCTGTTCCTGAAAGAGAGAGAGAGAGAGAGAGAGAGAGAGAGAGAGAGAGAGAGAGAGAGAGAGAGAGAGAGAGAGAGAGAGAGAGGACGTTTGATGAGTGCAATTCCTTTGCTCATTAATAGGTGAATGTTCTTGCTTCTAAAAAAGGATTTAATTTCTAGTACAGAAGCAATGAAAGATGCATCATTAAACAGAGAATATTCAATCCCTGTAAGATGCCGTAATGATGCTGGGACAAAGGCATCCACTCAACAAAAGGGTGATAATAACACATTATGTTTTTTTACTAATTAAATCAACACCTAAAATGAATGTTGTGTGAACATGTAAGCCCAGGTGTTGTCACTGGAGGTAACGCTTCAGAAGGCGTTTACGTATATGGATAAACTGAGTATGGGAATGCACATTTAAAAAAATCCAGTTAAAAAATATCCCATTTAGGGGGGTAAAACTCATCTGTTACAGTGGAGTTTTGTTTTAACCCTATTCAGACTGGGCTTTTTTGGCATTCCTGGGCCTGGGGGGGGGTTCTTTTGACCCCCCCCTCATAACTCATGAACGGAATACAGTATGACTACGAAACTTGGGGGAGATGATCTACATATGGACATCTATGAATGACATAATTTGTGTGTAATTATCTGGTATTATGACATCATTATGACATCATTATCTTAATATGCCCAAAATCTCGCCATAATGCATTTTCCATCAAATTTAGGTAATGCACTTAAATTTTAATGATTTTATGCTTCAAACCACTTAAATGCTCACAAAGTTGTCTGATGCTAATGGAAATAACAAAAAAATATGAAAATATATGGCGTCATAGATATGGTAAAGTGATTTTTGGTCAGACATACCTGTCAGAAAACCGTTGCCATGGCAACGGCAAAAATGATAAACCTAATCTTTCGGTACTTAACTGTAGCCAACTAAATGTTAGGAAAAGTCACAAAGTTTCGTAGTCATAGCTTAAGTCGTTAAGGAATTATACGACATCAAAGTTGGTGCGGGCACTTTTAGCCCCCCCCCCAGTCTGGATAGGGTTAATCCACATGTCGCCTTAACACACAATCAGGGGACAAAATCATCCGCGTTTAAAAATATCTGCATACTGTATGTGTGCAGCAGTTCAGTCAGAATGCGTTTCTAACAAAGGAGGCATTGAGATCAGATACGTGCTTTGTAGTGTGAACAGGTGATGACATTTTGTCTATTCACACTCTACAGTACAAACACAGACTATTCATGCATTCACTGAGAGAGGCCTCTCTTATGTCTGTGAGTGGGAAAGGCAATATATTTGAAAAGGTTCAGAAAGTAATTAACTGTGAATGTTGACAGGGTCAAGGATGGGGTTGTTTATGAGGTTACGTGTGGGAGTTCACGGTTGCACATTACTTTTGTTCCCTCCGTGTGTCAGTGAAGGAAAGGTATTGTACAAAGTAGCACAACAACATTAGCCTGATAAACCAGCCTAAATGTGAGACCGGAGTAATTTAGTCTGGCCCAGATGAACGATACCTCCGAAGATTGTTGATGAGAACAACCTGTTGTTTTTTCAAACCGTGCCGGCGCTCTGATCAATTGGCAATTTTTGCCGTTGATGTGCTTTCTCAACGGTGTTGCGACTGCCCGCTTTGGTTCAAAACAAATCTCTGCGTTGTGATTGGGTTTGCCAGACTCAGGGCACAGTGTTCAAAACGTTCTCAGATCCGAGGCCAGACCCACTCGCAGCTGAACATTTTCGGCGTCCCCAGCGGGTGGCGCTGGTTTACCAGGCTACAACAACATGGGTACAGTGCCTCCAGTTTGTATTGGCACCCTTCAAGTTTAAGCACATTTTGGGACATATCTCCAGACAACAAATAATAAGGTCAACCATGATTTTTCTATGGATAGCTTGTGGTTGATACTAAATGTAAAAATTATCAACAGCATTAAATACTAAACTACGAGAGGGAAAAAATGAAGAATGTAAAGCTCCTGGGATCACTGGTATTGGCACCTTTTACTGGATATTTCTACCATTGTAAATGCCAATACTAACTGGCGGCGCTGTAGGTCCAATCTATTTTCATAACTCCCATGACCTGGGCTTGTGGCCTCTCGCTTCACTGATGCCCTCGCCTCCTTTGAGAAAGCAATAAAGTTTCCCCACTGTCCCCTAGTAGACACTGAAGAAGGCCCTGTGCAGCCGAAACGTCTGTCATGTCAGTCCCTGCAATGTTAAAATAAAAAGAAAACAACAAGAAAGAAGAAAATTCGAGTGCGATTCATTTCCTAACTACTAGATTACTTCAGAGACGCACCAACAAGACGGAAGAGCGCGGTGTGTGGAAGATAACTCACTGTCAGCCTAGCCACAACAACTTTTGGGGACTTTTTTCATCATTGCGAGGCTAAAAGCACAAGGGAGGCTGGGAGTTAGTATAATGGACAGAACCCCGTGTCTCTCTTACGGTAATTGCTCTGCGGTTGGACTAAGCAATTACTGCATCCCTCGCTGCCATGGCAACCTGAGCTGGAGCTCTGGTGATCTTACCTCTTCTCCCAGGAGATATGGAGATGAATTCACAGACTAGGAACAAAGAGGTTGGATATATAATAAGAGGAATCGAAACACGTCCACTCAATGCAAAAGCATGTGCTCAAAATTCGGTCTCCTAAGGGGGTGTTGTCCCCTCCTTCTTCGTGGTGTTTGCACAAGACGTGTGCTACTGCCATCTACAGCGCTAAGGGGACTCCATTTATTCTCTACCTCAAGACTCCGATGGTCTCCTAATCGAAGGTCTCCTAAAGGGGCGTTCACCCGACGTAAAGTGGATACCGGAAAAGAACCCGCCTGCTTTATCTCCCTCTCATATACGATTCTCTGCTAGTAGTTCAGGAGCGAGGAGGTATGGAGAGGAATAGACTAGTTCATGAGCCAACTTTGAGCCAGTATCATCTGGGGGGACAAAGCCTCATAGTGACTTTTGTAAAGGTATATCCCCCCACAACTAGAATTAGCAGAGTGCTTTGGGTATTTACGATGTTGAATGTTGTATGCTGTATGCCTGGTGTTCTTTAATGTCACAGGGATAAAAGGAAGACAAAATATCTGAGAAAACGCACATTGTCTTGTCTAAGGAACTCATGTGACCTCTGTGATTGTCAGATAGATTCAGTACTAGGCTCAAATGAGCGCTTAAAGTGCCACCCTTTTCAGATACCCCTTCCAGATACCAAGCACTAAGGTTAAACGTATTGCCCCACCATGAGCTGAAACCACACACCCTTTTTTTAAAACCTTTGTTAGGGGGGTTAGCTCATTGAGAGTAAATAGAATGGAGGCCAAAATTCTATTTCATTGTTGAAGCCAAGTTGGAGCCAAGGTTGGACCCAAAAAGACCAAAAAATGGCCAAATCCCATTCATTCCTATGAGAGACATAAAACCCGGTATCTCCCTTAAATGCCACTCCAGGGGGATCATTTTTCGCTCAACTAGTAGGTCCCCTTGCTCTCCAACTTACCAGGGTGGTGTTTTTTTGTGGTGATGTTTTATTTTAGAGAGATATTAAAAGTTAAATTGACCAATGAGCATCAGAACATGGTTTGATTGACCGTTAGAAGTCTTGTTGTTGTCCAATCAGCACCTGCGTTTGGCGTTGCTAAGGTGGAATGTAAGTTGGAATGTTCCCAAATCTGGCTTCAAAGCGTTGAATGGCAAATAGCGTTGATTTGGCGTCCATTCTATTTACTGTCAATGGGTTAGCTTCTTCATGAGCTGAAATGGTGATTTCGCTACCACTCCAGCACTGCTATTGTTCTGGCTGCACATTGGCTCCGACAGCACTGCTGCACACTTTTGCTTCCGACAGAATTCGGACCCCCAAACCCAATTTCACACGAACATTGCATTGATGTCTGCAGACATCGGCGCCAATGTGCGGGGTTCTATTGAAAATAATGAAATCGAACTTTTGCGGAGCAGTGCGCAGCACTTTGTCGGAGCCTATGTGCAGAAGCCCTTAGGCTTTTTCTCGTGGTAGGAGAATATGTTTTGCCGCGCTCTCTCACATTGAAGTGTCCCTATGGAGGCCCTCGTGTGTTGAGGTGTAGTCCTTGAAGTCAACCTAATACCAGCTCTCCCTCTGCACGCACGCGGACACACGCGCACGCACGCACATACACAAGACCCTCCGCATTTTGGATGGCTGACAGTTCCTCTATTAGTGGGAGCTCCCTTCTGCCTGCTCCCACCCCTCACACACACACACAGACACACACACCAAACACACACACACACACACACACACACATTCACATACACACACATTCACATACACACACACACACACACACACACACACACACACACACACACACACACACACACACACACACACACACACACACACACACACACACACACACACACCGCTTTGACGTGTCAGTCTATCTGAAATAGCAACCATACGCCCCCTCATTCTGCTGATGCCAGGGAATCCATAGAAATTAGGTTTGTGTGTGTGTGTGTGTGTGTGTGTGTGTGTGTGTGTGTGTGTGTGTGTGTGTGTGTGTGTGTGTGTGTGTGTGTGTGTGTGTGTCAGGGGCGGAGCTATAGGGAGGGCAAGCAGGGCATTTGCCCCTGGGCCCAGGGCCCTCCTGTATTGGATGTGGGGGCCCTATTGTGACCTTGGCAGGCTGTATGGGGGGCCCTATCAGTGTCTTGCCCTGGGGCCCTGTGTGCAATTGTTCCGCCACTGATGTGTGTGTGTGTGTGTGTGTGTGTGTGTGTGTGTGTGTGTGTGTGTGTGTGTGTGTGTGTGTGTGTGTGTGTGTGTGTGTGTGTGTGTGTGTGTGTGTGTGTTTGAGAGAGATGCCAGTGAATCCATTGAAATGATGTTTGAGGCTACAGACCGCCTCCAACACAGGGAGCCACTGGCCTGTGAGAGAGAGAGATAGAGAGAGTGTGTGTGTGTGTGTGTGTGTGTGTGTGTGTGTGTGTGTGTGTGTGTGTGTGTGTGTGTGTGTGTGTGTGTGTGTGTGTGTGTGTGTGTCAGTTTGTGTGTCTGTGTCTGTGTCAGTGTGTCCATGTGTGTGCGTGTGTGTGTGTGTCTGTGTCTGTGTGCGTGTGCGTGTGCACGTGTCTGTGTCTATGTGTGTGCGTGCGAGTGTGTGCATGTGTGTGTGTGGCGAGAAAGAGCATGAAGGAGAGTAGGGGTCGACCGATACAGGTTTTTTAATGGCCGATGCGATACCGATATTTTTTCCATCACCCTTGGCCGATACCTGATTTCCGATACCCAATACGCCGATGCCGATATTGTTAAAAAGTGTTAAAAATGACAAAAATCAGTACTGTATCATTTAACCCTCAAGCGACCGGCCTGTTTTTGCGACTAATCTGACCGAGCGGGGTCATTTATGACCCCAAGGAGTTTATATAGAAATACCACTATATAAATAATTGTTTGGGGTTCATTCAATTTTATTTACATCTTGCACATACTTGTCCCTCATTTAAAGCAAAAAATGTGAATTTGAACATTTTATTGTTTTGCTAAAAATTAGTCAAACTTACATACGTATATGCTAAATATGATGTATGCCCTCATTTGCATATGTAAACATCAAAATGCAAAAAACATCCAATACATTTTTTTCTTCTCTCATCATCAGTAATCAACTGAGAAAGTTTCATGATGCTACTGTGGTTAATTTTTTATTCTTATATGATTCATATGCAGATTATTATATATACATGTCTATGCAGGAATATTGAGATATGTGTATATGACTATATGTGTATATGTCTGTGACTGTATATATATCGTTCCAGTGTGTCAGCATTGTAATCTGTATTGAGTGTCAGCTCAGCTGAGGTGTGAGTGAGCTAATTAGCATCTGTAAAGGGCCTGGCAGGGCCATGCGGCTGTGTGAGCCCAGAGTATAAAAGACTCTGGAATGACACAAGTCAGTGTGCATTCCTACCTAAGATCAGCGAGAATGGTACTTCTCGTTAGGATGTTCCATGTTACTGTTCCCATATCGGAAGCAGTCAAATAAAATCTGCAGAAACTCACCGGACCCAAAGTGCTTGTCTGACAGTAATAGAGAAAAAACCCACATATCTATCATTTAAATTTTTTAGCCTATTCACTTGTAGTAGTCTTACCATAATAATACAGTATATTTATGCTAATCATGGAAATTGCTCAAAGTGAAACTTTGGGAAACCAAGCTAAATTCTATTCATCAGGCCCATAGATGATATTTCTGCAATAAAACTTTAGGGTACTCAACATTTCTGGGTTCACAAAATTACAAGATCAGAGAATATGGTAATTTACATAGACAAAACCATGTCTCAAACATATAACCTTGTGCACACTTAAAATTGTCTGAAACTTTTTCTGGACATTGTAGCTGTGAATAGGTGTCCCATATGTATTAGAGCAAAGAAATGATTCAACAGATGCTTCAGCATTTGTATAGCCATATAATAAGGAAAATTCTAAAAACGCCATTGATTTCTACACTGATGACTTGTTTCCTCCCTCTTTGTTCATCAGGATGACTTCCATTTCATATTCTCATCATGTGTCTAGGACCACTGTGCCATTATATCAACAAAATATGGAGCAATAACAGAGGAAATGCTACCTGGGTGCCCTCGCAATATGCTTTGTTGGCTATCGCAGGGGTGCCCTATTTATTTATATAATATATTATATTTTAATACTATAAATGTTTATATTATGAATATTTTAGGTCTGCTGACCATGGCCTGCCCCAAGACACAAAATACAAAAAACAGAGTTTGAAAATTACAACAACAATGGACATTATAATGTTGAGTATCTCATGGATCCTCTCGGGGTCATAAATGACCCCAGAGGTGTTTTGATTATAAATCCCATATAGATGGTCCAAATATCACAAAAATCATTCACAACATGCACAACATATGTATTGACAAACTCCTAGAAGGACAAGTTTTTCTGATGAAAATTGCAGAAATGGTGTATGAAAATATGTGCCCGGGGTCATAAATGACCCCAGTCGGTCGCTTTAGGGTTAAAAAAAAAAAATCCTATCCCATCACCTTTTCATCACACCATAACATGAATAGCATCAAAATAACTGTCATTTACAAAGCACACTGAGCAACTAGTTTTTCAACTTTTTCATTATAGCCTCCTAAAAAGTACATAAGGCATTAAAAATTCAAAGGACTGTGGCTTGACAGTGGTACAATAGCATAGAGCTTGCCTGTAAATTTGAAAAATGTTGGGGATGACCCCAAGATTATTATGGGTTTAAATAATGCCTATTTTTTCACCTGTATAGGTGTACTTGATTTATGGCCTTTCACAAAACAAATCAAATCAACTAACAAACAAAAGCCCAGAATAACAAACCAAAGAAATGCAAACAAAACACATAGACAAGAAAAACCATGTTCTTATTTTCATATTATAAAATACATTGCAAATAATCCCACCAGTAAAAACACCCCTGTTCAAAATGGTTTGGTCCGCCAAACGGCGGACACCCCTCTATTTTACACAGATTGGAACATTCACTTGTTGCTGAACAAGGAAGTGGCAGCATGCCGGTGACCTGGGGCCTCATGTACAAAGAAGTGTGCGGATTTCCTACCAAGAAAGTGCGGGCACGAAAATCTTGAAAGTAACTGGAATNTGGATGTATCAATAAGTGCGTAACCAGGTTTTGCCGTGAAATCTTGCGCACGTGCACGAGCACACGCGGGCCCAAGTCTCCGCCTTGCCTCCTCCCTTAAATATTCTATATGAATATTCTAATTAGTATGAACAGACCCATTCATGTGCATTCATTGGTTGAAAGAATTGGAAAGGGAACGCGGGAAGGGAAACGCGGGAAATACATTTCATGATGCGAGGTGAAGGCGCTGTTTCGGAGGTATCCAATTTAAAAGGAAAAAGGCTGCGCGCAATAGCCTAACAAAATTACTTTGGCGTGTATAAAATCAGACATTGGTAATAGCCTACTTAATGTGAGGACTGCAGAAAAAACTGTCATGTTATACTTATACTGCAGTACAATGCAGGTTTCCCAACAATGATTTACAAGGCATTACATCAAAACACATTGCGATGAGGCAGTCGCCAAGGCTTCCGAGAAATAAACATTTATGTCGGGTATAAATATGAAAGATGACACATGTACACATAGGCTACGCCACGTGCATGAATAACTTGCAGCCAATACTCAGTTAGCCTATAAAATCAATTATTAATTGAAGGACTAATTATACAGTAGCCTTATTAAAAGAGAAAGACAAGCACTGCGGTGAGGACGTTCCCAATAAATGCGAGAAGACACATCGCAGATCCAGAAAATATTCAATGTTTAATAGCTGCCTACTTGAAATAATACTGCTGATGGGCAGTATTATTCGTTGTAATTCCAGGATAGTTTCATGAGTCCGCTTCATTTTAACCAGCTGCCTCAAAAATAGGCTAATATGGTTGAGGTGGTTTTCTTCTTCTTCTTCTTTTTAAATCACGCGCCTCAACATTAAAATCCACGTTTAACTGCATCTCTGCAATATTTCTGAACATGTACAACACATGTAGTTGCGCTGCATGCCTCTGTGTGCCGCCAAAAAGACGCAATGCACCACTTACGGCAACTTCCACGCTTACGGAAACTTCCACAGCAGCCCTGAAATTTGCGTGGAGATCCGCAGTTTTCCACGTCTAGTCTGTTTTAGTACATCTGACCGTGGCCGTGGAAAACAACTTAAGTAGCTTTTTTGTCCGTAAGTGAGCTTCGTACATGAGGCCCCTGATCTGTTAAATGTTACAGAACTGTTTTACACAGTATTTCTAACCAAATAAACTTCTATGAATTGAAATAGCCAGTTTGCAAGTGATGTCTGTTACTCATTGGAGATCGCTAAACAGATGGAAGTTGATAAATGAATGACGCTACGAAATGTGCGTTTTGAATCGCGGTGGAAATGTACACTGAAACATTCTGGAAGGCACTCGTTACAACGCTACACTAGGTAAGGGTTATGGCAACTGGGGGTGATAAATGACCGAACAATGAACCAGGGAAATAAAAACAGTAGGCCAGTTAACCAACGCTGGTTGGTTAAATGCTACAGAAATGGTTTACAATATTTTAATTTAGCCAGTTTGCAAGTGGTGTTTGCTACCTATTAGATGTCGCTAAAACAGATTGAACTTGATGAATGAATGACGGTATGAAATGCGCATTTTGAAAGGCTGTGGAAATTAGATACTGACACATATGCCGGTAGACAGTTACAACGGTAGGTAAAAGATGGCGAATGGTGGTGATTATTGACTGGACAATGAACCAGGGAATTAAAATCAGTACAGAAAATGGATGGAGCTGAAACATTCTCCCTTTAGGCCTATTACATGCACATGCCATGTCATTCAGTGTCCACATTAAAATATTATGCGTCTGAAAGTCTAAAACTTTGTGGCAGCCTGCAAGGCTGTTTACTGTTGTAGGAGCCATATTCATGATTTTTGTAACTTTTGAGTTATTTTCTGTTTACCTGTAAAAAGAAGACTTTTAGTTAGTTAAATACTTACCTGATGTTTGTTTATGTTTTATATACTTACCTTTTATGTTTGTAATCATCTTGTGTTTTCATATTTAATTCTTACTTACCTGGACCTGAACACACTCCGTCTCGCCTACACACCTGTGAAGTGATTTGGCACTGTGAACCACTCCCTCCGACGCGCATTGGTGGCGCGAGTCACAGATCTTAATTAATTGGTACACTCACAGGTGCCTGGCAGACAGAGTGTGGGTCAGGATACAGTTTTCGACCGCATAGACTCCGATATCAAGGCTTTATCGCTTATTTTCTTTGTTTGTTTAATGAAATGGAAAGTCAACCGGACTGTAGACAATAAAATGGAACAACATCTCAAGTTTATGTCACTCTCCGTGCGTGCTTAATCAGGAATGCGCGTCTGAAACGCCATACTCTGTCTCACGTGGCCAAGGAAAAAGTTTGGTAGGAAAATTGGCCCTTACAAAGTCGAAAACTTTCCGAAGATTGACGCAGGATCACACAACCAGGAATACCGTTGTGGCTGGATGTGCGAAGGAAAGGAAAAAAGTTTGCTGCAAACCCCGAAGTTAAAAGGACACACGCGACGAAGAGACTTCAGCTGCGTTGTGAGTAATCAATGAATGGATGTTTGGAAAATACTTGAACGGAGGAAAAGCAGCACAACTTTAATTCTTAATTCTCCATGTGTTGAAAACGGACAATTTATCATGAGTGACTCTGATGAGCAGAGTGCCGCGAATGCGGAGGAAGAGTTTAAAACGCTCTGCTTGAGTAGACGTGGAAAGTTAGGAGCATGTACAAGGAAATGCAATGAAATTAAACCCTTGCTCGTCGAAAATGGAGACGAGAACAAAGTAGAGTTACTCATGAAAGACTTTGCAGTTTGCTTGAGCGACTTTAAAGCCATTCACGCGAAAGTGCAGGATTTCCTAGATGATGAGGGAAAAGAAAATGACTACTCTGAGTGGTACGAACCACGAATTACAAATTTGGAATACTTTATGAAAGACGTGGATGCATGGAAATCAAAACAGCGCACGCTGGAGGAGTTGGTTGACGTCAAGGACAGTGTTTCTAACGTTTCAAGAACCTCTGTGAAATCCTCCTCCTCGTCTGCTAAAGCTGCCGCTGCTGAGAAAGCTGCGCTAGAAGCGCGCTCCAAATCCTTACCAGCACTGCATGCGCTGAAGATGGAAGAAACGGCTCTGAAATCCAAAATGGAACAATTAGAGTTAAAGTCACAGATGGATGCTGCCGATGCTAAACTTCAAGTGTTGCACGAAGATTCCGAACAGCAGGCAGTCAGACCTATAGTCCTAGATGGAATGAACGAGTATCACAATCAGAACATGGTCCAATTGGATGAACACACTCTACCTGAAACATCTGCCATTGAATATGCCCCCGTTGCTGCAGTACCCAAGACACCATTACAAAAGGTGGTAAAACACATCAGCAAAGGTGAGCAAATGCCAACTAGGCCAACTTCATCTAGCCCCCATGATATCTCTGTTAGACCTAACAATGTTTCAGATCTGAATACAACAATGTTGCAAACGCAAAAAGAGCTAACAGAATTAATGTTGCAACAGCAAAATTTGTCATTACTGCCTCAGAGAGAAGTGCCTGTGTTTAGTGGTGATCCACTGTCTTACCAGACATTCACACATGCATTTAAATATCTTATCGAAGACAAAACAAGCAACTGCCAGGATAGGCTGTACTTTCTAGAACAGTTTACATCAGGCCAGGCCAAAGATCTTGTGCGTAGCTGCATGCACATGAATCCTACTCTAGGCTATAAAGAGGCAAAGCAACTGCTTGAACAGCACTTTGGCAACGAAATGAAAATTGCAAATGCATACATTGAAAAGGCCTTGAACTGGACACCCATAAAACCAGATGATGGAAAAGCACTGCATGCATATGTACTCTACCTCAAGCAATGCCTGAATGCCATGAACGATCTAGATCACATGGATGAGCTAAACATAGCATCCAATCTGAAATTGCTGTTGTCCAAGGTCCCATACAAGCTGCGTGAAAGATGGCGCACAAAAGTGTACGAATCCGAACAGAAAAAGACACGCATCAAGTTTAAACACCTTGTTGAATTCCTTGAGACCCAGGCAAACATTTTACTGCACCCCATATTTGGGGACATCAAAGATTCTGTCCCAATTAAGCATGTAACATCCAGAGTGCCAAGTCCAAATACACGAAAGATGAGTTTTGCAATCTCTGTAGTCTCACCTGTACACAAAATGCCTAGACAGCCCCCTACCTTGCTCACTTGCAGCTTTTGTGATGATGCTCATTCAGTAATGGACTGTCCACAATTTGGATTGGAGTCACAAGACACCAAAGTGGAGCATCTTAAAAAGAACGGACATTGCTTTGGCTGCCTGAGAAGGGGTCACATGAGTAAGGAGTGCCAGAAAAGGCTCATCTGCCAAACATGTCAAGGGAAACATCCCACAGTGCTGCACATTGACCGCCGGCCCGCTGACCACATGCAGCAGACTTCACCTCAACCCACCACCTCTACAGACATCCACACTGCAGCTCCACTGGTGGCAGCAAATCATGCAGCAACAGGGGCCAGCAACACCTGTGCCATGGCCATCGTACCAGTCCAGATTAAAGCAGCAACTGGGAGTTCAACCATCCAAACCTACGCCTTCCTGGATCCAGGCAGCACGGCCTCCTTCTGCACCGAACAGCTGATGGAGAAACTGAACACCAGAGGACGCACCACCCAGATCACCCTGAAAACCATGGGTGAAGTAAAAACGGTAAAATGCCATGAGCTTGTTGGATTGGAGGTTGGCAACCTAGATGGCAGTGTGTACATTGGCCTGCCACCTGTGTATACACAAAAATGCATGCCAGTCTCCAAAGCAGGTTTGCTAACACAAAAAGAACTGAGTCAATGGCCATACCTCAATGGAATTACACTTCACCAAATTGATGGCGAAGTTGAACTTTTAATTGGAATGAATGCTCCAAGAGCAATTGAACCGTGGCATGTTGTACACAGTCAAGGCAATGGACCATGTGCATGGAAAACAGTCTTTGGATGGGTGGTCTCAGGCCCACTCAACAACACTGCCATGGAGAACAATGGAAAATCGACTGTGATGGCAAGCCACATCTCTGTCATCACAGAGAACGATCAGGACCCCCCTGAAAACGAAATCAAGAACAAAATGTTCAAGGAGATGGCAACACAAACACCCATGCTTGCAGATGAGCACAATCGCTTGCCACCCACCTCTTCTGACAAAGACCTTGAAGGACAACTCAAGGTCCGCACTCCTCACAACATGACAAAACCCTGGAGCAAACAGTTCACAAAAGTGAAGCAACTCTGCAGAAGAAAACTGGACAGGTGCATGAAACCTGAGAACTCTCCTCATCAGACTGCTGAGCTGCACCACCCCTGTGACTCCGACAGTACAGTTGTACTGAAATTCTCCCACTGCAAAAGAAAAGGAAATCAAAGGTATGTGGCAAACAATGTCGCACTCACCCAGAACATCTCCAGTGAACATTGGTGGAGGTGGCTCAATAGCCCCCTCTTCCTTCCACCAGGTGAAAAGGAATGGCCTGGTATGCCACAACACCGCAGCCACATCCCTCCTGGTGACCCAGAGCGGTTGCCTGCCATCACTGCGAGCTTGGTCAACAGAGCTGCTACTGCCACCCCAGCATCCAGCTATCCAGGTGATCCGACAGCGTGGTTCTGGCAGACTCGGCGTCACCTACAAAGGCCGGGGCCCTCTTGGAGTGACCCTGCCTGGGCCCAGGTGCCTGACCCTGGCCGGTCCCAATGATCCAGTGTGAAGCATGTTGGTGCAAACCAATGTGCTGCCAAGATCCGTCAGCATGTTCTGCCTGCTTCTTGAAGGTGATGAAGCACCTTAAGCCCGGAGTGCACGCTTTCATTACTGACAAACCCAAACATTCCTGTGCGTGCTCACACACCAGCCCATACACTTGCACTCATGGACTTCACAATTCAGCACCACATATACAGTCACTACTGCACATACATGAACTTTGCCACATTGCACCACATGTACATTGGACTTCGATTTTTTGGAACTTTTCAAGCTTTTGAATTTTTTCACTCAAAAGACTTTACTAGAGCACAAAAAAAACGTAAAAAAGAGAGACCATCTCCACAAAAAAAAGAAAAAAAATGGGGAAAACCATTTAAAAAAAATAAAATAAAAATACACCCCCCAAACCCCTCTAAAAAAAATACCAAAAAGAAAAAAAAAAAAAACAATGGCTAAACAAAAAAAACACAGAAAGGGGAACCAAAACAATCCTTGCACGAATGTAAATATGTAAATGTACACTGTAAATATTGTGATTTTGACATTTGATGTATAGCAATGTAAAACATGGAAAGTTTAGTTAATTCTTTTCACTCCTTAGTACTTTTGACTTTTGGTACAGCATATGGACTGCTGAGTTATTTAGGAATGTTAGGAGATGTATTACTTTCTACTAAATATTTGATGGCTCCTTTTGGTAATTTGGTTAGTAATTGTCCTGCCCATACAGTGACAATTAGGGGCCAGTGTGTTGGAGCCATATTTGTGATTTTTGCAACTTTTGAGTTATTTTCTGTTTACCTGTAAAAAGAAGACTTTTAGTTAGTTAAATACTTACCTGATGTTTGTTTATGTTTTATATACTTACCTTTTATGTTTGTAATCATCTTGTGTTTTCATATTTAATTCTTACTTACCTGGACCTGAACACACTCCGTCTCGCCTACACACCTGTGAAGTGATTAGGCACTGTGAACCACTCCCTCCGACGCGCATTGGTGGCGCGAGTCACAGATTTGAATTAATTGGTACACTCACAGGTGCCTGGCAGACAGAGTGTGGGTCAGGATACAGTTTTCGACCGCATAGACTCCGATATCAAGGCTTTATCGCTTATTTTCTTTGTTTGTTTAATGAAATGGAAAGTCAACCGGACTGTAGACAATAAAATGGAACAACATCTCAAGTTTATGTCACTCTCCGTGCGTGCTTAATCAGGAATGCGCGTCTGAAACGCCATACTCTGTCTCACGTGGCCAAGGAAAAGTTTGGTACGAAAATTGGCCCTTACAACTGCACTCAATGAGAGGGGGCCGGTACTCAATATCGGTCGATCCTTAGGAGATCCTTAGGAGAGAGATGTCCACTTGTCCAGTGTCTGCTCTGAGAAATATGGTTAGAGCTACACTATACACACTCATCTGTGTTCATTCCTTCCTGTGGATATTCAGGAAGGCACAGAGGGAAGGAGAGAAGCAAAGAGTGACAGGTGAGAACAAGAGGTAGAGAAAGACAGAGCAGAGTGGAGAAGGGAGAGAAGAGAAGAGAGAAGAAGACCAAGAGGGAGAGACAGAACAGAGAGGAGAAGAGAGAGAGGGAAAGACCGAGCAGAATGGGAAAGAGAGAGAGGAGAAGAGAGAGAGGGAAAGAGAGAGCAGGAACAGAGTGGAGAAGAGAGAGAGGGAAAGGCTGAGCAGAGTGGAGAAGAGAGAGAGGAGAAGAGTGGAGGAGAGAGAGAGAGAGAGAGGGAAAGACCGAGCAGAGTGGAGAAGAGAGAAAGTGGAGGGAAGAGAAAGTGGAGAAGAGAAAGTGGAGGGAAGAGAACGTGGATAGAAGAGAAAGTGGAGAGAAGAGAAAGTGGAGAGAAGAGAAAGTGGAGAGAAGAGAAAGTGGAGAAGAGAAAGAGGGGAGAGAGAGAGGGAAAGACAGAGCAGAGTGGGGAAGAGAGAGAGGAGAAGAGTGGAGGAGAGAGAGAGAGAACGGGAAAAAACCGAGCAGAATGGGAAAGGGAGAAAGTGGAGAAGAGAGAAAGGCTGAGACGAGGGTCCGTGAGGCATTGCATACATGGCAATATCCTGCACTGGCACTGAGGGAGT
>NC_085865.1:3270877-3273377 GCF_034702125.1 Engraulis encrasicolus | reverse complement strand
CCAACCACACAGGGCCCACCACACAGGGCCAACCACACAGCACACAGGGCCAACCACACAGGGCCAACCACACAGCACACAGGGCCCACCACACAGCACACAGGGCCAACCACACAGGGCCCACCACACACCACACAGGGCCCAGCAGCACACAGGGCCAACCACACAGGGCCCACCACACAGGGCCCACCACACAGGGCCCACCACACAGCACACAGGGCCCACCACACAGCACACAGGGCCAACCACACAGGGCCCACCACACAGCACACAGGGCCTAGCAGACAGAGCCCACAGCCGTGTGTGTGTGTGTGTGTGTGTGTGTGTGTGTGTGTGTGTGTGTGTGTGTGTGTGTGTGTGTGTGTGTGTGTGTGTGTGTGTGTGTGTGTGTGTGTGCACGCACGCACGTGGTTAAGTGTGTGTGTGTGCCTATCTCTATTTGTTAAAATATAGTACTACACCTCTAATGTGGTCATCCTTCTCAACACACACACACACACACACACACACACACACACACACACACACACACACACACACACACACACACACACACACACACACACACACACACACACACACACACACACACACACACACACAGAGAAATAAACACATAAATGCATGTATGCACACACACATCCCTCGTGGCCAGGTGTGTTGGCCGTAACCAATAGCCTGTAAAACAGCACTTTATTTATTTATTCCCTCGTTTTTATCGCTCCATCTGAAGGGACTGTGCACTCGCTCCGTGGCGCTGGAATTGGATTTGGGAGTGAGGTGCTTACTCATGGTGACAGGGCAGAGGGCTGCAGCTAATAGCACAATGGAGCTCCTCACCTCCTCCTCTCCCTAACTCCTCCTCTCCTCTCCTCACCTCCTCATCTCTCCTCTCCTCTCCTCACCTCATCATCTCTCCTCTCTCCTCTCCTTTCTTCTCCTCACCTCCTCCTCTCCCTAACTCCTCTCCTCTCTTCTCCTCTCCTCACCTCCTCCGCTCCTCCTCTCCTCTCCTCTCCTCTCCTCTCCTCTCCTCTCCTCTCCTCTCCTCACCTCCTCCTCCTTTCCCTAACTCCTCTTCACCTCTCCAACTCCTCCTCTCCTCTCCTCTCCTCTCCTCTCCTCACCTCCTCGTCTCTCCTCTCCTCTCCTCTCCTCTCCTCTCCTCACCTCCTCGTCTCTCCTCTCTCCTCACCTCCTCCTCTCCCTAACTCCTCCTCTCCTCACCTCCTCCTCTCCCTAACTCCTCCTCTCCTCTCCTCACCTCCTCATCTCTCCTCTCCTCACCTCCTCATCTCCCTAACTCCTCCTCACCTCCTTGCCTCTCTAACTCCTCCTCTCCTCTCCTCCCTTACGCCTTCTCTCCTCTCCTCTCCTCTCCTCTCCTCTCCTCTGTTCTCCTCTCCTCTCCTCTCATCATCTCTCCTCTCCTCTCCTTTCCTCCCTGTCCTCTCCTCTCCTCTCCTCTCCTCTCCTCTCCTCTCCTCTCCTCTCCTCTCCTCTCTAACTCTCCTCTCCTCTCCTCTTCTCACCTCCTCTCGTCTCCTCGCATCCCCTCCCCTCCTCTCCTCTCCTCACCCCCTCATCTCTCCTCTCTCCTCTCCTCTCCTCTCCTCTCTTCTCCTCTCCTCTCCTCCTCATCTCTCCTCTCCTCTCCTCTCCTCTCCTCTCCTCTCCTCCTCTCTCCTCCCTAACTCCCCTCTCGCCTCCCTAACTCTCCTCTCTTCTCCTCTCCTCTCCTCTCCTCTCCTCTCCTCTCCTCTCCTCTCCTCTCCTTTCCTCTCCTCTCCTCTCCTCTCTTCTCCTCTCTTCTCCTGTCCTCTCCTCTCTTCTCCTCTCACCTCCTCCTCTCCCTAACTCCTCCTCTCCTCTCCTCTCCTCTCTTCTCCTGTCCTCTCCTCTCCTCTCCTCTCGTCTCCTCTCCTCTCCTCTCCTCTCCTCTCCTCTCGTCTCCACTCCACTCCTCTCCTCTTCTATCCTCTCCTCTCCTCTCCCCTCCTCCCCTCTCCTCTCCTCTCCTCTCCTCTCCTCTCCTCTCCTCTCCTCTCCTCCTGATTCCTCCCTTACTCCCCTCTCCTCTCCTCCCCTCTTCTCTCATCCCAAACTCTCCTCTCCTCTCCTCTCCTCTGCGCTCCTTTCTTCTGCTCTCCTCTCCTCTTCTCTCCTCACATCTCATCTCATCTCATTTCCTCTCATCTCCTTTCCTTTCCTCTCCTCTCCTCTCCTCTCCTCTCTTCTCCTCTCCTCTCCTCTCCTCTCCTCTCTTCTCCTCTCCTCTCCTCTCCTCTCTTCTCCTCTCCTCTCCTCTCCTCACATGTCATCTCATCTCCTCTCCGCTCCTCATATCCTCCTCTCCTCTCGTCTCCTCTCCTCATATCCTCCTCTCCTCTCGTCTCATCTCCTCTCCTCTCCTCTCCTCTCCTCTTCTCTCCTCTCCTCTACTTAATTCTGTCTTTCTCTCTCTCTCTCTCTCTCTCTCTCTCTCTCTCTCTCTCTCTCT
>NC_085865.1:3250279-3255279 GCF_034702125.1 Engraulis encrasicolus | reverse complement strand
GAGGTGGTCATGGGTGTAGTGATAATGATGTTTAACAGAGCAACAGTCTCTGAGAACGTGTCCTGTAAATTGTAAGACATCAGCAGCTGGTAGAGAGCCAGCGCACCACAACATCCCCGAAACTCTGGGTTTTCGTAGATGAGGGAGAGCTCTGTGTGCAGCTTTGCTTGATCCAGCATGGGGTATGCCTTCACAGTGGCCTGCAGCGCATCAGTTGGAAATGAATGGCAGTACCTTCCAAACAGATCTCCCTGCAGTAAGGTGGCACTAACTAGGTGGCCGGTGAAGGAAAACCGCTCCTTGCAGTGATCCAAGATGGTGTCACAGATCTCTTTGGCCATCCTCTGCTTTTCTTCCTCTCCATATGCTGTCCTTGATCGCTTGGCAGCCGGTTCTCCCTGGACCTGCTGATGTGAGGGGGAGTCCCTGAGAAAATACACATAAACAACACAACATGTTTTGTTAGTTGGGCCATTTGCTGTTGTGTAGTCTACATGCTACATGCTGTTTATCCATTTGAAACACCATTACTTCACTGTATCGTTTTTTAAACATTAGACACACACAAATTCACAACTTTTCTTTAGTTTTGCAAAGGATTTGAAACTCGCGCAGTCATTTCAACAAACTAGACTACACCACAGAGGCTACATTTAATTAGTCATTATTGGCATAATTTATTTAATTAATCATTATTAGTACAACATAATTATTACCAATAGATTACAATCTTACCTTATGGCCTGCACACTGCCTGTGAACCTCTGAAGGGCCCTCTGGATGAGTACTGCATCGATGTCCCTCTGTTGGAGTTGCTGGTACAGGATGTCCACATGGGGCATGATGTTGTGAAAAATGCTCAAGAAAAAAACAAAGTCTTCATCTTGCAGCATTCGGATGTACCCAGATGCCTCTCTCACTGTGATTTGGTCAAATCCAGATGACTTGATGGCTTCAAAACATTCAATGAGTAGGGCTCGATTCTCACTGACAGTGTTGACGAGCCTGCTGTTGAAGTTCCACCTTGTAGCTGACGCCCTCGGCAGTCTTCGGGTGACGACCTGATCGAGAATGCTGGTCCTCTTCGGTGAACGGGAAAAGGTCGAAATCCCACTCAGCTCAGAGAAAAAAACATTCACTTTGCTTATGTGGGATGTGGCTTGCTGCATGACCAGGTTTAGTTAGTGTGCGTAACAATGCACATAATGTGCGTTTTTGAAGTGTTCACGCACCTTTTGCTGCACGCCAGCCTTCTCTCCTCTCATCACACTAGCACCATCATACGCTTGAGCGATGACTTTCTCTCTCTCGTCGTCGGAAAACAGACTGTTCAGTCGCTCCAGGATCACATTCGCTATGGAGGTCGCAGTTGACTCAGTGAGGGGAACCCAGGTGAAAAACCCATATACTTAAAGTGTACTTTTTTTGACCGTACTTAGTACAAAGTGTACTATTTTCGGCGATTTAAAGTGCGCTTCATTGCACTATTAGTGCGCTGAAGCACTACTAAAGCAGTACGTCAGCACACTTGCAGCACACTGAGGATGCTAAATTGGCACCGCTTTTGGACAACTTTAAGTGCACTACAAGCATACTTTTGAAAGTATGCTCCAAACACGCTTTTCATGCATTCGTATGGCATTAAGAGTGTGCTTGAGTACACTTCTATAACATTTTATTGTTACTAGAAGTTCAATAAAAATATATTAACTTCATGCTTCTTTGGACTACATTGGAACATTTTAAGTCTGTAAAAAGTATATCATATGAAGTATTGTAAATATATAACAGGTATGCTTGAAGTGTATTTACAGTACACTCCCAAGTACATGAAATAATATAAATGTAATGTTACAATCCATGCTGGTTGTCAGAGCTTGTACATTACACACATCCACAGTTACAGTAGTGTTGCAGTATGCATGCCTAGCATGACTAGCATGTAGAATCATTGCATTGTCACAGAGACTTCAGGTACTCATTTCTCTTTCTGTCAATCTTACTCCTCCTTCCTGTAATTGATCATTTGGATTGATGATTAATGGTGACATTGTATTCATTGTTTGAACAATTAGTTCCAACTTACCTCCAACCATGATACTGTGGGAAGTGTGAGCCTATATATACCAGAACATATACGTGACCATCATAATGACGGTGGGAAAATGGTCATTTTTTGTGTACCACTTTAAATTTTAAAAACCCCTACAATAAACACAGAATATAACAATGAGTAATATTTTCATGCAAACCAAAAATATTCCTTCAGGATGAATGGCTTTCTGTTTGAGAAATTTACCTCCAAGAAGTGCATTGCATGATTGGACATGCATGATGGTGCATTATGGGTAAATGCACTTGTGTAAGTGTCACGGGGTGACAATTGAGGCAACAAACATTCATTCCCAATGTAATGCACCTGGAGCATGATTAGGATAATGGAGCGCAGGTGAGGAGGGTGGAGGTGATTGGTGCACGTGGGTTGGTGAGCAGAGTTTTAAACAGCAAGAAACTAGACTGTGAGGAGGAAGCCGCAAGGAGAGATGACTGCGAGAATGCCATCCTGAGGGGAGAGAGAGGCGAGAGTGGAGCGGCAAGATGGGAGACGTCGGACACCGGTAACCGGACAGAGCCAGGCGAAAGGGACGAGAAGTTGGATGAGAAGTGGACGCGATCCTATGGATCAGAAGGCAAACTGGCAGCTCGGAGGAGAGCGCGACTGGCATAGTGCCCAGAAGGAGTCCGCAATCAGAGTGACGGCCAGGTGAACCTGCCTCGATGGAAAGGGGTGAGACGGACATGCACCCCACCGTGAAGATGAGCGACTCGTATTCGCCTGGTTACTTGGCCCCCGTGAGTGCGCCGCTCTCTCTCGCTCTTTCTTTTCCTCTCGCTCGCACCCAAGACTGCTGAAGACCAACCAGCTATTCCGGGCCTACGCAGAAGAACTCCCATCGCTTCTCATCACCGCCAGCTGCTCCCGATTGAACGTGTGTGCCATGCCCCCGTTGCAGTGTAATTCACCTCGCAACCCCCGCACGGATGGACTTGGTGGCTGGACTGTCCAAGCATTCCATTGGAGACTTCAGACTTGGGCGTGGGTGGGTTCCCCCGTGGGTAATGGACAGAGACAACTAGGCCTACCCCTTTGACTTTTAATCCAGTGGTGGTAAATAAATAGAACGAAAACTGGAACTTGTGTCTTGTTTTTTGGTGTTGTGCAGTGAACTCCCAGGGTAGTAGTGGGCGCGGCCAGCAAACGCGCGCCCCACCTGTGACATAAGCACACTTTTGAAGATATTTGGGTGAAGTACAATCATGGTGCACTTAGAAAAAGTGTACTTGCAATATGTTAAAACGATTTACTTTAAAGCGCACTATAGAAAATCACACTTCAAAGACATTTGGGTGAAGTGTAATCATATTGCACTTTAAAAAAGTACAATTGCAATATGTTATTAAAAAATACACTTTTAGTAAGTTCACTATTAGAACACTATTAAATACACTTTAGCCAAACATCTTCGAAGTCCACTTGAAGTATGGGTCGCTAAGTGTACTTTCTTTGAGAGCAACTTAATTACATCTAATTTTAAGTACACTTTAAATAAGCATATTGTAAACATACTTTTTCTTAGCACAAAAAGCACGAGTGCACTTTTAACATGCTAAGTACACTTCAGTCATGCTTTTATTGTACTAAATTGAACCACTTTTTCACCTGGGAAGAAACTCAAAAAAGCGTTCATGCACTGCATACTTGCCGTCGATGTATCTAAGAACAAGAACCAGCTGAGTTTGCGTACTGACATCGGTGGTCTCATCAGCCTGGATAGCAACTTGGCGGCCTTCACCTCCTCGGCAATCCGTTCCTTCACCACACTAAGCATACACCCCAGCAGTTCGTTTTGAATAGTCTTGGATGTACCCTTGAACACAGTAGCCGTTTTCAGGTGCTCATCAAACACCTCATCCAACTCTGCGACAAAATCGACAAGCCCACGAAAAATGCCAGGGTTGACGGAGCCCTCGGTTTCGTCTTTGCCTCGCAAAGCTAGCTCAAAAGTGCCGCAGAATTTCACACACTGGATGAGCCGATTGAGAATGTGACGGTTCTTGCTCACCTCATCATTGTGGCGAAGCACTCCTAGCCGATACCCCTCATTCAGCTGTGTAGCAATGTTTACTCTCCCTAAAGCTGAAAACTTCAGACAACTGTCCATGTGGGTTTTTGACCTCTCGTGCTTTTTCACCTTCTCAGATAGATGTTGCATATCAGTTACCCCCTTCACTGTCCACGCTGTCCCGTCTGCCGTGTTGTTTTCGGGGTTGAAGAGAAGGCACACGAAGCAAAAAAGAGCATTAGCTACATCACAGCCGGCTAGCCAGGCTTTCCTGAGGTACCAGTCCTTTTTGAAAGACCGCGTGTAGGCTTTCTCCCCTTTCGTTGACACTTGCTTGATTGTTAAGTCAGGTCTTGGGGGTCCTAGCTGTTTAATCGCTTCCTTCTCCGCATTCGTAGGTCGATTAAAGGGCACTTCTTTGAGAGAAACTACCGTATTGCACTTGACACTCGCCATATTTTTCGTAGAATGTTCATGGTCCCCTCCCGCGCAACAGACAGATGACGACAGCACGTCGTTTGTGCGAGCACATAAACCCTCATAGAAAATGTATTGGGAGCCTGATTTATAAAAAAACTGACGTACCATTAATGTCAATGGGAGAGCTCTGGTGCAAATTTGAACCTGACAGAAATCGCCCCAAATGGGCGTGGCATACCAGACGCGACCTTAATCTGATTGAACAATGGCATAGAACTACCAGTTTGACAACAGCAGATCAATCACTCGCCCTAGCAACTAATGTTAGATAAAAAAAATAAAAATAAAAACAAAACAAAAAAAAACCTGTGTTTGGTAGTGCGTCGCACAAATCGCCCCTATGGAGGAGCCGCCGTTGGAGAGAAAGAGGAGAGGAGAAGGAGGGACAGAGAGAGG
>NC_085865.1:3235279-3245279 GCF_034702125.1 Engraulis encrasicolus | reverse complement strand
TGCTGGCTCAAAGGCCCATCAAACAACCTGGCGAACATCCCACAGGCTGAAACATCATGTAATAAAACAGGGAACAGAATCAGTGTGGGGGTAATCTTTCACTGTGTGTGTACATGGCGAGTGTTTGTTTGTTATTCCCTCCACCCGGGGTGCTGCTAATTGTCTGGAATGATAGCTAGCTAGCTGCTAATTGTCTGGAATGATAGCTAGCTAGCTGCTAATTGTCTGGAATGAGAGCTAGCTAGCGGCTAATTGTCTGGAATAAGAGGTAGCTGCTAATTGTCTGGAATGATAGCTAGCTAGCTGCTAATTGTCTGGAATGAGAGCTAGCTAGCTGCTAATTGTCTGGAATAAGAGGTAGCTGCTAATTGTCTGGAATGAGAGCTAGCTGCGAATTGTCTGGAATGATAGCTAGCTGCGAATTGTCTGGAATGATAGCTAGCTGCTAATTGTCTAGAATGATAGCTAGCTGTTAATTGTCTGGAATGATAGCCTAACCCAGAACGGATTACTGGACCCAAAACAATCTGGTTTCAGAAGTGGACACTCAACTGAAACTGCGTTACTCTCAGTGACTGAAGCTCTAAGGACTGCAAGAACGGAAGGACTATCCTCGGTCCTCATCCTACTAGACCTGTCTGCGGCCTTTGACACAGTCAACCACAAGATCCTCCTGAGGATACTCACGGCCATGGGAATCACTGGCGTTGTCCACTCATGGTTCAATTCCTACCTATCTGGACGCACCTTCAGTGTGTCATGGCAAGGAAAAACTGTCTACGACTCACACACTCTCCACAGGCGTACCCCAAGGATCAGTGCTGGGACCCCTTCTGTTTGCAATATACACCTCCTCCCTCGGACGTGTCTTTCAAACACATGGGTTCTCCTACCACTGTTATGCTGATGACACCCAGAAATAACTGTCGTTCCGTCCAGAGGACACCACGGTTTCGGCACGCATCTCTGCCTGCCTCACCGACTTGTCAACATGGATGAAGGACCACCACCTACAGCTGAACCTCAAGATAGGCTCCACCATCGTGACCCCAAACAAAGTCGCCAAAAACCTTGGCGTCATGATTGATGATGAGCTGTCTTGCTCCAACTACATCAACTCAATCACCCGGAACTGTCGATTCCAGATGTCCAACGTACAGAATATCAGACCTGTGCTGACACAATATTCTACACAACGACTGATCCAGGCCACGGTCCTGACCCGTGTTGACTACTGCAACTCACTCATGACAGGTCTACCTGCTTGTGCGCTAAAACCTCTGCAGATGATCCAGAATGCGGCGGCACGGTTGATATTCAATCAACCCAAAAGGACCCATGTTACTCCTCTATTTATTGAGTTGCACTGGCTACTGATCGCCGCCCGGATCAAGCACAAGGCATTGACCCTTGCCTACAAAACCATCACAGGAACGGCCCCAGCTTATCTGAAGGACCTACTAACGCCTTATGTTACTGGAAGGGAACTGTGCTCATCCAGCACAAGCCATCTGGCTCTGCCATCCAGTCGCTCTAGGTACTCACAGTCAAGATTGTTCTCCGTTGTGGTACCCAAGTGGTGGAACGGTCTCCCAGAGGCAGCAAGACTAAGCACATCTCTTGCAGCCTTCAAGAAACAAGTAAAGACCTTCCTCTTTCGAGAGTATCTACTAGACTAATGCTTGAGCTGGCCTAGCCCCAGGGCAGACTCTTGACATGATGTTTAGTGTGTGTGTGTGTGTGTGTGTGTGTGTGTGTGTGTGTGTGTGTGTGTGTGTGTGTGTGTGTGTGTGTGTGTGTGTGTGTGTGTGTGTGTGTGTGTGTGTGTGTGTGTGTGTACTCATTATTTTCTCTTAAAAAAAAAACTAACCCCTCTTTGCAACTGCACTTGTTGTTCTGTATATTTCCTGTGCACTTTGTATTTGCTTGTGCTGTTGGCTTGATTATGTCCTCTTTTGAAAGTCGCTTTGGTTATAAAGCGTCTGCCAAAAGCAATGTAATGTAATAATGTAATGTAATGATAGCTAGCTAGCTGTTAATTGTCTGGAATGATAGCTCGCTAGTTGCCGTTATGACTCCGACAGGCGGTGGCCTGATTCTATTAGCTTCTCCGTTTCACACCACTACAGACCAGTGGGCTTGTCCAAGGTCCGATTAAGTCAACCGGTCCTGGAGCCAGACACACACACACACACACACACACACACACACACACACACACACACAGCCGGTCAGGGAGCCAGCCAGCCACAGAGCCAGTGGAGCGAGACACACACACACAGATGAGGAAGACACACAGACACACAGCCGAGCTGAAGACACACACACACACACACACACAGACACACACACACACACACACACACACAACACCAGACACACACACACACACACACACACACACACACACACACACACACACACACACACACACACACACACACACACACACAAAGGCATCCAAGTTCTCCTACCCACCCTTCTCCACCCACCCACCCGCTCGCCTGCCAGTCAGTGCTACAGCACTCATACGTACAGCTCAGCCATGGTACACACAGGCACACAGCTGTGGAAAACACACTAGTCTATCGAAACACACACCGGCACGAGCGTCGAGGACACACACCGGCACACAAGTTCAGGGTTTCCCAAACTGGGGTGCGTGCACCCCTGGGGGTGCGCGGCCTGCCATAAGGGGGTGCGCGAGCTGAATAGAGCTATGGCGGATATGTGAGTTTTTATCTAGCATTAATGAACATTATGTAGTTTTTAATAGTATGGTGCATTATATGCTGGAAGGGTCCATTGGAAGTGTAGTTTAATTCCAAGACTATTGGAAAAGAGGATTCCCCAAAAACGACTGTGCTTAATATGCAGTGAATGAGCAGTGAATCCATACTTGCACCAAAATATTCGCTCAGGGGGTGCGCAAACCACATTGAAATGTACAAGGGGGTGCGCAGGGAAAAAAGTTTGGGAACCCCTCAGCTAAGCCATGGTACACACAGGCACACAGCTCTGGAAAACACACTAGTCTATCGAAACACACACTGGCACGAGCGTCGAGGACACACAACGGCACACAAGTCGAGGAAGACATGCAGTCGGTATGCAGGCAGTCAAACAAGACACAGAGTGATGTGAGAGACACAGCTGAGTGACAAATACAATCCAAGGACATATAGGAGGACGGGCTCTGATAAATGCAACCAGATACGGAGCCAATCCAGAGAGCCAACCTGCCTGCCATCCAGCCAGTGGAGCAAGACACCGATAGTGTTTTCACCCAGACAGGCAACTATTTTGCTGCTGGATTTTCGCACATAATCTCAAGCGTTCTGACGGCACACATAGAATCGTAACTCTCACAGCACACACAGACAGACAGACAGGCAGACACACACACACACACACACACACACACACACACACACACACACACACACACACACACACACACACACACACACACACACACACACACACACACACACACACACACACACACACACACACACCTTTGGCTGTAACAGTGGGGAGAGAGACCAAGATTTGGCAGGGCTGGGAAATGACCCAGGCCGGATTCGAACCTGGGTCCCCATGGACAATGTAGCCTGTATATTCGAACCTGGGTCCCCATGGACAATGTAGCCTGTATATTCGAACCTGGGTCCCCATGGACAATGTAGCCTGTATATTCGAACCTGGGTCCCCATGGACAAGGTAGCCTGTATATACGGGCCGGATTCGAACCTGGATCCCCATGGACAAGGTAGCCTGTATATAATGACCCAGGCCGGATTCGAACCTGGGTCCCCATGGACAAGGTAGCCTGTATATAATGACCCAGGCCGGATTCGAACCTGGGTCCCCATGGACAAGGTAGCCTGTATATACGGTGTCACTTTTATTAATGTAATATGAAATGGACGAAGACACATCCTGCCCGTCGCCCCCTGCCTCCATTTTTAATGAAAGAGGTATCAATGGCATAGGCTGCAGACACCGTCTAGTGTCTTCATGTTTAATAATATGGCTGCAGCCAAGGGGCCCCCACAGGCTAGATATGGCTGCAGCCTAAGGGCCCCCACAGGCTAGATATGGCTGCAGCCTAGGGGCCCCCACAGGCTAGATATGGCTGCAGCCTAGGGGCCCACCACAGGCTAGATATGGCTGCAGCCTAGGGCCCCCCACAGGCTAGATATGGCTGCAGCCTAGGGCCCCCCACAGGCTAGATATGGCTGCAGCCTAGGGCCCCCACAGGCTAGATATGGCTGCAGCCTAGGGCCCCCCACAGGCTAGATATGGCTGCAGCCTAGGGCCCCCCACAGGCTAGATATGGCTGCAGCCTAGGGCCCCCCACAGGCTAGATATGGCTGCAGCCTAGGGGCCCCCACAGGCTAGATATGGCAACAGCCTAGGCCCCCCCCCCCCCCCCCCCCTCCAAGGGGGGGCCCTGATTGGCCAAAAGTGAAAAATTGCACAATTGTGATGCAATATTGAAAAAAATCATCCGTTGTGTTGAGTGCAGTTGGTAGACATGTTATCCTTAATTCCTGGCTCCTAACAATGACGTGTATTTCTATGTTAATTTGTTGCGAAATTTGCCATCCTGGGGACCCCATAGCAACCTGTAGCCTAGGGGCCTCCAGGCCATCTTAATCGGTCCCTGGCTGCAGACACTAGCTGCTGCCATCATGTTTTATAATAGGATATCAGTGGCACAGCCTACAGACTCTAGCTACCGTCTTCATGTTTAATAATGGAGTATCAGCCTGCAGTCTGCAGACACTGCCCACTGCCATGGGTGAATGGGGGTATCAGTGGCACAGCCTACAGACTCAGGGTGCGTTCCAATATGCGACCTTGCGCCCTCCACTTGTGCTTGTGGCCTTGTACCAGGAAGTGATACGTTGTGGTGACATCACTGACAACAGCTTGAAATTAAATTTCAATATCTCCCAAAAGCTCAATTGTAAAGTCATTTTTTCATTTGCAAACTGGATGATGAATGAAGAACAGTCCCCCATAAAATTGTTGTAGCTAGACTGACAGCAGGGAAACTTAATTGTTTTTCTCCAAGGAGGCGGGGCATCAAACAAAACGTGAGGCCACAAGCACAAGTGGAGGACGCAAGGTCGCCTATTGGAATACACCCTCTATCTGCTGCCCTCATGTTTCATAAAAGGGTATCAGACAGTGGCACTGCCTACAGACTCTATCTTCTGTCTTCATGTTTAATAAGAAGGTATCAGACAGTGGCACTGCCTACAGACTCTATCTTCTGTCTTCATGTTTAATAAGAAGGTATCAGACAGAGGCACAACCTGGCAGACACTGCTGCCCACTGTCATGGTTGAGTGATTGGCCCAGCTGTCTGGCTTCTTTCCTGTGGTTGAATATTAAACTGTTAGGGGAGCTGAATATACCGCTAATATGATTCTGCAGACAAATGGAGGATGAGGTGATGGTATATGAGACAGTTCACATTATTATGCTGGTTTCCCCTTGCCTGGTTATCACCAGACCTAATCACAAGTGAGGTTGTCTTTCAGATCGAAACGATTGTGTAGAGCTAAAGGCATTATGGGAGTTCCCAGTCTAGGTCTCTCCCACCCCATAGAACAGATTAGACTTTTTTTTTTATAATAAATTGGATTAATTTAGTCTGTGCTGTGCTAGGTTTGCACACAACTTTCTTTTGCAGTTGGATAAACCTGAGTTCATATGCTCATAGTTCATATTAATGTGTGTTTTTGTGTGTGAGGGAGAAGGAGGGTGGAAGTCAATTTCAACTTTCAACTTTATTGTCCCCAAAAGGAGCCATTAAATGTGCAGTAAACCGAAACACCGTCATGAACACTTATCGATAGAGAGCAAGACAAGTGCAGTGTGGTCATTAAAATGTGGAAAAGGAACAAAAATAAGGCTATAAAATCAAATAAAAAAACATCATAGATTAAATAAAATTGCGGCTTCACACAATAATAAGTTCGTATCTTTGTGCTGTGTGTCCTGGTAGAGGTGTGAACTCTGCTTGACTAGTCTGCCGTGCAAAACAAGAACGCAGTAACTCAAAATGGTCGGAAGATTTTTTTAGATCGGAAATGGGCTTTAAACTACCTCATATGTCTTTTGTTAGAAAATGGTGGTCCAACACCGTCCCGTTTTAGAGAAAAAATATTTTGAAAGTGCAAAAATGACCCAAAAAAAGTTACTGCGGTGTTGGATTGAAGGTTACGTCGTGCAAAACAAAAACGCAGTAAGTCGGTGAGTTACTGCTGCACTTTCCAATGGGACTGGTTTGGGAGTAGACAGTAATACTAGCCAGAGAACGCAGTAACTCCTGCAGTAACTCCATTTTGTGGCAGTAATACCAGCCAAGAACGCAGTAACTCTGTTTTTTGTGGCAAAAAAGACACATAAATGTTGTTTTTTTCTGTTTTTTTTTGTGTGCATTTAATTTCTATCCTAAAAAAGCATTACCAGGAAGTGTCACCACCACTTTACCGACAACACAGTTGTCGCGCCATATAGGAAACTTCGAAGGCTTTTTTCTCAGTTTGCAGTTTTCAGAGTTACTGCGTTCTTGTTTTGTAGGGCAGTAGTGGAATAGGGCCAGGAGCTACTGGAGACGCTGAGCCCAAATGCAGACAAACGCAGCAATTCAAATCAAATAAAATATCATAAATACAACAATTATCATGAATAAAATAAAGCTTTGGGTTCATACAATAACAGGTACAACATAAGTATATCTGTGTTGTTTGCCCTGGTGGGATTGCATTGTGCTGCTCTGGGGTGAGTTTCTCAAAAGGGAAGTTGTTAGCCTGTTAGCAACTTCGGTAGTTGCCAATGGGAAAATGCATTGAAAACAACAAAGTAGCTAATGTAGTAAGCAACTTTGGTTTTGAGAAATTCACCCCAGAGGTTTGAACTCTGCTTAACTTTAGTGGAGTAGTGACAGGAGACACTGGAGACACTGGTGACACTGAGCACCAATGCAGACAAACACATCAATTACCCAATACACACTCAATAGAGTGGGATAGTGTTGTGTATGAATTGTTTGGAGGTGCACCTTTGTCAACGTGTGCATCTGTGAGGTTGTGTGTGTGTGTGCGTGCATGTCCATGTGTGTGTGTGTGCGTGCATGTGTGTGTGTGCGTGTGTGTGCATGTGTGCAGGTACGTGTATAATAATAATAAATAATAATACATTTTATTTTTGAGCGCCTTTCAAAATACCCAAGGACACTTTACAATCAAAAACAAATACATAACAGTAGAGAAAGTATAACAAAGCTTCAGTGAATTAACAATAGGAGAGTAATAAAAATGCAAGAATAAAATAGAAATAAAAGTAACTTACAATAAAATAAATGTTTTTTAAAATAAGAAAAAAGAAGTAGAATGCATTTGAAAATAAAATAAAAATGAGAGGGAAAAATAATATGTAAAATCATAAAAAAAATAAAAAATAAAAAAATAGACTGATAATTA
The DNA here is from genome assembly GCF_034702125.1 of Engraulis encrasicolus. NCBI lineage: Eukaryota > Metazoa > Chordata > Actinopteri > Clupeiformes > Engraulidae > Engraulis > Engraulis encrasicolus. The sequence goes on along the minus strand of NC_085865.1, from coordinate 3,237,777 downwards.
AAATAAGTGGAAGTGCCTGTCAGTGAAGTTAAAAAGCAGAAGAGAAAAGGTGTGTCTTTAGCTTAGATTTGAAAGTAGATAGTGAAGAGCATTGACGTATATAGAGTGTATAGGTGTTTAGTGGGGCTGTGTGTGCGTGCGTGTGGGTGCGCGCGCGCGCGTGTGTGTGTGTGTGTGTGTGTGTGTGTGTGTGTGTGTGTGTGTGTGTGTGTGTGGTGATATCCATACGAGGAGTTCTTGCTGCTACTAAAGCTCTTTTTAATGACAGACATTTACATTTCCCATTTTCACTCTTTATCCCTCCCCGAGTCCTCCCTTTTCTTTTTTCTTTCTCCACCTGTCTTTAACCGGAATGGTCATGCTGGGATAAATGAAGTGTGTGTGTGAGAGAGAGAGAGAGAGAGAGAGAGAGAGAAAGAGAGGGAGTGCCATGCTGGGCTGGTGTGAGTGTGTGTGTGTGTGTGTGTGTGTGTGTGTGTGTGTGTGTGTGTGTGTGTGTGTGGTGTGTGTGTGTGTGTGTGTGTGTGTGTGTGTGTGTGTGTGTGTGTGTGTGTGTGTGTGTGTGTGTGTGTGTGTGTGTGTGTGTGTGTGTGTGTGTGTGTGTGTGTGTGTGTATGTGTGTGTATGTGTGTGTGTGTGCATGCTGCATGCTGGGCTAGGTGAAAGCTCCTGCCGCTGCACTAAAGTCACAGCCCCACAAAGCCTGTACACTCACACACACACACACACACACACACACACACACACACACACACACACACACACACACACACACACACACACACAGCAGGGTAGGACAGGCTACCTGGAGAGGAGATGGGTGTATTGTAGCAGAAAGGGCATGCTGGGTAGGGGCGCACAAGGTGTGTGTGTGTGTGTGTGTGTGTGTGTGTGTGTGTGTGTGTGTGTGTGTGTGTGTGTGTGTGTGTGTGTGTGTGTATTGCAGCAGAAAGGGCATGCTGGGTGGGGGCTGTAACGCCGCATTATGTAATAACGGTGCAATATGTAATAATGTAACAAATTATTACATAATGTGGTGACAATCGCCGCATTGTGTAATAATTTACGCATTTCGTAATACATTTCTTGAACGCATTTCGTAATAACTTTTTTCTCATCTTGTAATAAATTATTACAAAATGCGAAATTTATTACGGAATGCGGCCGCAACTTTTTTTTTTTGATGGAAATGTAATAAGATGGTGCATTATGTAATAATCTATATGGATATGTTTTTTCTGCACTTGGATTCAGTAGGCGCAGCACACACACATAGTCTCAGTGACATGGTATAGTCACTGCCCTCTCTCTCTCTCATTCTTCTCAGTTCTCAAACTGCTCGAGAGTCGCGAATGATGCGGTTAAAACCGTTAAGAAATAATTTCACAACTTGTTGCGTGCAACGAGTCCAACGAATGTCTCGCACTTTCTGCTACATTACACCAATTTACAGCGACATTAAATAGGCCAGGTCTAAACACTTCACGAGGTGGTGAAAACTAAATTAAATATCTAAATTAAATATCTTGGATAGCCTATATAGACCTAGGCCTAACTAGATTTGTTGCAATACAGATTAATTTTCTAGGGCCAGAAGTGTTCCGCTGGACTGACGAAACCGAACACGATCAAGGTTGCAACTTCTTTCCCTCGTGCGCTGTCCGTCAGCACCACCTGTCATTAGACGTCCGATTAGCTTTCATTACGTGCTGAGGGAAAAACTCCCGCCATTAGGCCTATGTGCTGTTGCACTGTTGTGAGGGATATCCCCAAATAATTTAGATAAAAGTCAGAACATTATTTTGGCAATGAAAGGCACACAGGTGGCTGGAAGCTCAAGCAGTCTTCAGTCTGTTCATTTAAGCTTTTGGGTGCTCTTGGATATCGGGGATCAGTTCATGTAGAGAGAAGAGTTCATCCAGGCACTCCAAAATAAGGTGCCCAAACGATAAGTTACATTAAAAAGCCTTTAATGGTACTGGGCTGGGGTTACATTAAAAAGCCGACATGTTTCGACCTCACCAGGTCTTCATCATTGAAAAGAAAGGCCTCCCTTAAATAGTGACATCACCACATGTGACCCATTACGCACTACACACATTTGCGCACACCATAGAAAACAAAGATTAAAAATAGCCTGGGGTAATAAGTGATGCCACAGAAAAAATGACCAGAAGTACAAATAAAAATCACAAAAAACAAGTAAAATCAATATCCTCATTTAGACCAGTATAGCGCATGGCATCCAGTTGGTGTATCCAAAAAGTCTGCCTCTGATTAGGCCTAAGTCTTTTTAGCCTGTCCCCACCCCTCGGAAGAGGTTTGATATGCTCGACGCCCTGTATGCGCAGCAGAGAATCATTTTTACCATGGTATTCATATGTTTCGCCATGGGATAGTCAAAATTGCCCACTCTGATACCATATTTATGTTCTGCTAGCCTATCTCGCATGCGCCTTTTTGTGCGCCCGATATAAAAGAACCCTTCAGCGCGAGGA
>NC_085865.1:3215279-3222779 GCF_034702125.1 Engraulis encrasicolus | reverse complement strand
GTGCTGTGCTCTGGCTGTGTGTGTGTGTGTGTGTGTGTGTGTGTGTGTGTGTGTGTGTGTGTGTGTGTGTGTGTGTGTGTGTGTGTGTGTGTGTGTGTGTGTGTGTGTGTGTGTGTGTGTGTGTGTGTGTGTGTGTGTGTGTGTGTGTGTGTGTGTGTGTGTGTGCGTGTGCGTGCGTGTGTGCATGGGCGTGCGTGCGTGCGTGTGTGCGTGTATGCAGTGCCATGGGACTGAGTCTGAGTTTGAGCTTGGCAGCTTTGCTGACACAGTTCTTTGCGTAATTGAGCCTAGCAACACTGACAGCTGATTGGCTTAGCCCTCCAATGGATCCCAGAAGCCTTGACAGCTGATTGGGTCAGCCCCTCTTGTGGATGAGAGGTGCCGTCTGATACTTCTCCCACCTCATTCTCATGACATCAGACACATTTGAATCAATGCAATCAAAGAGCATCCAAGGGCCATAGTCATAAGAGTACATGCCACTGTTTACTACTTTAAACCTGTATGCCTGCTTTCTTTCAATTACGTGTCCATTTCAGATTTGAGATTTTGTAAAAAATGTCCTTCAATTTTAAATAAGAGCTCACCCAATAAAGTAATATAAAAATATGTTTTTTTTCCAACAACGGACTCACTGGTGAGTAAGTCATGATTCAATATTTTAAAAGGGCACTGAGTTAGAGGGTGCCCAGTGCTGTTCTTGGAGATGATCTGCCATTCAAGGCAGCTATCGTGTCTAAAAGTAGCCTATTCAGTGACCGGGGAATTATGCAAATTACTTAAAGGGACACTGTGTGGGATTTTTAATTGTTTATTTCCAGAATTCATGCTGCCCATTCACTAATGTTACATTTTTCATGAATACTTACCACCAGCATCAAATTCAAGTATTCATTATGACTGGAAAAATTGCACTTTTCATACATGAAAAGGCGATCTTCTCCATGGTCCGCCATTTTGAATTTCCAGAAATAGCAATTTTTAGCTGCAAAAATGACTCTACTTGGACCATACTAGAAAAAAAAAATGTTTATTACTTAGTAAACTTTCGTGTAAAGATCGAATTTGGCAATAGGCAGCCCAGTTTCAATGAGCAGCATAGTTGCAGTACCTTTTTTGACCATTTCCTGCACAGTGTACCTTTAAGAGCGGGCCTGTGCATCTTGGTTCCTCTGTCAGAGATCTGTAGATCTCACAGCACGAAAAGGGGGATTTGTGACAATGAACTCGTCCCTAATCGTCCACGGACTTGCCTAACTTTCGTCTGATTTTGAGCGCTTGAGAGAATCAAAACTAACAGTTTTGATGACACTTAACTCGCCCGGAAGCGAATCGCGAGCCGCGGACAGGTCTCACAGCAGGGTGTTAATGGCCCAACGATTACCACATGAAAGGCAATGACAGCCAGCCCAGAACGCGGACTAGCCTTTCTCTTATTGGACGAAAAAGACACGTGGCTCAAAGTAAAAGAGCTGCGCTATTGGTTAGCAGGGTCGGCAGCTACGACCTTCTATTGGTCACGTTGGATTAATTTATGCAGACCGTATACAGTAGGTCCGTATAATTATGCAAAAATTATTATTACTAATATACCTAGGTTGATTTTACTTAGTATATTCACATCATTATATTCACATCATTATAGGCTGCACTGTGATGGGGCTTTAGCATGCATGATGTGAATTTATTGATAAAATGAAAATGAATGAAATGAAAATGATTTTTTTTAACGCTTTTAATATCACACCAAACAATGTACACACACTTTGACAAGAACCATGCAACTACACACATACCCTGCAAACAATATACTCTATATGCAGTGATGTACACAGCACTCAGGTCACAAATGTACAACTAGGAAACATTTCATTACCGACAGATTAGGTTTGGGCAGGCTGTCATCATGCTTTAGCGTACGTATCGCACGCTAGTGCATTCAGCGTGTTGGTGCGACGCATTTTGAATTTAAAGCGTGCTCCTCAACGCACCGGTAAAGCGCTTTCATGCACTTTTGACATGTGACGAGGTTTGCGCCGTTTTCCCGCCGTGTCGGCGATTTTGTTTTGTCACAGCGCATTTCTGTTACTAAACACAAATATGCTTTGCTGTGCCCTAACCAAAACCACCCCTAAACCTAACCTGTCAGTGAAGTAATGTTTCTGCTGCTTTACTTTTGCCAAGAACAGCGAGATTAGGCGAATTTCTACCTAAATTGTGCCTAAACCAAAACCATCCCTAAACCGAACCTGTCACAGGGCGTTGTGGAGCACGACTTAACTTGAAAATGCGTATTGGACACACGCGATAGTGGGTTCAAATCAGCGTGTCATAGATACGCCTAGCCTATGCATGATGTTTGGGAAGGGCACAATTCATAAAACTCAGAAACATACAATGCGGTTCTATGTTCCCCGCTGCATCCAAGTAGACTGCTGCCACACTGCTAAGAGCAGGTTGTTGTTACACCTCTGACAGGTTAGGTTTAAGGATAGTTTTAGTCAGGGCACATACAAAAATGGATTTGAGTAAAAGTTGTCAATTCATAGTAAATACGTGGTAAATATGAAAGTAAGAGGAAAAAATAGTACAGGTACTGCCTTTTAATACAGACTATACAGGTATGTACAACATTATAAACATTGCTGTTGATGTCATGTTCTTCAGCCGCCAATCATGCCAGAAGGGTCTACTGAAGGTCTCTGGTCACTGTGTCCTCGTCATACTGCAACAGGCACTCAGTCTCACTTCTGGGAGCTGTAGAAACAACAAATAAATTAATACTTCACCATGCACCTCATATTGACATAGCAAACATATCAATAAGCAAGTCATATTGAGCCCAACAGGGATAATCTTACACTATTTCAGTCTTCTATGGTCTCATGCACTATGTCTCCCTGCCAGGATATGTAGGATGTAAGAAAATAAATCAAAACCTAGCAATGCACAGCATTGACAACTTATCTATAAAGTAGCACAAGTCATATTGCCAATGTAGGCCAGGGGTGGGGAATCTATGTCTAGAGGGCCGTTTGCGACCCTTGAGGCCGTTTTATCTGGTCCCCGATATAATTTTAATGTTATTCAGCTTCACATAAAATATGACATATTTTGTAAAGGAACCTTAGAAAATACATTTGCAATACAATTAAGTTATATTCAGGGAAGCTGAAGAAGGTGGTGTTTGTTTAAATGTGGCTGCCTTCAATATAGGTCTAAAGTGAAGGGGAAAATCCTGGTTTGTGTTCATAGTACGGCCCTTGGAGGACTTTTACAGCCCGTCGGATGAATTTGAATTGGCCCTTCGAATGAGAAAGGTTCCCCACCACTGACGTAGGCTATAGGTTAAGCTTACCCTCTTTCACTCCTCTGTGGAGAGACTGTGCTTATTTCAGGTTGGCTTCCAGATGCGTCTGTAGCACAGCACACAGGATTGCAGGACACAGCATCCTGCAGGACACTACAAAAAACAAACAAACAAAAAAAAACAAGGGGAATGAATAAATGACCTGCCCAGTTATTAAACAAATGAAAATTGATGTGCCAGAGCTGTGGTAAAAGTAACCTTGGGTCCAAATCATCTAGGCCTAGGGTGTGTGTGTGTGTGTGTGTGTGTGTGTGTGTGTGTGTGTGTGTGTGTGTGTGGTAAATCCAGTGTTCACATTATTCAGATATGAGAATTAATTCATTCATTCATTTTAACTGACATCAGTACATACCCATATCAGTGCCATTTCACCCTGCCAAGACACTGGACCTGGGTCTATTGGAGCTCTCTGCTCAGGGTGTCCTCGTCATACTGCAGCAGGCACTCTGTTGGTTCTATAGTTCCTAGAAGCGAGACAAATAAATAAATAAATACTTTGCCATGCACCTCATATTGACATAGCAAATATGTCAATAAGCAAGACCTATTGAGCCCAACAGGGATAATCTTACACTATATCAGTTTTCTGTGGTCTCTTGTAAAGGTGCCGGTATGCTTGCTGCAAGATACGCGAGCGCGTGCACGATTCGTTCATGAACGCGTTAACATGCGTATTTAATGTCAATTTCGCGCGCGTTGGACACGGCAGCCAAATGCGTGCGTCAGGTGCAATAGGCTATCTTCAAACTCGCTGGGGGCGATCGTAAGATAGACTGCGCAGTTTCACGCGTGTGCTTGATATGAAAACGACAATGGCAGCAACTTTTAAGAGCGTCTCATTGAGTTTGTCCGCCAGTATTTTGCGTCTTGGTCAACTGCTTTTGAAGCAAGCATGTGATGCCGGTTGCTCGCGGTGACGCGCGTAATTTACAGCTCACAGCAAGCATACCGGCACCTTTAGATTGGCCCATCACCATTCTGCAGGACACTACCGTCTCCCTGCCAGGATCTGTAGGATGTAAGAAAATGAATCAAAACATAGCAATGCACAGCATTGACAACTTATCTATAAAGTAGCACAAGTCATATTGACAATGTAGGCCAGGGGTGGGGAGCCTATGTCTCTAGGGCCGTTTGCGACCCTTGAGGCAGTTTTATCTGGCCCCCCGATATAATTTTAATGCTATTCAGCTTCACATGAAATATGACATATTTTGTAAAGGAATCTTAGAAAATACATTTGCAAAACAATTAAGTTATATTCAGGGAACCTGAAGAAGGTGGTGTTTGTTTAAATGTGGCTGCCTTCAATATAGGCCTAAAGTGAAAGGGAAAATCCTGGTTTGTGTTCATAGTACGGCCCTTGGAGGACTTTTACGGCCCCTCGGATGAATTTGAAGTGGCCCTTCGAATGAGAAACGTTCCCCGACCCTGACGTAGGCTATAGGTTAAGCTTACCCTCTTTCACTCTTCTGTGGTGAGACTGTGCCCACTTTGGGTTGACCTCCACACGCGTCTGTAGCACAGCACACAGGATTGCAGGACACAGCATCCTGCAGGACACTTCAAAAAACAAGGGGAACGAATAAATGACCTGTCCAGTTCTATAAAAAAGAATACCCTGAAAAAGAACACCCTGTTGTTTCTACAGCTCCTAGAAGCGAGACAAATAAATTAAATAATTCGCCATGCACCTCATATTGACATAGCAAATGTATCAATGAGCAAGTCATATTGGTCACAAAGAAGTTAATCTTACATTCTTTCAGTCTTCTATGGCGAGTTAGGCCTTCAGGTGACTCGTCTTCGCCATATTATGAGACAGCAGCCTGTGAAAACATGGTAAATAGAATAACCCATTAACCTTGGGTCCTAATATAATACATGGACATAAACTAGCCTACATTATTTAGACAAGGTCAGTAGACCTCCACGTGAAACAATAAGAAAAAGTGACCATACATAATTTCAATTTCTTGAAGAGGCCATCTACACTTATTTGTGCAACAAGTGCTGTTTTGAGGACCCATACTTTTTAAGGACAGGTTGCCTACTGTTGCAAATGCCAGGGTATTTCACATTGATTTCGGGGTGGCGTGCTCTATTAACTTGACCACTCTGGTCGACATTGAGCTCGCGCTGATACATTGGGCTCGCGTTACTGAGAGCTGCCGCCAGAACTACTCAAGGTTAGCTTTCATAATATAGAACGCAACAAGGAAGAATCGGTCGGTTTGGTGAAAGGGCAAGGTGTTTCAAAGTAGAAGCATGGAACTAAATTATATCCCACCTTTGACTTGATTTTACGCAGGTGGGTCTTGGAACCCCTGTGTGACTGCCTAGGTTTCAGGATAGAGAAAGTAAAACAAAAATCATTGAGTAAAATCGATGGGGGACAAATTGTAGCTTTTGTAGACTACGTCGCTACTTGAGGAAAAATAGCTTAACTACAGGGACGTTAGCTACTCGATACATAGTAGTGACGCTACGACCAAGCTACTAGAGAATGTAATTAAACTAGTCGCTTCGCTACTGCCCAGCACTGAAAACCAAGGGAGATAGATGGACACTCCCAACTGAGATCGCTCCCGGACGTGTAGTCCCACCGATTATATTTCACGTATTATCATACACTGCCACATACAAGCAATTTAGGGTTAGGTTTAGGGTTAGGGTTAAGGTTAGAAACAAAAAACTAACATCAAAAAGATAACTAGCTCCGTTAGGCGGTGGGATCGATAGTCTGGCTAGTGGGAGCGAGCCGACCGGGGAGCGTCCTGAGTTGGGAGCGACAATCAGGGAATCGAAAACCAACATACCCAGACGGCACACCAGTCTTGCCAACGTCGCCTAGATGCATTTTTGCATGAATTCAATGGTGATCATGTTTGGAGCAACAGAGTTTGGTTGTTTCAACTCTTCTTGTACTGTGCTAGCCTCGCGCGCCATCCTACGTACTTCCGCCAAGACACTTGGCTCCGCACTACGTCTGGTACCTGTTGACCGGTAGGATTTTCGCCGGTGTTCTGACAAACTGTTCTACATTGTAATTTTATCCTACGGTAGGATGTTCTGTCCTATTGCCATAGATAGACGTCAGACATGTTTGTTCAACAACTTATAAGTTAAATCCTGATTTTTCCGAAAATGTCCTTCCTGCTTCCTGCAATCGCGTCAGATCAAACAAAGTCCACACCATGAATACGAAATGGAAAAGGTAGTATTATGGGATGGTAAGGACCAGGCTAGTGCTGTGCTACATTACTGACTGGAATAATATGCTGCATTAGTTGGCTCTGTTTGTTTGTGTGGCTGAACTTGTGACTGTGTGTTCACTGAAGACTGAGAGTCTATTTGCGATTAGCACACGATGCAAGCTCTGATAGACGCAGTGGATACATCACTGCAATGGTCCGGTGTGTGTGTGTGTGTGTGTGTGTGTGCGTGCGCGTGCGTGTGTGCGTGCGTGCCTGTCTGTCTGTCTGTCTGACTGTCTGACTGTCTGTCTCTCTGTCTGAGTTAGAGAGAAGCCTGTGATGTGCATGTGTGATTGATTGATTGATTGATTGATTGATTGATTGATTGATTGATTGATTGATTGATTGATATGCATGTGAAAATATGTCAACATTCAAAACTTGGTCCAAGCAGAGAATGTTGAAGTCATGCATACTGACTATGTTTGAATTGTGATACTTTAACAGGTGCCTTAGGCTGAAATGGGTTAAAGTGCAACAAAGATAGTGACTCCATCACTGCTTGATACCCTCCTCCCCAGTTCGACTAAAAGTCCAACAAATTTCAAAGTAGAATCAGTACTGTTTGATACCGCACCGCACTCCCCCACTACTCCCCCCCCCCCACCATCCATCACTCTATAAATAAATAATCAGCTCTCCAACCCCAATGTCTGTCCTCTGCTGATTGTGTGTGCGTGCGTGCGTGTGCGTGCGTGCGTGTGTGCCTGCCTGCCTGCGTGCGTGCGTGTGTGCGTGCGTGCCTGCGTGCCTGCGTGCCTGCGTGTGCGTGTGTGTGTGCTATTTTACCTTTTAAAGTCTCCATCTGCTTGTGAGATTTTGGGATCACAATGTAATCCAAACTCCTCTCTTCTCCACAACACACACTGGCCA
>NC_085865.1:3202779-3207779 GCF_034702125.1 Engraulis encrasicolus | reverse complement strand
ATACTACACAGTGCACCTATAAGAACGCACCTGCAGTGTGATGTGTAACCACTCCCTCTGGTGGGCGCCTTGGTGGTGTCGTGCCGAAAAGCGAGTCCCTGCCAGAACACAACTGCCCTCACTGAAACCAATGGAAACCAATGACCAATTTTTCTGATATTTTTTACCCATTTTTGCAGACAAATCCGACACAATTTAAGATGGAAAGCCTATCAAAAAAGCATCTACATTCCTTCTGGAAGTATTACAAAGAGCTGGTTACAATTTCAGTATTATTTCCAAAGGAAAGGACGAGTAATGTTTCATAAGCATATGTTTAGTTCACAAATCATGTCATTCATTCTGCAAAAATTAGTGTAATTTTCTCTCAAAAAATGTCATTGGTTTCAATGAGGGCACTCGTGTTCTGGCAGGGACTCGCTTTTCAGCATGACAATGGCACTCACAGATACTCGGCAGGCAGTGTGACTACAAAAACAGTGTTATAATGGCATATCAGCATTTCAGGGGCCCGTTTCTCGATTCTTGTCGTTGCTAACCATCTTCCCCATTCACTAATGTTACCTTTTTCATGAATACTTACCACCACCATCAAATTCTAAGTATTCATTATGACTGGAAAAATTGCACTTTCCATACATGAAAAGGGGGATCTTCTCCATGGTCCGCCATTTTGAATTTCCAAAAATAGCCATTTTTGGCTGCAAAAATGACTGTACTTAGACCATAGTAGAACATATTTGTTTATAACTTAGTAAACGTTCATGTAAAGATCAAATTTGGCAATAGGCAGCCCAGTTTCAATAAGCAGCATAGTTGCAGTACCTTTTTTGACCATTTCCTGCACAGTGTCCCTTTAAAGAATCTCCGGTGTAACAGCTTTGTAATATCATGTGCTAGTGTCTTACTTACACCACACATTTGCTTTTACTCTTGACATCTGTGCTATAGGGCCTCATGTACAAAGCCCTCCGTAGATTTCCAACTGAATCATTGCATGAGTGGAAATCTGAAAAAAAAATGCATTTGCACCTGAAAATCTGAAAAAGTATCAGTCCATGCATGAATAGGTTGTCCTGCTGATTCATGTGGTATGTCTGATTTCTCATGAAATGTAGTATACATGCACTTTTTCATGTTGAATCAGTATTAGTACATCTGAAAATGTTCGTGGATAGTTACTTACAGAGCTTTTTTGTGCGTTAGTTCCGGTAAGTCTCTGATCTTGGGATATACACGTGGGTAGATGCAGAGAAATTGTGCACTTCTAACCTTCCCCCACTAGAGGTCAGTAACAGACTTCAGATAGGCACCTCCTCCCCCTCCTCCTCCCTGCTCCATCAACCCTAGTAACCCGTAATTCATCTCCATGTATTATAGTATTGCTTTAATATCCACATTGAAAAGCGGAGGGGAGGGAGTTGCAAAAGTGATCTTGAGCGTTGAAGCAGCAATTATGGAATAATCCTGCTGAGTTTGATTGGCTGTTGGCTTGACTTTGTACACCATCATGTGCTGCCATAGACAGATATACTGACTCACTTGCTGGAAATATATGCTATCACGCCTCTTCTTCCTCTTCTTCTTCTTCTTCTTCTTCTTCTTCTTCTTCTTCTTCTTCTTCTTCTTCTTCTTCTTCTTCTTCTTCTTCTTCTTCCTCTTTCTTCTTCTTCTTTCTATTTCTTCTTCTTCTTCTTCCTCTTTTCTCTCTCTCTCTCCCTCCCTCCCTCTCCCCCTCTCTCTCTCCTCTCCTCTCCCTCTCATCTCTCCTCTCTCTCTATCTCTCCTCTCCTCTCCTCTCTCTCTCTCTCTCTCCTCTACAGTCCACTTCTCCTCTCCTCTCCTCATTCTCTCTCCACTCCTCTCCTCCTCTTCTCTTCTCTCCCCTCTCCTCTCCTCTCCTCTCCTCTCCTCTCCTCTCCTCTCCTCTCTCTTCCCTGCTCTCATCTCCACTCCTTTCCTCTCTCTCCTCCGCCTCTCCCTCTCCTCCCTCTCCTCTCCTCTCCTCTCCTCTCCTCCTCTCCTCCTCCTCTCCTCTCCTTCGCTCCTCTCCTCTCCACTCCTCTCCTCTTCCTCTCCTACTCTTCTTCCTCTCCTCCTTTTCCTCTCCTCTCCTCTTCTCCTCTCCTCTTCCTCTTCCTCTCCTCTCCTCTCCTCTCCTCTCCTCTCCTCTCCTCTCCCGCTCCTCTCTCCCTCTCCTCTCCTCCTCCTCCTCTCCTCCCCTCTCTCCTCTCCTCTCCTCTCCTCCCTCCCCTCCCCACTTCTCCTCCTCTCTTTCCCTCTTCTCTCCTCTCCTCCTCTCATCTCCTCTCCTCTCCCATCTCCCAGCCTCTTCTCTCCTCTCCTCCTCTCATCTCCTCTTCTCTCCTCTCCTCTCTCCTCTTCTCTGCGGTGTGCTGACCAGTCCTGAGTGACCGCACTCTGTAACCGCTGTGGAGTTACAAGCGGGGACTCATCTTATAATGACCAGTCTGTGGCCTGGCACACGCCTGCTGTCTCCTCTCTCCTCTCCTCTCCTCTCCTCTCCTCTCCTCTCCTCTCCTCTCCTCCCCTCTCCTCTCTCCTCTCCTCTCCTCTCCTCTGCTCTCCTCTCCTCTCCTCTCCTCTCCTCTCCTCTCCTCTCCCCTCCTCTCCACTCCTCTCCACTCCTCTCCTCTCCTCTCCTCCTGCTCTCCTCTCCTCTCCTCCCCTCTCCTCTCTCCTCTCCTCTCCTCTGCTCTCCTCTACTATCCTCTCCTCTCCTCTCTCTTCTGTTCTCTTCTCTTCTCTCCTCTCCTCTCCACTCCTCTCCTCTCCCCTCCTCTCCTCTCCTCTCCTCTCCTCTCCTCTCCTCTCCTCTCCTCTCCTCTCCCCTCTTCTCCTCTTCTCTCCCCTCTTCTCTTTTCTCTCCCCTCTCCTCTCTTCTCTCTCCTCTCCTCTCCTCTCTCCATCTCCTCTCGTCTCCTCTCCTCTCCTCTCCTCTCCTCTCCTCTCCTCCTGATGGCTACTCTGTGGCCTGGCACACGCCTGCTGTCTCCTCGCTGGCCTGTAACATATTACCCTCCAGAGGCTTTCTCTTTCTCTCTCATTCTCTCTTTCCCCTCTTTCTTTTATCTCTCTCTATTTCTCCTCTTCTTCCTCCTCTGTCCCCTGCCCCCCTCTCCCATCCATCTCTCTTCTTCTTGGCTAGGTCCAGCGTATCCCATAGTGTGTGAGACCGCTCTTGGCACAACACCTGCCCTAATAGTAGCGTGTGGTGGACACTGTGTGATTCACTGCCTCTATTAATATTCTGTAATGCTTAACGAGCAGTATCAGGGCTGGATCGGCCATCTGGCATAGCGGGCATTTCCCGGTGGGCCCCACACCCTCGTGGGCCCCTATTATCAGGAATGTAAAAATAAAAAACGTTTTTTTCCCCACATTTCTGAAAACAGGGGCCCATGAGGTTACGGGGCCCACCGGTGAGTCACACTTATTATGAGGGGGGGGGGGCCCTTTAAGCCTAAAGTGCCCGGGCCCTATTTCTCCCCCAGGCCAGCCCTGCGCATTACTGTGCATTACCTCAGACTTCACAGATCATGACTGGGCCGTTTTAAATAGCACTTTGCATTTGTATATTAATATGCATTAGCTCATATACAGAGCTTAGCACTTGGCTTCAGACCACAAGAGTACTTTTGCTGGTTTAATGAAGTGTAAACTCCATGTATTTATGATGATATTAATAGCATACTGTTCTCAAAGAGGCTCAGTATCAATGCTGGGCTCTTAAAATTGCCCTACATTTTCTTGAGTAACCAACATTCCTGAAATAGAACCTTTTTCGTTTTCAGGAGGCGTGGATTGATCAAACTCTTGTCAGAAAGCTTCCCAAATCACGACTTTCCCCAATGAAGCGTTTCCAGCCTGGCTCTCATCACCAGGTCTGTGTAGCTCCACACAGCTCCACCAGGGGGCAACTCCACAATCCCCACTCACAATTTCAGTCAATGGTGCTACTTGGGAAGCTTTCTGACTTGGAGCTAAGCGATATTGGTTTTAAACAACAATGGCGGCTCCGATTCCTTAAAAGATGAACAGAGAATGGTTTTGAAGGAGTTTAATGCTGGCAAGGGCTGACAAGAGTTTGATCAATCCACGCCTCCTGAAAATGAATCCAGCGCCACTCACTCTCCCAGATCTGGGATTGGAGCTTAGCCAGCTTGGTTTTGCGAAACAACGTCGTACGGTATCTGTGGAGGCTTTTGTAGAAAACAGCTGTCATCGAAAGAAAACAATACACGTACAATATGCAGAGTGTGGATATTTTCATGAACTTTTGGCCCATCTATTCCCCCCATCACAGTCCTGGGAGGTATAATAGCTTCACATTGAGCTGTCAGATAGAGCTAATGTAGGAGCACTATTCCACTAATGTGTCTACCAGTCCTGCTCTACGGCAGAGCAGCGCTGTTCAGACCAGCAGGGGGGAAAAAAAAAAAAAGGGGAAAAAACCCCCTGGCCCCCAAAAAATTTTTTTTTCCCCCAAAAGGAAATTTTTAAAATTTTTTTCTTAAAAAAAATTGGGGGGAAAATTTAAAAAAAAAAAAAAAAAAGGGAAAAGGGGGGGTTTTTGGGGGGCCCAAAAAAAAAAACAAACCGGGAAAAAAATTGGGAAAAGGAAAAAAAAAAAAAAAAGGGGGGAAAATTTTTTTTTTTTGACTTTAAAACCTTTTTTTTTTTTTTTTTAATTTTTTTTTTAAAAAAGGGAAAATTTTTTTTTAACCCCTTTTTTTTTTCCCCCGTTTTAAAATTTTTTTTTTAAAAGGGGGGAAAAAAAATTTTAAAAAAAAAAGGGGGCCCCCCCGGGGGAAAAAAACCCCCCCAAAAAAAAAATTTTTTTTTTTTTTTTTTTTTTTAATTTTTAATTTTTTTTTTAAAATTTTTTTCCCCCTTTTTTAAATTAAAAAAAAACTTTTAAAAAAGGGTTTTTTTTTTTTTTTTTTTTTTTTTTTTTTTGGGGGGGAAAAAAAAGGAAA
>NC_085865.1:3190279-3197779 GCF_034702125.1 Engraulis encrasicolus | reverse complement strand
AAAAATGTAGAGTCCATGTATATGCAGAGCAAGGAGTGTAAAATGTAGTGCTGGATTGGTATGTGTTGCATAAGGGTGTACTGGTGAGTGGGCAACGCAGATCCCAGGTATGTAGGTTTGTCAGTATTTGAGAATGCGTGCAATGCTGAGGACGTGGATCTGTTATGCCTCCAGGAGAGGACACATTTTGGTGATTGGCCTCTCCAGGATGCTATTCCTGGTTCGTACTTTCACTCGTCTCACGTATCCTCTGCTGTCTGCCATTGTCTCTACAAACTCTCCCCAATGGCCACGAATTACGTGGTGATGCTTCATCCCCAATTAGCACAATATCATCTGGCTGCAGATTTCTCCTCTTCACATTCCACTTTTGTCTTTCCTGCATGAGTGGGAGGTATTCCTTGACAAAGCGCTTCCAGAACAGGTCTTCTGCAATGTACTGCACTTGTTTCCATCCTCTCCTTCTGGAATAGCAATCATCCTTCTGAGATAACCCTGGTGGCAGCAGAGGTTTTCCTTTCAACAAGAGTAAGTGGTTAGGTGTAAGCGCCTCTGGATCACGTACATCATTTGACACTGCAGTAATGGGTCTGTCGTTGAGGATCGTTTCCCACCTCACACAAAACGGTCTGCAGGCTTTCATCATCCAGCTTCTGTTGTCTGATTACAGAGTAAGAGGACCTTTTTGATGGTACGTATGAGTCTTTCCCAAGAGCCTCCATGATGAGAGCCGAAGGTGGGATTGAAGGCCCATTTTATTCCTCTTGATGCAAGGTGTTGTTGTATCTTGCTATGGTCCAGGAGAGAGTGGGCTTCCCTCAGCTCACGTTCCCGCACACAACACAAATTGTTTGCCGTTATCTGAAAACATTTCTTTGACCTGCCCTCTTCTGCACATGAATCGGCGGAGGGCACATATGAAGGAGTCAGTGGTCGAGAGAATGAGCAAGCTCTAGATGAACAGCCGATCTACTGACTTGGCAGGTGAATAAAACTCCATACCTCTTTACCACCGATCTGGCTCTTTTTGCTTCAATTGGGCCAAAATAGTTGACTCCCACATAGATGGAGGGAGGATGATCTGGTTGTATATGGCTAAAAGGTAGGTCAGACATTTTTTGCTCACCCGGGGGAGTATGCCAGCGTTTGCAGAATATGCAGTCCTTTAAGGCCTTGCGAGTGGCAGAATTGGCTTTTAATAATCCAGTATTTTTGCTGCAGTTTTGAAAGCATTGAGTTTCTGCCTCCATGGCCAACTAGGATGTGGATGTGATGGAGAAGCAATCTGGTCAAATGACTGTCTTTGGGTAGGATGGCTGGATGCTTGAATTCTTCTGGCAGTGACAGCCTGTTCAGTCTTCCCCCTACTCTAAGTACTCCATCACAAAGGTAAGGATCTAGTTTGTAAAGCTTGCTGCTCATCATCACACAAGTCTTTCCAGATTCAAGTGCTGAAACCTCGTCTGGGAAATGTACTGCTGTTGCAGGTAAATCAGGAGAGCTTTCTCTGCCTTTCCAAGGTCTTCAGCAGTTAGATGCTCAGAGGTCTGGTGCATGGCCGGCCGATGGTCTCTGGCCTGCTTTTCCTTGGTCTCAAACGCAAGAGGCAGGTCCTTGAAATTGCAGAAGTCTTGCTGTTGCTCTTATCAGGCGGTCCCAGGAAAGAAAACTGATGCATGAGTTTATTAATAGGATCGTGTTTTTCTGAAGCGATTGTGGCGAAGACTGCAGCAGCTTTCTTGACCTCTGGGTCATCGTCAGAAAGGGAGGTGAAACAGATGGGACTCTCTGGGTATTTTGGCCAGTTTTTCTCAGGCCTGTTTTAGAAAGGCTGGGCCATGATGCCATCGTTCAGACTCCAGGAACCTTTGAGCATCAAGCCTCGTGAGACATCATCAGCTGGATTCAAAGTGCTCCGTCACATGACGCCACTGGGATTTTTCGGACAGATCTCTTATTGTGGTTATCCTATTTGCCCACATATGTTTGAAAGCGGATGGAGTCTGCAAAGATGTATTTCAGGACGGTGGTGCTATCAGTCCAGTAGCCCGGGGAGGCTAAAGAGTATACTCTAGATCCTTTTCCAGCATCCTGTTGATCCGAACAGATAGGACTGCCGCTGCTAATTCCAGTCTTGGAATAGTGAGTGGTTTGAGAGGAGCTACTCTCCCTTTGCCCATGACAAGGACTACATGAATGAGGCCTCTGGTGTTAGTAAGTCTTAGGTAGCTGGCTGTGCCATATCCCCACCTCACTGGCATCACTGAAATGATGTAACTGGGCAGTGCGAATCTCTCCAAAGTCAGGTGTGCCGGTAACACATCTGCTGATGTTCAGAGTAGTCAGCTGGCACAAGCCATCAATCCAGGTCTTCCCATGTCTTTGCGAGAGAGGGCGAAAATCTCAGAATCCCATCCATGATTTCCCTTGCAGAGCTCTTGCATTATCCTCTTAGCTGGGAGTAACATTGGAGAAAGAAGTCCCAGGGGGTCGTAAATGGAATTGGTGACAGAGAGAATGCCCCGCCGTGTGTAGGGCTGTGGCTTCAGAGAAGTCTGGAAAATAGAGTGTTCAGCAGCAATATTCCAATGGATGCCAAGAGCACGCTCCAATGGCAACTCATTCTTCTCCAGGCTGACGTCCACCATCTCCTTCACGCCTCGCTCTTTCTTCTGGAATTGAGGGCCAGGACAGAATTGCTGTTGCTGACCCATTTTGTTTTTCTGAAGCCTCCTGTGGCACAGGGTGTTTCTGAGTTCCACTAACCAGATGTATGGCATGGGCTTTCTGATGCAACCGGACTTCAGGCAGTCATCTACATAGAAGTTGTTTCTGATGGTATTCAAAATGTTCTGCAGACACCTTGCCCTCATTGTCTGAGGCGGTTTTCTTGAGTGCATAATTTGCGCAACTTGGTGATGAGACATGCACCAAAGAGGTTGCACTACCATTCTGTACTCAGTGAGGGGGTTGGCTGACATCACCATCGGGCACCATAAAAGCGCAGGGAAGTCAGCATCCTCTTCCGGGACTCGGACTTGGTGGAACATCCCTTCAATATCTGCCATTATGGCCACTGGTTCCTTCCTGAATCTGAGGAGAAACACCCAAGAAGTGTATTTGTCAGATCAGGTCCTTGTAGTAGTTTGCTGGTTTAAAAGATGTTCCTCGGAATGATGCAGTGCAATCAAACACAACACGAATTTTTTTTTTTTTATTATGGTAAACACCATGATGGGGTATATACCAGACCCTTCCATTGGCTTTGGTCAGTTGGTCATCTGGGACAATTTCTGCATGACCTTTGTCAAGCATAGCAGTCATGAACCTTTTGTGTAATCAGAGTGGAACTCCTCATTTTTTGAAAGTTTCTTCCGTAGCGTCATGGATCTTAGTTCGGCTACAGCCTTGTTGTTTGGCATGGTCGGCCCTCACATCACGAAAGGGCAGTCGCATTACGTAATGGACCATCCTTCTTCATGGTTAGACTCATCAGCTATTTTTCAAAAAACATTTTGTCTTCAAAGGACGGCTCAGTTTTGCTCTTCACAGGCCTTTTCAGGGAAAAATGTCAACATGAAATTGCTTCACTAACTGATCCTCCAGTTTAGACACATGAATCCTGTTTGAAGAGATACGACGGTCGGCCATCTTCATCTGTTCGTGCTCCCACTATTTAATGGGCCGTTGATTAGCCATCCTAGTCGAGATTTCACGGCAAAGGGTCCGTCTCTCCTTCACTATGAATGATATCCCAGGGCTCTAATGCCCAAGGGGCATTGGCCCCAATGAGGAGACCAATATCCGCTTTGATGGTGGGGAGCTGAACATCCTTTAAGTATGGCCACCTCTGTATGTCTTTCATAGTGACTATGTTTTCATGGCTTGCTGGAAATGCTGGATTGTGTGGAAGATTTCAGGTAAAGCTCTTGAAGTTCACTGAACGTCCAAGACCGCTCACTCTCAATGTCCGTCACACGGTAAGTACTTGTAGGTTTTTCTTGTCCCATAGTTCTTAGTAAGGATTTCAGTTCTTCTGCCTTCAATGTGCAACTCTTTCATTAGGTTTTCAGTGCAGAAGCATGCATTGCTTCCAGGATCAAGGAATGCGTAAGTGTGTATGATTTTAGTGCCTTTTCATGGCCTTTCCACCTTCACAGGCACAATGGCTAGCTTGCAGTCTGACATGCCGGCCCCGGTATGATTCGTAGACATAGAAACAGCCATAGAGTTGCTACTAACAGCTGTGGGGGGCCAGTAGGTAGTAGTTTCACTTGATTGGTTTGTATCCGTTCGGAGGGCGCTTGGCCTGGGAGTTGGTGGCTGATGAATGTGAAGAATTGGTTGGATGTTTTTTCTGGCATAATTGGCAGGTCAGACGTCTTTTGCACTGATTACTCATGTGACCTTTAACTAGACAAGCGAAACACATTCCTTTTTCTGTCAGGAACTGTATTTGTTCCTTGTGTTCTTTTTCTGCTATTTGGTGACAAGATTCCATGTAATGGTTTCCTTTGCAGAAAAGGCATGGCTTGCTGAAGGCCACTCTCATGTTCTCAGGTTCAATTGATCCACTGATTGTGGAGGAAGCATCGGCAACTACTGGACTAATTATTGTAGCAAAGCTGTTACTCACAGTCTGCTTGCGTACTTGTGTAGCTGTGGAGTGTTGCAGAGAACCAAACACAGGATCCAGCAGTATCCTTGACTCCTTTTCAATGAACTCCACAATGTGGTAGAATTGGGCTCTGCTCCGCGTGCGCTCGTGTATTTCGCATGCCTTTCCTCGCCATCGTTCCTGTAACTTGAGTGGTAGCTTCGACAGAATGAGTTTCAAATTAGACGGCGTATTGAGCTCAGACATATCTGGGAGGTCTCTAGCTACATTGCAGCAGCTTCGAAGGAATAGGGCATAGCTGTGCAACTCCTTAACTGTCTTCAGTTCGTATAGTGTTCCAGCTCAGGGCCTTTCCAATGTAGGCAGTTGTGAGGCGATATGGATCTCCAAAATGAAAGTTTAGTAGTCGTCTGGCTTCTGCATATGCGTAATTCGGATTCATGTGCAGACAACTTCGCACGAGCTCCTTAGGCTGGCCGGATGTATATTGTTCAAGAAAGTAAAGACGATCCATGTTGTTGTTGGTTTTCCCTTCAATGCCATGTTCAAATGCCCGGACGAATGGACGGTAGTTCAGAAGGTCACCATTGAAAATGGGTATTTCTCTATTTGGGAGTGAAAGTTGATTTTGTTGCTGAATTATCAGTCCTGCCAGGTCGTATTGAACATTGGGTAGATTGTGTGGTTGTGCGGGCGGCACGAGATGAGTTGGGTTATATGGTGGTCCATATCCTGTATGAGAAGCTGGAAGTGGTGCATGCTGTACAGGTACATCAAGCAGTTAGATTGGATGGCTGTGCAGTCGGCACATGAGGCATTGTGTCGTGTGGCAGTCCGTATGTTGCATAAGAAGCTAAAGGTGGTGCATGTGGCACAGGAGCGTTGAGTAGGTTGGGTGGTTGAGCAGGTGGCACGTGAGGAATTGGGTCGTAGGGCAATCCATATGTTGCATGAGAAGCTGGAGGTGGTGCATTTTGTACAGGAACATCGAGCAGTAGATTGGGTGGCGGTGCGGGTGGCGCATACGAAGTTGAGTTGTGTGGCACCAATCCATATGTTGTATGAGAAGCTGGAGGTGGTGCCGGCTGCATAGAAGCATTAAGTAGATTGGGTGGCTGTGTGGGCGGCACATATACATGAAGCCTTGGGTTGTATGGCAGTCCATAGGTTGCATGAGAAGCTGGAGGTGGGGCATGTTGCACAGGGGCATCGAGTAGGCTAGGTTGCTGTGTGCGGACGGCACATATGAAGCCGGATTGTGTTGCAGTCCATAGGTTGCATGAGAAGCTGGAGGTGGGGCATGTTGCACAGGAGCATCGAATAGGCTAAGTTGCTGTGCGGACGGCACATGAGAAGCTGGATTATGTGACAGTCCATCTGCTGCAAAAGAAGCTGGAGGTGGGGCATGTTGCACAGGAGCATCGAGTAGGCTAGGTTGCTGTGCGGACGGCACATGAGAAGCTGGGTTGTGTTGCAGTCCATATGCTGCATGAGAAGCTGGAGGTGGGGCATGTTGCACAGGAGCATCGAGTAGGTTAGGTTGCTGTGCGGATGGCACATGAGAAGCTGGGTTGTGTTGCAGTCCATATGCTGCATGAGAAGCTGGAGGTGGGGCATGTTGCACAGGAGCATCGAGTAGGCTAGGTTGCTGTGCGGACGGCACATGAGAAGCTGGATTGTGTTGCAGTCCATATGCTGCATGAGAAGCTGGAGGTGGGGCATGTTGCACAGGAGCATCGAGTAGGCTAGGTTGCTGTGCGGACGGCACATGAGAAGCTGGATTGTGTTGCAGTCCATATGCTGCATGAGAAGCTGGAGGTGGGGCATGTTGCACAGGAGCATCGAGTAGGCTAGGTTGCTGTGCGGACGGCACATGAGAAGCTGGATTGTGTTGCAGTCCATATGCTGCATGAGAAGCTGGAGGTGGGGCATGTTGCACAGGAGCATCGAGTAGGCTAGGTTGCTGTGCGGACGGCACATGAGAAGCTGGAGGTGGGGCATGTTGCACAGGAGCATCGAGTAGGCTAGGTTGCTGTGCGGACGGCACATGAGAAGCTGGATTGTGTGGCAGTCCATATGCTGCATGAGAAGCTGGAGGTGGGGCATGTTGCACAGGAGCATCGAGTAGGCTAGGTTGCTGTGCGGACGGCACATGAGAAGCTGGATGTGGGGCATGTTGCACAGGAGCATCGAGTAGGTTAGGTTGCTGTGCGGACGGCACATGAGAAGCTGGATTGTGTTGCAGTCCATATGCTGCATGAGAAGCCGGAGGTGGAGCATGTTGCACAGGGGGCATCGAGTAGATTGGATGGTTGTGTGGACAGCACAGGAGGAATTGTGTTGCGTTGTAGTTCATAAGATGCATTTGATGCTTGAAGTGTTGCATGCTGTGTGGGCGATTTTCCACTTGGAAACAGGTCTAGGCCTACATCATGTGTTGTTGGCATTTGGGCCTGTTCTTGTGGTGTTTGAGTATTCAGTATTTCATTTGCAGTTTCGGCAGGGGGCTTGTTTGTAACCGGGTTTAGGTATGATTTTGGAGCTTTCATGATATGTTGTAGAGGTGTTTTAGGAACCGCACTGAGTGTTGTGAATTCAATAGGGGATGTTATAACATAATTTTCAAAATAGGAATTCATATCATCTTGCCTTTGGGACACCAAATCTACAGGGGACTGAGGCAATATGCCTGTTTCATAGAGTTGCAAGGTTTTAATTTTGCATCAGCGGCATTAAGTTGAGTGCGTACTTCCATTATTTCCATTTTACTTTGCAGCTGTGTATTTTCCATTTTCAGGAGGTGCATCTGCTGCAGCCCCGCTGCCTTGGCTTCAAGAGCCGCCTTTTCTGAAGCGGCTTGAGCAGCCATTGCTGACACCTTT
>NC_085865.1:3168246-3170746 GCF_034702125.1 Engraulis encrasicolus | reverse complement strand
CGGTCGGGGTTCCAGTTTTTCATTTTACGGCCTCAGCCGGTGTAAGAACCGCAGATCATGTTTAGCCTACCTAGCCACCTGATTGAGTAGCCTGAATCCGGGTCAGACTAGAGACTTGCAGTGAGACACCTCTGAAAACACTGGCCAGTGAAAGACTGTGTGGTCCGATTATCTTTTCTATGCCTCGGTTTGATTGACGAGACCTTTGTGATGAAGTGTGTAGCGTTTTTGAGGTTGTTTATAGCGGGGAAACACCAGAAAATAATATTTACAAATAGGCCCCGCCGTGATGCATTGGCTGCGTTTTTCGCCAAAAAGGTTAAAATAAGCTAACTCCATAACGGTGCGGCATTGCTCGGAATGGCTCATCATTAGATACATTATGTGGCATGGGAAATCGATGGTGAAACTTTCATTTTACGCCGGAACTATCCTTTAACAGACTGATAAAGTTTCAGTACACCCGGCAGGGGACAGAGAGAGAGAGAGAGAGAGAGAGAGAGAGGGGGGGGGGGTGGGGGGGGGAGAGAGGGGGGGGGGGGGGGGGGAGAGAGAGAGAGAGAGAGAGAGAGAAGTGTGAAAGAGAGAGAAAGAGAGGGAGAGAGAGAGAGAGAGAGAGAGAGAGAGAGAGAGAGAGAGAGAGAGAGAGAGAGAGATGGTCCTCTGTGATGTGTTGCCTTGTCTAGGTTACTTCACTTTTGTGTCTATATAAGGCCGTCTAAGTTACTCTGTGAGTTCATCTCAGCTCTTAGCCTTTAGGATATGAGTGGAGAGGAGATACGCATCCGATCTTCTTACTATCTAGATCAGTGTTTCTCAACAGGGGTGCCGATGCGGCTTTATACATTTGTTGTTACCAGTTTGGTAATGACTAAGTCGCATTACTAGAGGGCCTGCGTTGTGTCATAGTATTGTAGTGCTATGGTAGTTACATTTCAATGACTATTACAGTGTGCCACTGGAGGTATGGCGTGCATTAAGGGGCTACTGGTTTTGCTCAGCTTGTGCCTGCTTTTTGGTCTTGACGTGGCTTTGAAGCCTCTTTGTGAAGATTTGCCATCTAATTGCTGAAAAGACATCATAACAACTAGAGATGCACCGGTTCCGGATCCGGAAAAGGCAGAACAATAGGGTTTTTCACAGGATCCGGATCCGGCAGGATCTTAAGCAGTGGATCCGGTATCCGGCAGTTACCTAAAAATCAGGATCTGGTGCATCTCTAGTTTTTACGTAGCCTAGGCTTTTCAGTCAGTCTTTCACAACCCCAATCACTGCATGGAGTGAGAGCCCTTTGGATCGGCCGTTGCAGGCAGTTTGTCAGTAAGCCAATGAGTCTAAAAAATAGTTTGAGCCAACGTAATAAAAAGGGCCCACGTGTGCGAGTAGACTATGTGTTTCAACCCTTTCGTAGGATCCGGTATCCGGTTCCGGATCCGGCAGGATCTTAAGCAGTGGATCCGGTATCCGGCAGGTTCCTAAAAATCAGGATCCGGTGCATCTCTAATAACAACATTGCGCTGACATTACCGAAAGCCTTAAGTAAAGCCAGGCTCAAAGTACACAACTATTGTCCCGACTCTCAGCTGAAACTACCCCTTACGACAATTAAATCGGTCGAGCCTAACCCCCCAGGACCATCGCAAGCGATTGTCGGGCAAGATTTCCTCATCATGTGCGACGTTCTAAGATAGAATTTTGGCAGCTCAAAGATTCACTGATCGCAAATCGTATAAATATAGCACGGTTTAATATTTGCGACAGGAAATAGAACGTCGGGCATTGTCTCTGGTGTTTACAATCAGGGATAAGACTGACAGCTGTGATTCTCTTTACATGTGCGGCGCAACCCGACGCCAAAATTGGACACAACATTGGTCATGTAGTTTGAGCCTAGCTTAAGACTTGGCCATTACAATTTTGGTGACAGAAAGGTTGTAACATAGGTCCTACCGTGGCACTTGTCTACCATGCGGCTGACTCGGGTTTGAATCCCAGCCCGGGTCCTTTGCCGGCCCTTCCCCGTCTCTCTCTCCCCACTCGCTTCCTGTCACCACCTTCACTTACTGTCCTATCATAAATTAAGTCAAAAAGACCACCCAAAAAAGGTTACAACATACCCGTAGTCTCTTTACAAAGGGGTTAAACTCCTTCTTCGGTCTTGAGATGTCTTTTTAAACTACTTCATGACTTTGTTCTTGGGTGCAAAGCTGAATAAGGAATCGGTTATGACTGCATGCATACTGTATGTTTTAAACATTTATAATGAGAGAGTATGTTTTAAGAGTATAAACATTGCATACGTTTTAAATGAGTAACGACCGCATACGTTTCAAATAAAAATAATGATTGCATATGTTTTAAATGAATAATGATTGCTTGTGTTTTAAGTGGTGCAATGGCCCCCATAGGTTTGTACTGAGTGCTTTGCCTTTGCGCTGAGATCAAAGCCTGTTTATAATAGACTAGATTGCCTCCCTCTAATCTCTACTCTCTCTCTCTC
>NC_085865.1:3155746-3158246 GCF_034702125.1 Engraulis encrasicolus | reverse complement strand
CTGGGAGGAGGAGGAGCAGGAGGAGGAGGAGCAGGAGGCCTAGGTGGAGGCGCAGGACTGGGCGGTAGCAACCCCAAGAGCGTCAACCTCCTCCCCACCTCCCTCCCCCCTCTCCTCAGCAGCGGCAGCAGTAGCATCAGCCTCAACATCAGGTGAATGGATGCAATTCAATGTCAATTTATTAAAGGGACACTGTGCAGGAAATGGTCAAAAAAGGTACTGCAACTATGCTGCTCATTGAAACTGGGCTGCCTATTGCCAAATTTGATCTTTTCATGAAAGTTTACGACGTAATAAGCAAATATTTTCTAGTATGGTCCAAGTACAGTCATTTTTGCAGCTAAAAACGGCTATTTTTGGAAATTCAAAATGGCCGACCATGGAGAAGATTTTTCCAGTCATAATGAATACCTAGAATTTGATGGTGGTGGTAAGTATTCATGAAAAAAGTAACATTAATGAATGGGCAGCATGAATTCTGGAAATAAACAACAAAAAATCTCACACAGTGTCACTTTAAATAGCAATCACTGTTGACCATGGCATGCTACTGCATCGACTCCAACACTGGGTTGTTGTTTTTTTTAGGTACAGTTATTAAGTGGTTTACGTAAGTCTTACTTACAACAAAGAAGTTTCTCTTTTGCCATTGGAGGCCATACGTCATCACTGGTATTTCTTAACTGTGAGGTCCCCCAGGGCTCCATCTTGGGACCATTGCCATTCAACCTTTATATGCTGCCACTTGGACATATTATGAAGAAAAATGCAATAAATAATTATAGTTATGCTGACAACACCCAAGCTTAGGGATGCACCGATACACATTTTTTCACATCCGATCCGATCCCGATATCTAAATTTGGATATCTGCCGATACCGATACTACTCTAGACCTAGACCCAAGACGACTATTTGGTCAGAAAAGGAAGTCAGAAGAACAGGAAGCCAATTACTATGTAAAAGTAGCAAGTAAAAAGTATCAATCCCATCCTGAAAACTAATATGCTAGTGTTAGGTCTTCAAATTAACATCACACCTGGCTCAATGTCAGTCGTGGGAAAATTTCGATACTTTGGGAAAATTCCCTGAATTATGTTGATATCTGAACCCGATACCGATAGATCGATATTGATATCCCATCCCTACCCAAGCTATGCTGACTCTCTTTCTCTCTCTCTCGTTTCTCTCTCTCTTTTCTCTCTCTCTCTTTTCTCCCTCTCTCTCTCTCTCTCTCTCTCTCTCCAGCAGCACCAAACCCACCTCCCTGGCTATGGGTCGTACCGCCTCCCTCAGTAACCCGGGCAGTCAAATGCACAGCCCCAGCGGCAGCCTGGGGGGGGGAGGAGGCAGGACACCAGGGGGGGGCAGGCCGGTCACCCCCAACAGCCTCCTGGGGAGGTCCCTCACGCCGGGGAGCCACCGCAGCAGCAGCGGGGAGAGTAAAGAGGGGGTGTTTAGAGATGGGGGCATTGGGGGTGGGGGTGGGGGTGGGGGGTTGAGGGACAGGGGGGGTTTGGCGCTTTTCGGCAGCGGTGGTGGTAAAGAAGGGTTGTTCAGAGACGGGGTGTTCAGAGACGGGGGCATTGGTGGGGGTGGGGGTGGAGGTGTTGGGTTGGGGGGTGGGGGGGTGAGGGAGGGGGGTTTGCCAATGTTCGGGACCCCCAGGAGCTGCCGCAGTCGCCCGGTGACCCCCACGGGCCAGATGACCCCCATGAGCCGACCCCTCCTCACCCCCCCGGGCCTCAGCACCATGGAAACGCTCGGCAAGATATCGGCAGCACCCAGAGGAGCACTGTCAGAGGTAAAGATACACACACACACACGTACATACACACACATGTACATACACACACACACACACACACACACACACACACACACACACACACACACACACACACACACACACACACACACACACACACACACACACACACACACACCATGGAGACGCTCGGCAAGATATCGGCAGCACCCAGGGGAGCACTGTCAGAGGTAAAGACACACACACATTTACATACACACACACACACACACACACACACACACACACACACACACACACACACACACACACACACACACACACACACACACACACACACACACACCATGGAAACGCTGGGCAAGATTTGCACTGTTAGACATAAAGATACACACACAGACACACACACACACGCCTGTACACACATAGCCTACATGAATACACACGAACACATACACAAAGTTTACAAAGTTTACAAAGTTATTTGTTTAAAAAGGGGCAGCATATATTACCAGCATTTAAACAAAAATGCTAAATACACAAGATTATTATAGCCATGAGGCTAATTTCCATCTTTTATCCTTTGACAGCTTTGATGTTCCTTAAAAAAGACAAGGTTAAAACAAAGCTAAAAATAAAACTAAAAATACACATATACATACATACAAGCGTACACGCATGTACAGGCACACACACACACAGACACACAGACACACATACACATACACACAC
>NC_085865.1:3143246-3148246 GCF_034702125.1 Engraulis encrasicolus | reverse complement strand
CACACACACACACACACACACACACACAGGCATGCACACACACGCACACACACACACACACACAGGCATGCACACTTGCACTCTCGCTGTCACGCACACACACACTCCATATAATTTTTCCGCCATGACGGGCAGCAGTCTCCCGTCTGTTGGATGGGATGCCCAGAGCGTGTCAGAGGAGAGGGGAGAGTGTCAGAAGGGGGAGAAGTAGAGAGAGACGAGAGAGAGAGAGGAAGAGTGGTGGAGGAGAGAGAAGAGAGTGGAGAGATGTTGGTGAGAGTGTGAGTGTGTGGTAGGAGTGTGTTGAGGTGGGTGTTGGGTGTGTGGTTTGTGTGGTGTGTGTGTGTGTGTGTGTGTGTGTGTATGTGTGTGTGTGTGTGTGTGTGTGTGTGTTGTGTGGTACGTGTGTGTGCTTTGCATATGTGTGTGTGTGTGTGTTGTATGGTACGTGTGTGTGCTTTGCATATGTGTGTGTGTGTCGTGTGTGTGTGTGTGTGTGTCTGTGTCTGCGTGTGTGCGTGTGTGCGTGTGTGCGTTTGTGTGTGTGTGTGTGTGTGTCAGTGTGTGTGTGTCAGTGTGTGTGTGTCATAGAGGTGCCAGCGGGTCCCTGAAGCCCTCTGTGTGATTTAAACCACCTGCACTTTATCAACAGGCTGGAAATAGCACACACTATACACCGCACCGCACCACACCATGACGCGACTTAGCACAGGAGGAAAATATCACATCAGGGATGAAGGAAGGAAGGAAGGAGAGGGAGGAGAGAGGGTGAAGATGTTTTTCTCTCTTTCTCTCTCTGTCTGTCTCTGTCTCTGTCTCTCTCTCTGTCTCTGTCTCTGTCTCTGTCTCTCTCTGTCTCTGTCTCTGTCTCTCTCTCTCTCTCTCTCTCTCTCCCTCTCTCTCTGTCTTCCACTCTTTCTCCGTTTAGTATTTCCCATTTTCTAATTTCTACAACACCATAGTCTTCCCCCTGAGTGTCTGTCGTGGCACATTACCGTTGCAAAGAACAAAAAGGCCCAGGGGGGCAGCCAATTAAATCACCAACATAAATGTTTCAATCGTTTTAATTCGCTGCTAGAACCTGTTGTCTGAGAACTCATGGCTGAATTTCGGCTCTCTTCGCTTCACTCATTTTGGCCTGCATGTGACCCTGGCATTGGTACTCAAGGAGCCTCAAGTGGTCTGTGTGTTGTCCAGATACTATGGCAATATTTCTAGATCAGGATGTTGTTAGACCAGGGGTGTCAAACTCAAATTGACTGAGGGCCAAAATCAAAATCTGGAACAAAGTCGCGGGCCAAACTCAATATTTATTTTTAAAAATGGACCAAATTTGTGCATGCATGTACTTCATACTCATATATAAATTTCACATACACTCCCATCATATCCCATCATATTTGTCTGTTCAAATGTGTCTGCACTTCCTGTGATACGACAAATTTCATGATCAAGTTACACTATACATTAATGGTGTATGTGGGCCAACTGTAATACACATTTGAAATGATCTCGCGGGCCGAATAAAATGGCTCCGCGGGCCTGAGTTTGACATCCCTGGGTTACACTATACTATGGCAACATGTCCAGATCTGGGTGTGTTCATTTCTCGAATGTGTAGTTGGTTGTTAGCCAATTAGCAACTTGGTTAGTTGTCAATGGGAAATTGCATGGCAAAAACAAAATAGTTTTGAGAAATGCAACGCTGATCAGGCTCCATGTTGCCTGAGGCCTGAACATCAGCAGCTGGGTCAAAGACGTCCAAAAAGGACGTGTAACGGATATCTTCTGCTGACTGTAACTGTCTTTTTATTTTATTTTTTTCCAGTGAATTCATGAAAGCCTCGGCTGTCATCCATTCACTTGAAACAATTTAAAAATCTTGTTTTTTTTACAGTTACAGTCAGCAGAAGATATCCGTTACACTGAATGACAATTCATTTTTGTACGTCTTTGACCCAGCTGTGTATAGTGTACATGGATCAGGCTCCATGTTGCCTTGAGGCCTGAACATCAGCAGCTGTGTATAGTGTATATTAGCCTGGTCCAGACCATCCCATAATACATCAGCAGCTGTGTATAGTGTATATTAGCCTGGTCCAGGCCATCCCATAATACACCAGCAGCTGTGTATAGTGTATATGGCTGATCAGGCTCCATGTTGCCTGAGGCCTGAACATCAGCAGCTGTGTATAGTGTATATGGCTGTGATGCTGTTGTAACGGAGGCTAACTAGCACAGAGTTGGCGTGGAACGCTAAACCTCCCTCCGATAGCCTCATACAGTCTCGTGCCGTTGGGCCGAGAGACTAGTCTCTTGGCCCAGCGGTATCGTACTGTGTCTCCCATTGCCGGACCGTTGTAGTTGACGAGATCGCACGTTCGATCCCCGAGCGGGGTGAACAGGTGCAAGATGACCTCCGTCACACTGTTTCAGACAGAAGCTGATCACATCTGGCAACTTACTCAGCCACCTTATTCCCACCCTCTCTCTCTCTCTCTAACTCTCTCTCTCTCTCACTCTCTCTGTCTCTCTCTCTCTTCTATATCCTGTCTTTCTCTCTCTCTGTCTCTCTCTCCCTCTCTCTCTCTCTCTCTCTCTCTCTCTCTCTTCTCTCTCTCTCTTTGTCTGTCTCTCTCTCTCTCACTCTGTCTGTCTCTCTCTCTCTCTCTCTCTCTCTCTCTCTCTCTCTCTCTCTCTCTCTCTCTCCCTCTCTCCCCAACATCTGCATTGTCCAGCCTGTCCCGTGATGACATGTATGGATGAGATTATAGTTATTTACCGTAAATATCATCCCACTCGTGACCTCTCCGGCATGCGGTCAGTGTTTATATATTCTCTATCTGACTCATTGCAGCGTATACAGTGAGTATGTATGGTCATATTTTTCTTATCTGCGTTGTTTATGTTGTGGGCGTACGTGGAGTGCTTCCACATATGGTGTGCATGTTAGCAGCTGGAGACGTTGTCATCATACAGTAGTAGGGAAATGGATGTTTTTGTATTGGGCTTTCCATTGAATTGCATTGCAAAATGCATTTTATACAGGTTTAAAAAGTATGTTCTGAAAACATTTGAATGGAAGAATTCACACTTAAATTATAGGACTTCTTAACAGTCAATTCCAATATTAAAATGCAAAAAGTAAAAAATGGTGGATATAGCGTTTTGGAAAAGAGCTCTCCTTATGTTTTGGGCGTATGTGGAGTGCTTCCACACATGGAGACGTTGTCATTATACAGTAGTGGTGGCAGTCGGGAAACCGACAGGGGGGGACAGAAGGGTCAGTTGTCCCGGGCCCAGGGAGAAGGGGGGGCCCCAGAATTGGCCTCTCATTACATTGTATATATTGGGTGGTGTGGGGGCCCTTTCAAATGGCTTTGTCCTGGGCCCGGCCAAAGCTGTCAGTGGTCCTAATTGTCAGTAGCCAGTTTTTTTTTTGAAGAAGTGCGCTCAGCTCCAGATTGTTTAAAAAGGTTTGTGGGTGCGGTCAACTGAATTAGAGAAGTTGTTTAGCGAAAAGATGCACTCTCGACGGCAAGTCCTATTTATTTATCAGGATAGCATGACAAGCTAGACAGACGTTTTGGTCTAAGCCTACATCAGTGTCTAAAACACCAACCACTCTTATGAAATCTCTACTGCTTTCTTTCTAAGCAGGGCCCTTTGGGTATCTGAGGAGGTTTCCACAGGTCTACTAAATGACTACTATGTGTGGCAGCCTGACTATTACATATGAAGAGCTCTTTTTCGAAATGAGATATATCCATTTTATAGAATGTTGGGAAATTGACATTTTTGTATTGGGCATTCCATTGAATTGCATTGCAAAATGCATTTTATAGAGTTTAAAATAGTATGTTCTCAAAACATTTGAATGTCAAGAAATTCACACAGATGATGGGACTTCTTACCATACAATTCCAACATTAAAATGCAAAAAGTAAAAAATGGTGGATATAGCGTTTTGGAAAAGAGCTCTTCATATGTCGTGTGAGAACCAGCATCCACTCTTTGACATGATGTGTTTGTGTGTGTTCTCTACTTTACTTCAAAAAAACATATCTGCGCTTGTTGTTTTTCCTGTGCACTGCGTATATGCTAGTGATATTGGCTATGATTATGTCCTCGATTGTAAGTCGCTTTTAGTTAAAGCAGCTTCAGCCAAATGCAGTGAAACGTAATGTCATGACAGATGCTGACAATGGTCTAACGCAGGGGTTCCCAACCTTTTCCAACTTGGGGCCCACTCTAAATTTTCACAAATGTTCGGGTCCCTCCTCTGACCCGATTACGACTAAAACTCACATAAATCAGCAGCAACACACACCAAAATGTGATTATAGCTTTTAGAATATATTTCAAAGCCCACTTGGTATACCTTCAGGGCCCACCAGTGGGCCCCGGCCCATAAGTTGAAAATCACTGGTCTAACGACTATGACACACAGACAACATCTTTGGATGCTTCATCGGATGCTTTGGAGTAATTGTCCTCCCCTTCTTTCTCCTCTCTCCTCCTCTCCTCTCCTCTCCTCTCTCTCCTCTCCTCTCCTCCCCTCTCCTCTCCTCTCCTCTCCTCTCCTCTCCTCTCCTCTCCTCCTCCTCTCCTCTCCCTCTTCCCCTCTCCTCTCCTCTCCTCCCCTCTCCTCTCCTCATCCTCTTCTCCCTTGGAGAGTTTTCTGGGACTGGTCAAAAGTCGTATCAAGGTTGAGTTCATGTACTACCATTTGGTCAATGATGTAGGGACATTTTCAAGCATTTGGTGTGTGTGGGGTTTGTTGTGTCAGATTGGGGTGAGTGGGGAGCTGGTTATGAGGATATAGGGGGGGTGTAATGGATATATTGTGAGAATGTACTATGAGTAAGCGGTGTTAAAATAAAGGCATTTTTAAATCTCTCTTCTCCTCTCCTCTCCCTCTCTCATCTCCTCTCCCTTTCTCCTCTCCTCTCCTCTCCTCTCCTCCTCTCCTCTCCTCTCCTCACTTCATCTCCTCTCCT
>NC_085865.1:3068246-3113246 GCF_034702125.1 Engraulis encrasicolus | reverse complement strand
GTGTGTGCGCGCGGGACTGATAACTCCTAGCTGCTCAGTCACCTGCAGCACGTCCAGCAATCAATCAATTAGCGTGATCTTGCCGCCAGAACGAGCTTCCACGCTGCTATCCGTCCGCCCACATGTTGCTAAGTTGATAAACTAGCCTACTTGCTGAGGCTGCTGTGTGCCCGTGCCGATCTCCGTGAGGCTAATGGCGGATCTTTATTGCGCTAATTGCCCATCTGATTACATTAATTGGTCCCATCTGTGTCGGGGGTTCGCTTCTTCTCGCTGCCAAACCCAACCGTTCGTGCTTTGGCTCTTCAGACCAGCAGGCAGACAGCTAGGGAGACGGACCAACAACCAGCCAACCAACCGACAGGGCCATTCCCGCCAGTGCCTGGCTGCCAGACCACTTGTCTTCAAGGCCATAAGGTAAGGCGCTGCTACTAATTTAACGGCTAATGAGTGAGGAAAAGCGCCTGTGCTGATATTAAAGGATTTTGAGATTTTGTTTATTTTTTTTTAACTTATTTGTTTTGCTTGCTTGTCAGAGGGTCACGTTGAATTGAGCTGAGGCAGCATTCCCCAATGCAGGCTAATCATCGTGTTGAAATGCTTTGTCAGTGCTCCAACAACACATGCCTAGATGTGTGGACTGATGAATTGTGCATCCGTTCAGAGCATTTTTGCACCGTTGTTCATTTCTCATTACTAAATATGGGCATTTGTGGAAAACCTTGCAGCCTGTTTCTGCTTGGGTTGAATGTAAGCGTGGATTGGTGTGTTTGAAGAAAGGCCACACTGACTGGACTGTGTTTCCAGAGCAGATAGGTGCAGTGTTGCCAGATTGGGCGGTTTCCCGCCCAACTGGGCTACTTAGGATGGCCGTGTGAGGGGAAAAATGGATTTTGGAAAAAAACGCCCAATTTTTGGCCATATAAATCAATAGAATTGGGCGGCATTTAGTGCTTCCAGGCGGGTTTTGAGATTTTTTTGGGCTGGAAATCATCAGCCTCACCTGGCAACCCTGGATAGGAGGTTACACTGGAGCGGGATGACTCACCAGAACCCCAGATCCACACTAGATTAGATTAGCAGCACATCTATACTGGATTAGAAATACGTCTGTGTGTGCCCACGCAAGGCCAGATCAATGCACCTGATAGACATCTGCTTTAGCTCCGAGGTTTTTTGTGAATATCCCAAGAGACACACACACACACACACA
This sequence comes from Engraulis encrasicolus, assembly GCF_034702125.1. NCBI lineage: Eukaryota > Metazoa > Chordata > Actinopteri > Clupeiformes > Engraulidae > Engraulis > Engraulis encrasicolus. The sequence continues at coordinate 3,112,033 of NC_085865.1, read as the reverse complement.
CACACACACACACACACACACACACACACACACACACACACACACACACACACAGACGTTGCACCTCCAAAAGAGGCCTTGCTCTTCCCCTGCTGTGGTGAAGGCCACACACACACACACACACACACACACACACACACACACACACACACACACACACACACACACACACACACACACACACACACACACACAACCAACCAGAAGTATCCCGCTGTGATTCCCATCCCTGATGTCTTCCAGGTTGCTCTCCAAGAGCCTTTGATGCACAGCACAGCACACACTACAGCACAGCACAGCACAGCACAGCACAGCACAGCACAGCACACACTACAGCACCGAGCACAGCACAGCACAGCACAGCACAGCACAGCACAGCACAGCACAGCACAGCACAGCAACGAGCACAGCACAGCACCGAGCACAGCACAGCAACGAGCACAGCACAGCACAGCACAGCACAGCACAGCACACACTACAGCACAGCACAGCACAGCACAGCACAGCACAGCAACGAGCACAGCACAGCACAGCACCGAGCACAGCACAGCACAGCACAGCACAGCACAGCACAGCACAGCACAGCACAGCACAGCAACGAGCACAGCACAGCTCAGCACACATCACACCACAGCACACATCACACACTACAGCACAGCACAGCACACATCACACACTACAACACATCACACACTACAACACATCACAGCACAGCACACACGACAGCACAGCACTGCATAGCACAGCACAGCACAGCACAGCACAGCACACATCACACACTACAACACATCACAGCACAGCAAAGGAGTTGGCCATCTTCTATTACTGTTAGTTTGACTGGTGGCTGCCTGATGTCTTGTTGATATACTGTAGGTTCCGGGAAGGAGCATTCAGTTGTCTGCAGTAAAAGCCTCATTTTAGGGAGCCCAAAAGTGGGGATGCAACTGCACCAATGAGTGGAGAGCAGCAGCAGTATCATTGTTAAATGGACACTGTGTGTGAGATTTTTAGTTGTTTATTTCCAGAATTCATGCTGCCCATTCACTATTTAAGTATTCATTATGACTGGAAAAATTGCACTTTTCATACATGAAAAGGGGGATCTTCTCCATGGTCCGCCATTTTGAATTTCCAAAAATGTAGCTGCAAAAATGACTGTACTTGGACCATACTAGAGAAAATGTGTTTATTACTTAGTAAACTTTCATGTAAAGATCAAATTTGGCAATAGGCAGCCTAGTTTCAATGAGCAGCATAGTTGCAGTACCTTTTTTGACCATTTCCTGCACAATGTCCCTTTAAGGCATTTTTTGTTGTCGGTTAATATTGCTAGAAATCCATTTCTAGGCTAAACCTATGGTGGGTGGGGGGTTGTGAAGTCCAAAATGGGTTACCCGCTGAAAAAGTTTAGGAACCCAAACCACTGCTGTAGTTCATCTGAACGAAGCGACCCGTTCTGGACGAAGCGAAGCGGCCCGTCCCATTTCTCCCGAGCAGCTGGTTTCCTCAGAGCAGTCGGCCGACCCGACCCGAGTGCACTGCACTGCACTGCACTGCACAGCACACATCAGGTTTGAATGAGGCCTCCAGAGCCCATTGACTGCTATTGTGGAGATTTAAGGCGGGCCTCTCCTGCCCGTATCTATCTAGACCTCAAGACAGCAGCCTGGACGGACCAAAGCATTCCTCTTCTGGTTTATTAGGTCCTGTCCTGTCCTGTGTGCGATCCTGCTATGCAGAAAAACATGTCTTCAGCTAGTGAATGACCGCCCATCCACAGCGCGGTAACACACACACACACACGCGCACAAACACACACACACACACACACACACACACACACACACACACACACACACACACACACACACACACGGTAACATCCATCATCCTAAAGATTTGTTTGAAACGTAGATGATAATATTTTCCACACACTCGAGTGCCGCAGCTCTGCCAGTGTAGTGCGAACAACTTGGAGGGATCCCAAGTGGTCGTGTTTTTTTGTGTTTTTTGCCTAAAGTGCTTTCCGCAGACCCTATTTATTTTTCATACGAACAATAATTCTTCAGACATCCCCCTTAAGCCTTTACAGATGTAATCGTGTGGACTTTTTTACTGGGCTCCTCCAGAACAGAACAACCGGGGGGAACCCTGTAGTCTGGGTCTGGGTCGGGTTCAGGACCGGATCAAGATGGGCAGGGGCCCCGAGGCCAGACGTTGCTGTGGGCCCCACATGGGCCCGAGGCTAGATGTTGCTGTAGGCCCCACAAGGGCCCCGAGGCTAGACGTTGCTGTGGGCCCCACAAGGGCCCCGAGGCTAGATGTTGCTGTGGGCCCCACATGGGCCCGAGGCTTCAGGGTGGTGTAGGCCCCACATGGGGCCCTGAGGCTAAAGGTTGGTGTAGGCCCCACATGGGGCCGAGGCCAGACGTTGCTGTGGGCCCCACATGGGCCCGAGGCCAGACGTTGCTGTGGGCCCCACATGGGCCCGAGGCCAGACGTTGCTGTGGGCCCCACATGGGGCCGAGGCTAGATGTTGCTGTAGGCCCCACATGGCCCCACATCATATGAAATGTCAAAGGGCTGTGGCTGGACAGTGTTATCAGATTGCTAATTTGTAATAAGTAGAGCTAGGCCTAATTGACTAATACCTACCGGGTATTTTCCATAGACCTAAATTAAACAAAAAGAACAAAAAGAAAAAGAACAAAAAAACGATTTTGTGTCCTGTGAATTGATTATGTGAATTTTAAATGAAATAAATCGATTATCGATTAAATTGATTATTTCACCCAGCCCTACTCAGCGGTTCAGCATCTTCAGCCCCTGAGCTCCCAGGCCAGACGGTTGTGGTGACCAGGAGGTACACAGCACTTAGGTCTTCCTGTGCAGTCTGCCACTCTGGGCTGGAACTGGCGACCTCCTGGTCACCACAACCGTCTGGCCTGGGAGCTCAGGGGCTGGAGATGCTAAACCGCTGAGTAGGCTCTACTTATTACAAATTAGCAATCTGATAACACTGTCCAGCCACAGCCCTTTGACATTTTTATATAAAAATATTTTGGGGGAAATCTTGGCACCAAGAAGGGAACGGATTGAATCGATTCGGAATGAATCGAATCGAATCGAATTGAATCGCGATTAATCGATTCAAAGCCCTAAGAATCCAAATCAAATCGATACAGGAACATGGCTGCGATACCCAGCCCTACCGCTGAGCTAAAGGTGGAGGCTGATGACTCAGTTGCCATCACATCTGGATGAGTTGTTGATATGAGTGGGAGGTGTAATGGCGTTCTGCCACAAGACTAACTAACTTCTAGGTGATTACCAGGACTGGGCCGGTCCGAAGCATGGACATGGCTGCCTGCTAGTTCTGAGAGCTGTTACTTTTGTGTGTGTGTGTGTGTGTGTGTGTCTGTGTGTGTGTGTGTGTGTGTGTGTGTGTGTGTGTGTGTGTGTGTGTGTGCGCGCGCTTGCTTGTGAGAGAGACCACTGGCATGTCCTCAGTGTTCTGGCATTTCCCAGTCAGTACAGAGTGTGTGTGTGTGTGTGTGTGTGTGTGTGTGTGAGAGAGAGAGAGAGTGTGAGTGTGTGAGAGAGAGAGGGGTCAGGAAGAGTGCGATGCGAAAACTGGCTCGGTCATGGCCCTTCACACAACACTGTGAGCTCTATCAATCGCCTTTTCTGAGGTCAGGCATTTAACAACTGTGTGTGTGTTGTAGGAAGTGGTGTGTGTGTTGGACTCGGAGCACTCATGTGTTGGCGTACTCCGTATGTATCAACACACCCCTGGCTGTGGTGAGAGTTTGAGCTGTGTTTGCAAACTTGTCCAATGACTGTGTATCAGCATACAGTATTTGGTGTGTGTGTGTGTCTCTGTGTGTGTGTGTGTGTGTCTGTCTGTCTCCATTGGCGCTAATGTATACGACAGAGCTTAACGCAGAGTTAGCTCACAATACAGTTTTTTCAACTTGATTATTTCATGAGGTGAGGGCACATGAGGTCTGTAGTGTGTTTCTCGACAACAGCCTTGCTAACTAAGTTAGCAACTTACTTGGTTGCAATGCAATTTCCCATTGGAAACCTAGTAAGCTGCTGACTGGTTAGCAAGGATGCTTTCGAGAAATGCACCCAGACCTCATGGGCAGAGAGGGAGGGACAAAATTATATGTTGTCCCAGGCCCAGGGAGATAGGGGGCCAGAATTGGGTCCCCATTACATTGTGTGTATTGGGTAGGGGACCCTTTCAGATGACTTTGTCATGGGCCCAGTGAAAGCTGTCTGCTGCCCTGCTCATGGGACCAACTGTCCTGGGCCCAGGGAGAGAGGGGGCCCAGAATTGGGTCCTCATTACATTGTGTGTAAGCTTATTGGATTTGGGGCCCTTTGAGATGGGGGGGGGGGGGTCCTTTGAGATGGCTTTGACTTGGGCCTGGCCAGACCCGTCAGTCGCTTTGATTGTGGATGCAGCAGCCAATTGATTTGCAATCGTATGCCAAAAAAGACCCGAATCCTACCTAACATCTCTACTTGTTGTTCTGTATATTCCCTGTGTGTATATTCCCTTTGTATCTGATGCTAGTGATGTTAGCTATGATTGTGTCCTGCATTGTAAGTCTCTTTGGTTAAAAAAGCGTCAAATGCAATGCGATGTAATGTAGTTGTCGTTCTTGGCTGCTGCTTCTGCATGAAACACACCCTCTGGCATGCATCAAGCTTTGCTCATATGTCAACGTAGTGTTGCAGAATGGAGGAGTGCTGTGGAGAGAAGCATAGAAGCTTGTGAACATAGTGTTGCATAGTAGTGGAGTGGTGTGGAGTGGAGAGAAGCATAGAAGCTTGAGGCAGGAGGTGCAGAATAGTGGAGTGGTGTGGAGCATAGAAGCTTGTGAACATAGTGTTGCAGAATGGAGGAGTGGTGTGGACAAGCTTTGCTCATATGTGAACTTGCATTTGATGTGCATTTCGGGCAAAAACACTATTCGAAATTCGATGGCCACTATTCGAATGTTATTCGAAAATAGAGGAAAAAAAAAAGATGTGCGTCTGCTGACTGAAGGACTCCCACCGTCATCCTTTGAAAACATGTAAATTCCGCCGACGTACCATAAAGAGTCCAATACTTATTTACTGTGGCCTTCCATCTACAGCACGAGGGGGGAGCAATCGCTAGAAAATGCTGTCGACCGTAGACCTCTGAACGTCCAGCAGCACGTTCACTGGAAGAGGGAGTCTGTGCGTCCGTGACGTGAAATATTTATCATTCCCTTCCCCTCCTTCCATTCTCGTAGCACGGCAAAATAAACCTCATTGAAGAACAGTTGTTTGCTAGCTGTGCTAGAGTATCCCGATTTTGCACGGCTACAGGGGTGGTATTTACTTCGGAAAAGTTTGTTTTCCAAATCCGAAGCAACTCCACGACCCCAAATAGTTGCAGATTATAGTGTAGTGAGCCAGATAAAATCGCCTCAGCTAAGAGTGCCATGTTTACTCAGCTTGTTAGCTTATTATTATTAGCGTTAGAGATATTGAAATACGGTAACCTGCCATGGTTGACACCAACATTGGCTAACAGCTACAAAGGTAGCTTACCTTGCAAAAGTTTACGCTGGCCAAATCAGACGCAAATTGACGTGACATTATTCACAAATAGTTGCAGATGACAGTCCATGTTTACAAAACAATCACCAATTGCAGATTTACGGTATCCACTATTTCTTGATAAATGCCATTCCTGAAATGCACAAGATGCTTGCTTGTCCTTTGCTGTAAACAGTGTGTGTCGGCGGGGGGCGGGACGCTTTCAGACACACTCGCCTTGTGTTGGAAACGAAAGATGAATGAAACCCTGCAGTAGTTTTCATTTCGTTTTCGTTTTTTAATGTGGGGTCTGCATTTTATATGAATGTCAATGTGGATTTTGAGACTGTCTCGTTTTTTTTATTCGACAGGACTATTCTAAATTCGAAAGACTAACGAATATTCAAACATTCGAATATTTGTGCACATCCCTAATTGAACGTAGTGTTGCAGAATAGTGGAGTGGTGTGGAGCAGTGATTCTCAACAGGGGTGCCGAGGCACCCTGGGCCCCCCTTAGGGGTGCCGCGGAAACGTGGCTGATGAATAAATTATGTAATATAATACATTGACTAAATTGATAAGTTTATGCTAGTCAGTGGAATATTTCATCTGCCATTCATGCACAATAAAGTAAATGTAGGTCGCCCCAGTCAGTTGCAACTTTGAACGTACGTCTCCAAATATGTTACTTTTCTAAGCTTGTGTGGTATCGGATGCGATGCCATGTTACGGCTTGTTGGTTTGGGGTGCCTTGAAATTTTTCATGAATTGAAAGGGTGCCTCGCCTAAAAAAAGGTTGAGAAACACTGCTGTGTAGCTTAGAAGCTTGCGGCCAGAGGAGGTGCAGAATAGAGGAGTGGTGTGGAGTATAGAAGGTTGCGGCCAGAGGAGGTGCAGAATAGTGGAGTGGTGTGGAGAGAAGCATAGAAGCTTGAGGCTAGAGGAGGTCCTGAATAGAGGCGTGGTGTGGAGAGAAGCATAGAAGCTTGCGGCCAGAGGAGGTGCAGAATAGAGGAGCGGTGTGGAGTATAGAAGCTTGCGGCCAGAGGAGGTGCAAAGGTTAGAGTTCCTCTGCAGGTTTCAGTGCTGTAGGTGAGGTGAGGAAGTAAGCGTACACCCTGGAAATCAATCTGTCAATTACACACACACACACACACACACACACACACACACACACACACACACAGACACACAGACACACAGACACACAGACACACAGACACACAGACACACAGACACACACACACACACACACACACACACACACACACACACAGGCGCGCGTGCAAATCCTCTTGAAGTAGGTGAGACCCACATCTACAGTCTGCTTACTCTGGACCTGAGTCCCAGCTCTGAGGACTTCTGTTCTGGAGTTTGGTTACAAGCTAAACCAGACACACCTGTTTTTAACTTTTAATATCGCAAAAGCCGTCCAAAGGCCCTTAAACCACAAGCAAGTGTTGAATAGGTTCGTAACTGAGCTTGGGGGAGGGTTACATTTCTACGAGTGTGTGTGCTAATGGTGCTCGTGTCGCTGGAGATCTTTGGAGTTAATCATTTTTATATATTTATTTTTAAAGATGTTTTTGTGCTTATATGCCTTTATTTTGAAAGAACAGTAGAAGTGGACAGGAAATGAAGGGGGAAGAGAGATGGGATGGCGTTGGGAAATTATCCTGGCCAGATTTGAACCTGGGTCCCCATGACCAATATTGGCAGCACTACTGTGTATGGTATGGGTCTTAAAGTGACACTGTCCCATTTTTGGAAATAAGCTTACTTTACAACTCCCCTTGAGTTACTTTGTAAATAGTTTGGTTTTACCTTTCCCCTGTACTTTCAACTGTTCTCTGAGTATGGCAGTGCAAATTTTACCTCCATGCTAGCAGTTAACATTGAGTCCTATGAGACCAGCTGTCTGCTAACTGGTCTCATAGGACTCAATGTTAATTGTTAATTGCTAGCTTGCAGGTAAAATGTGTACTGCCATACTCAGAGAACGGTTGGAAGTATGGTAGAATGGTAAAACCCTATTATGTAACTCAAGGGGAGGTGTAAAATAATATATTTAAAAAATAATATTATTTCCAAAAATGGGACAGTATCAATTTAACGTAATGCACCACACAGCACCCCTGATTCATCTCTTGTATGACCAGCAGCAGGCAAGTCTATGTATTAAAGGTGCACTGTGGAATACTTTTAGCTAGGGCTGTCATTTTAACACTTTAATTAGATTAATTAATTACAAGGTGCATTAACGGGTTGTAAAAATTAATGGCATTAATTATTTATGGGTAGACATACGTTCTAAGCCACACCAAAAGCGCATGGCGTGGCAACTGAATTCACTCACGCGCATTTGAAGTTTGACCCATCGAATGACCCGTAGCCTAGGACTTGTAACTTGTGTCACGTGACCACAGCTACATTAGACGCGACCAGAGCCACACCTTTCGACGTAAACAGAAGACAGCTGACATGGATTTCCCACAAGCTCCTCAATGCGGGTCGGTCTGGCCTCGGGCCTTTAACCCTCTTTACCAGAGATTGTTAGTATCTGTTCTGTCTTTACCCCATAGCGGCCACGAACGGCCGTGCTGTCACTCCCCATAGCGGCCGTGGACAGCCGCTGTTACATCATTGATAAATACAAGCCGTCCGTCAACTTCTAAAGCTAAAATACAACAAATACAGACACTTTTCTGTCTTTTTTTCATGAACAAAAGCATATGTTTGTATTTAATTATTTTTGGATATTTTTCAATTATTACGAGATGTGCCAGTTGACGCTGCATTGCTGCGAACAGCAGTTCAGTTAAAAAAATAGATGTGGACCAACGACGTTTTCCTTCAATTAACACAAGCAATCAGACAATCTCTACAGCTTAAATACAACTAATAACATGTCAGACCCAATTTGGTGTTTTTCCCATTATCGATTTGTCTATATTTGATAACTTTTAGAAAGCATTTTATCACGAGATGTAAGCTACCAGTCTGCGCTCGGCAGCTGGTTCATCTGATATGAATACAGGCGCATTTCAAGACAGTTTATCATTTGATTTGGCCATGGCAGTTGTATAATAGTTGGACTTGTGGTAGGCCTACTTAAATCTTTCATACAACTATAGCCCAGCATACGAATGAATTGACTGTTCAGGCTTTGAAACGCACAACGCAAATATTTGTGTTCATGATGTGTGACCGGTAGCCAAGCTACTACCTAAAGCCTACCGCAATTTCAGCAGAGGTTTCTGGTCATCTGCAGAACAACACTTGTCTTTTCACTACAACATCATCAAACCACTTGATAGATAATTGCTACCTTTTCCACGCTGCACATAAGAATCAAAATATTATTACAGGCTCCGAAATTACCCCATGACACAAGCTACAGTGCAAGTGTCAACAGCGCAGAGTAGCATAGGGATTTCAATTTGACACATGTGCACAAAGTCATCGCAAGTGCTGGAAGATGATCTTCTCAAGTTGGGTTGTGATTACAGCGATTTGAGTGATACATGCCACGTTCAGAATAAAATAATACCACTGTGAATCTTTGCCACAGATGTCAAGTTGACAACTTTGATCGCTAACTTCCACTGACACCTCAGACACTGACGTTTTCTAGCTTCAACCAATCGCTATACAGAGATAGGATGTCTTACCTTTCGTGCAGATAGTTTGGAGAAGTTTACATCAGTCAGTCTTTCTTGTCCTGTCTTATATCCATAGAATATTTTGGCGTAGAGTCAATGTTTAGTCCAGGCAGGGGATATTAGCTAGTGCAGTACAGTTATCATTCCGGGCTAATCAATAGCCTTCCAACTACGAGTGTCAACAAAACTTATGAATGAATGAACGTCATTGGTTTCGTCAGGGGGTGTTCCCCTTTCTTCTGACCTCTGACCTGTGATAGATAGATAGATAGATAGATAGATAGATAGATAGATAGATAGATAGATAGATAGATAGATAGATAGATAGATAGATAGACACTGTAGACTCATTTTTTGTGCTGGCTAATGTAGCCTATTTATTCACTAACTCTGTTTACCAGGCATATTTAAACATATTAGTACATCATAGGGCCTATATTGTAATTATTATTATTATTATTATTATTATTATTATTATTATGTTTTTCTGTAATGTTTATAGCTCAGGTATGTGTAAGAATAGAATGAATACAATGATTTGTCATTTTAACTACTCGTGGCAATTTACTCATCACTAGGCCTACACAGTTTGGATGTCACTAATATCCTCGTATTAAAGTAAGTCTGCAGTACATGTTTTGTTTCGCGTCATGAAAAGAACATACGAGTAAGTGCGATTAATTAGATTAATTAATTACAAATTCTGTAATTAATTAGATTATTTTGTTTAATCTACTGACAGCCCTACTTTTAGCACTTTCTTTCCAGAATTCATGCTGCCCATTCACAAATGTTATCTTTTTCACTATGTGTTCACTAAGTATTTATTATGACTGGGGAAAATTGCATGAAAGGGTGGATCTTCTCCATGTCTGCCATGTTGAATGTCCAGAAATGTATATTTTTTAGTTTTTTCTTTTTTTTTGTGGTCTTTTTGACTTTATTTATGATATGACAGTGAAGGTGGTGACAGGAAGGGAATGGGACAGAGAGACAGGGGAGGATCGGGAAATTACCCCGGCCGGACTCGAACCTGGGACCCCGTGGGTGGGCATGCAAGCCCAAATGTGGGGGGGCTTAGCGCGCTGCCGCTGCGCCACAGCGCCCCCCCCCCCACCCCCCAGAAATGTATATTTTTAACTGCAAAACTTTTAGCAGACTACTTTGGTCATACTAGTGATAACGTTTATTATTTAGTAAATATTCATCAACAGATCAAATTTGGCAAAAGGCAACAGTTTCAATGAGCAACATACTGTAGTTGCAGTACCTACTCTGGCCACAATTCTACACAGTACACCTTTAAGTTCACTAGTCACTTGCTCCTGGTGACCTGAGATGACAATGGGTTTATTTCTGTATGTTTGTTTGTTTTTCTTTTAAACATAAGTGCATTAATGTTTTACATCTAGCGTGTGCTTGTTCTTGGGCCTGTTGTGTGTGTGTGTGTGTGTGTGTGTGTGTGTGTGTGTGTGTGTGTGTGTGTGTGTGTGTGTGTGTGTGTGTGTGTGTGTGTGTGTGTGTGTGTGTGTGTGTGTGTGTGTGTGTGTGTGTGTGTGTGTGTGTGTGTGTGTGTGTGTGTGTGTGTGTGTGTGTGTGGGCGAGCTTGGGGTAAGTAGTTTTTGATGTCTTGGCTCCAAGCAACACGCTACAGCACTTTACCAGAATGCAGATGGGGACTCTTATACAGCTCTTATCGGAAATGACACAAACACAACCACACACATTTCCATTTCCACACACACACACACACGCGCACCGCCCCTCTCTCACACGCACGCACACACACATTTCCATTTCCACACACACACACATGCGCGCTCCGCCCCTCTCTCACACGCACACATACAGTACACACGCACACATACCGTACACACACATACAGTACACATGCACACATACACACACACACACACACACACACACCACCCCTCACACACTGACACTTCCATTCCCTCCACAGGCTCGTGTACGAACACTAATGATGGTCCTTCCCATGTATGCATGCAGACGTCCTTCTCTAGTTATCCAACACTGTAGCCTAAGCCACTTTTGGTACACTTTTGGTGGTCCTTTAGCCTCTTAAAACAAACACACACACACACACACACACACACACACACACACACACACACACACACACACACACACACACACACACACACACACACACACACACACAACTACAGACGGAGAGAGTAGAGATGGACTCTCCCCTCAGTCAGGTACTGCACACACACACACACACACACACACACACACACACACACACACACACACACACACACACACACACACACACACACACACACACACACACACACACACACACACACACACACACTTGGCCCAGATCCGTGCTGCCGTCAGCGTGCACATCTCGTCCTCTGTGTGCTCCCCTCTCTCCTCCAGTAGTCATTCCTCAGCTATGGTGGTACTTACACATTTACTGCAGTGGTATTTCTTAAGAGGTAACGAGATCTTAGCTACGTTCTCCCAGAACTCGCTCTCTTTCGCTCTTTCTTTCTTTTGCTATTTGTTTCTTCACTCTCTCTCTCTCTCTCTCTCTCTCTCTCTCTCTCTCTCTCTCTCTCTCTCTCTCTCTCTCTCTCTCTCTCTCTCTCTCTCTCTCTCTGTGTTTTTCTAGTTTTGCACCTCTCTGCTCTCTTCTCCCCCTGCTCGGCATTAAACAAAATATTATGGCAATAACGCAATGCTGGCTAATGCAATAACGCAATGCTGGCTAATGCTCATGCTGATATTTATACCAATTGTAAAGCGGGACAGCACTGTGATGGATGGCAGCATATTCTCTCTCTCTCTCTCTCTCTCTCTCTCTCTCTCTCTCTCTCTCTCTCTCTCTCTCTCTCTCTCTCTGGGCATGGTTACAGGGCCAAGTGTAACTATTTAATACCTCAGTTGTAATGAATATGTCTGGGTTTAGTTCACACCCTCTCTCCCTCCCTACATCCCTCTCTTCCCCCCTACATCTCTCTCTCTCCCTCCATCCATCCCTCTCTCCCCCCTACATCCCTCTCTTCCTCCCTCCATCCCTCTCTTCCATCCCTCCATCTCTCTCTCCCTCCTCCATGTTGTGTTTTCCTCTGCCGGTCAGCCAGATAGGGGAGTTATGTGTGTGTGTGTGTGTGTGTGTGTGTGTGTGTGTGTGTGTGTGTGTGTGTGTGTGTGTGTGTGTGTGTGTGTGTGTCTGTCTGTGCACAAGCAAGTGTGTGTCTGTGAATGTGTGTGTCGTGTTCGCTTACGGATAGTGTCAAGTTGCGGTGTGTTTGCGCGTGTGACGGCCACATATGGGTTTTTATTTAAATCATATTTATTGCGTGGCCGGCGTGCGCTCATGCTGATTCGTCCTAATTTGCTGCCAGCGCTGTGAGGTTTTATGATGATCACCATTCTCCGAGAGGAGACACACACACACACACACACACACACACACACACACACACACACACACACACACACGCACGCGCAGACACACACTGCTTTTAAAGTTTGGAGTCAATAGGATGAGGACGGAGGGGAAAATGCGAACAAAACGGTACGAAAGTGGGACCAAAAACTGAATCTCTGTCAGAATGAACACACACACACACACACACAGGTCAAAGACGTCCAACATGTCCTTCAGTGCAACAGATACTTTTGCTTACTGTAAATACAAAAAAAGAGATTTTTTTAAAATATTTTTTTTGGCTTGGCTTTCATGCATTCACTTTTCAAAAAATTGTTTTGAAATCTCATGTTTTTCACAGTTACAGTAAGCAAAAGGCATCCGTTAGCACTGAAGGACAGTGTCATGCTGGACGTCTTTGACCCACACACACTTTTTAGATGCGTCCCACGCATCTCTATAAGAGGCTTTGGTGTCCGTCCGTCCGTCCGTCCGTCCGTCCCTCCGTCCGTCCGTCCGCCCTCCCGTGATGTGTTTCCCTCCCGTGATGCGTTTCTGAATTGTGATTCCCTCCTGTGATTCCCTCTTGTGTCCACAAGGTGGCAGTCGCTCAGTTTTGGCCTGGAGCTCATGCGTGCAAACCAACCGTGCTCTTTGCCAGTGAGAAAAACATGGCGGCACTTCCTGTTGATTTTCACATGAAAGTTTTGCTTAATTTAAAGTCCCTAAGCGACTATAAATGTTGTGGCTTCCATATATTGATGTAAAAGTGCCCCACGAAGTAATGAAGCACAACAAAGTTACTCCACATTACCATTTGACCACTCGTTTTTCTATGCTAACAGGGTAGCTAATGTAGCATTGTAAATGATCCAGGGAGAAAGGGGGAAATGTTGTGATTTCAGTCCGCCTGAGGCAACGATTTTCGTGGGGAAGATGACCTGCATCTCGGTGGCATTGAACCACGCCCCCGTGCCTTATTTGGCTCGCTCAGCACGTGCGTCCTCAGTCCAATCGCAATGCTTTATTTTCCCCAGACGTTTAATGGCATTTAAGTGAAAGTGCCATGTATACACATCGCAAAATAACTCTTAATCCGATCTATTTAAATCGCATTTATTAAATCGGACTTAAAAACATCATGTACACGTAGCCAATGTCTCATTGATTACTTTATGGAACTTACGGTTTGTCTGTTACGGTCCACGAAGACAATATCCACGTGAAAACGCAAACGCCTGCAAACCACTGTTTTGACAGAAATACAGTTCACCTGTCGCCTACTCTGTTTTCTTCCCAAAGCGGCATTTAAAAGTATTCCATGAAATCCAACATCAACGTCACTTCAAATAGGTGACAGCATCATGCTCACACATGAAATAACACTTCAGTGAGGGGGGGACATCACTGCTCTCATATTAAAGTGAAGAGAGAATGTCACATTTTAGTTTATTTAATGGAGGCCTATGCAAAATTGCAAATAGCCTATTCATTGAAATCTGTCCAGAAAGGGTTGTAATGTTTGCCTGTTGTTTATGTTTGTAATTAAAAAAAAAAAAAAAAAAAAAAGGGATTTAAAAAAAAAAAAAAGCCTAACAAAAATAGAGATTTTATGTTAAAAAAAATGTGATATGGGTATGGGATGGACCGATGGCCCCCCTAAGCTAAATTCGCCTTAGGTCCCCACATTGCTAAATGTAGTGTAAGGGATTATTTTGAAAAGACAGTAACATGTAATCAGCAATGCATTACAGTTTTTCAGTAAATTGCCCAACACTGTTGAAATCCTATGGTACTTTTTCAAATCCAGGCTTATACAGTACATGGTAGGCTTATTGATAAATTGCCTTGACAGGTTATGAGGAGGCCAAGGGGGCGTTTGGGCAAAAAAGGTTCAGAACGGGCATAGACGGACGCATCTGTTGTCCGCCTGTCGGACTTGTTCTTTCAAATTCTGTTCAAAAATACTCACTCACCTCACTCAATCACTGAATGTACAACACACACACACACACACACACACACACACACACACACACAGACACACACACAGACACACACACACAGACACACACACACAGACACACACACACAGACACACAGACACAGACACAGACACAGACACACAGACACAGACACAGACACACAGACACAGACACACAGACACACAGACACACAGACACACAGACACACAGACACACAGACACACAGACACACAGACACACACACACAGACACACACACACACAGACACACACACACACAGACACACACACACAGACACACACACAGACACACACACACACACACACTTTTCCCCCCTAAATCCGCTCAAAAATACTCACTCACTCACCTACTCACTCGGTCACAGACTATGTGTTCTTTGTTGACTAACATTTTCTTTGTTCAAAAGAGAAAAACACGCACATCCGTCTCAAAAACGTTTTGGGTGCAGGACTAGCTGACAGGGAAAATAAAGTCTGCACACCAAACTCCCCATTTCATGAAAGGTTGCTTGGTGTGCAGACTTTGTTTTCAGTTTTCATGTATCGTTTTCTTTCTCAGGATACAAGTCTTCATTTTCAATTCATCTTGCTGCATGAGTTCAGTCCCATTTGAATCAAGTTCAGATCTCTTCAGCATCTCCTCTCTCCCCCCCTCACACACACACACACACACACACGCACACACACACGCACACATACACGCACACATACACACACATATACACGCACACATGCACACATACACGCACACACACACACACACATACACACACATATACACGCACACATACACGCACATACACACACACACAGACACACAGACATACACACACACACACACACACACACACACACACACACACACACACCTTCCCCTTCCCCTTTTCCCTTCTGTGACCAAAGACTCACTGCTGAGTGTATTTGCGCTCTGGATCCCATGCACTATTATTCTTGACGCTTTTATCAGTTTAAGATAAAAACATTTCCAGCTCCAAAGGATCGCTGTGTGTGTGTGTGTGTGTGTGTGTGTGTGTGTACGAGCGCGTGTGTGTTACTGATTTCATGAGCTCTCTCATTGTGCTTGGCAGCCATGGTGCACTCCGGTCCCTGGGGCGGCTGGAGAGAGGTTGCCTGGAAGAGTGTGCGTGCGTACGTGCGTGCGTGCGTGCGTGCGTGCGGTTCACTGGAACAGATGTTGGACATGAGCAGTGCTCTGTGCTCCTCCATTGATCCAGCATGACTAAGAAAACAAGATCAGAGGGACCTCTCTGCGCATCATAAATACTCTGCGACATCCCCCTAATGGGAATCAAAGCCCACATAACGCCCTAATGGGAATCAACAGAGCCCTGTAGGCCCACATAACACACTAATCGGAATCAAGGCCCACATAACACCCTAATGGGAATCAAGGCCCACATAACACCCTAATGGGAGTCAACAGGGCCCTGTATAGGCCCACGTAGCGCTAATCAACAGGGCCCTGTGTAGGCCCACATAACACCCTAATTGGAATCAACAGAGCCCTGTGTAGGCCCACGTAGTGCTAATCAACAGGGCCCTGTGTAGGCCCACATAACACCCTAATTGGAATCAACAGAGCCCTGTGTAGGCCCACGTAGTGCTAATCAACAGGGCCCTGTGTAGGCCCACGTAGCGCTAATCAACAGAGCCCTGTGTAGGCCCACGTAGTGCTAATCAACAGGGCCCTGTGTAGGCCCACGTAGCGCTAATCAACAGGGCCCTGTGTAGGCCCACATAACACCCTAATGAGAATCAACAGAGCCCTGTGTAGGCCCACGTAGTGCTAATCAACAGGGCCCTGTGTAGGCCCACGTAGCGCTAATCAACAGGGCCCTGTGTAGGCCCACGTAGTGCTAATCAACAGGGCCCTGTGTAGGCCCACGTAGCGCTAATCAACAGGTCCCTGTGTAGGCCCACATAACACCCTATTAGGAATCAACAGTGTAGGCCCACATAGCACCCTAATGGGAATCAACAGAGTAGGCCCACATAATACCGTAATGGTAATCACAACAGGGCCTCTGTATGGTGCATTGCCTGTGCAAGAGGTATGAAATGTATCTGCCAATTGGCAGTGTAGCAGACCTGAGTCTGGATGCATCTGATATGCCTTTAACAAGTGAAGTAATAGTTCTGTGTACCACAACACGCATGCCCTCATAGAGCCTTTCCTGCCCCAAGGTGCCATGTTTTAATCCGTTTTGTGGTTCTGGAGATGGTTGTTCAATGACACGTGAAATAATGCCCCTAGACTAGAGAGTCCTTTTACCAGGTACCAGATATCAAATACGCCAAACTCTGATTCCGTAGTTTGCACTTATGACGCTTAGAGTACCTGTGCACCAGGTATCGGGTACCAAAACAATGATGCCGTATGCAATCAGCTTACCTGTGCAACAGGTATCAAATACCCAAACACTCAGGGGTGTGTGCTGTATAACATTTCTAATTGCCCAAGTAGACATGAATACTTTAAATCATGTGTTGTGTTGTAGCTTTAGTGTTAGTTGGTATGGTTGGAGTGGCCATGTACAGTAGCAGAGGAAAAGACACTTCAAGTTTGTTTGTAGAGTATCTGAAAAGCAAACAATGGCCGCTGACCAAAGTGCTGGGCAAACAGGCTGAAATGACTTCAGCCACCTGTTAAAGCATTCTTGATGTGATGCCAGCTCTACAATCGATTTCACACATTCTTAACTAAAAGGAAGCGTTTGAAACGGATCTATGCCTTGATTGATTTGGTTTCCATAAGAGCTCACAGGATCATGAGATAAAAAGGCAAGAATGAATTTCATATTGGGAAAAGCTCAAAGAATGCACTTTGTGAGTGTTTTGGGGCGAGTGGGTTGTTTTCCAGTGCCTGGTTGTACAGATGTACGTGGGACGGTTACAGTGATTTTACAGGGACTGCATGAAGAGAAACTTACTAAAGACAAGTGAGCGGATGGGAAAGAAGGAAAGCAGAGGAGAACACAAGCTGCTCACAACAACACGGAAACCATTATCCACGGCAATTACACAACAAAAGCTGCATGATGGCACATTGCCAGTTCCCAACCAGGAGAGGAGCAGAAAGCAACACAATGCAGCAAAACGGAGCACAGCGCAATGCAACACGGCACGACACAGTGCAGAGGGCAAGAGATGGTCTGAACAGCTGTAATGCACCTGTTGTTGGTGGGCGAGAGATCCATCCAGTCAGACTCGCAGATGGTTCAAGGTTTGAGGATGTGCAGTTTATGATCACCCAGAGAGGACATGACATTACTCCAGGAGCAGAACTGAATGGAGCTGGACACAGCACATCACAATGCAGAAGGGATTATGCAAACAGCTGAAGTGCACAGCACATCGCAATGCACCACAGCCCTGTGCTAATTTACTGCACTTGTTGTTCTGTATATTTCTGATGCACTTTGTATCTGCTTGTAGTGTTGGCTAATATGATTATGTCCTCGATTGTAAGTGGCTTTGGTTAAAAAATCGTCTGCCCAATGTACTGTAATGTAACGTAACAGCACAGAGCACAAGGGATGATCTAAACAGCTGTAGTGCACCTGACACTGTGGTGGGTGATGGGAAGCAGACCAGCCATTGCAGTCAAGGGCCACGACTCTGTACCAGAGATTCTTTGTGTATAGAGATATGCCAACATAATAGGTTGCTATGGGCACCTAACATGACCAGGTTCCGGTCTGCCTAAAGGGGCGTGTCATAATACTCTTTGCATTGAATAGAACAGTCCTTAGGTCTGGCGAAAGGGACGTGTCATAATACTCCTAGCATTGAATAGAACAGTCCTTAGTTCTGCCTAGGTCTGCCTAAAGGGGGATTTCCCCCCCCCTCCCCCTTGCAATAATAGAACCCGGAAACAATGGGCCAAAGGAACCTCTCTCTCTCTACTCTCTCTGTCTGTACAACACAATGCAACATTGCACAAGAGGAAAAATATATCTGAATCACAGAGCTGTGGAGAGTTATGGGGCCAAATGCTTTAGCCAGGTACTCCAGTGAGGGGTCACAGGTCGAGTATCTACACGTCACGGTCAGACAGAGGGTGCATCCCAATATGTGACCTTGCCTCCTCCACTTGTTCTTGTCTCCTCGTCCCGCCTCCTGGCCCCTCCTCCGTGGAGAAAACAATAAAGTTTCCCAGCTGTCAGCCTCGCCACAACAAATTTTGAGGGACTGTTTTTCATTCACCATCCCAATTGCAAATGAGAAAAAGACTTTACAATTGAGCTTTTGCAAGATATTGAAATATAATGCTGTTGTCAGTGATGTCATCATGACGAGAAGCAAGTGGAGGAGGCAAGTGGAGGAGGCAAGGTCACATATTAAAACGCACTCATACACTCAAAGCCCCAAGATTACGTGACATTGGCTAAAGGAGTAAAGTGGAGTGCTACACACCCCCGTGGTCTTGGTGGTGAGATGTTTGTTAGGAGCAGAGATGTGTGCAGGTTGAGGAGGCTAGATACGCTAGTCAGGTTTCTAGGGTTGATGATGCACATGCACAACAGTAATGACATTGGCACATCAAGAAACACACTGTGACACAGTGATGTGCAACAAGCCGGACAGCAGCACAGGAGCTTGTTCACACAGCTGGACCGCTGAAAGCCGAGTGTGAAAACAACGATGACTCAAACTGTGCAACTACAATAATGGAAAACACTCACATAAGCATAATGATGCATGCAATGCCACACTCAAAAAACTCAAACAAACAGAATAGAACAATACCTGACATGCATATAGCCCAAGAGGTGATCAATACAGGCTGAGTGCAGCTGTCGCTGGGTGTGTGCCAGGCAGCAGAGAGGTGAGGTTTGACACTTGTTGGGGTGAGGACACACTCAGGAGGCAAGGGCTGAGGATACACAGATGGGTCTTTTTATATGAAATTATACACTTTGGGACCGGGGCCAAAACTTTCTTAGTCCGTGTCTTCCTTAATATTAATGCTAGATTCATGCAAATGCAGTTCTGGCGTCCTACCTTGCCACTAAAAAGGCACACCAAGTTGTATTGAAATCTGAGTCGATCGGGTCCTAAAGTGTCTGATTTCTTGTTAAAATATTTATATTTTTGGGTCTTTTACGACTTTATTGATGACAGGACCGCTTGAGAGGTGGACAGGAAGCGAATGGGGAGAGAGATGGGGAGGGGCCGGGTCGGCTCCAAGGCAGACGAGTGCCCCACCTGTTGTCCACGGCAGGGCCTAAAGTGTCTGAGTTCATGTGAAATGACCCAGACGTGTGTGTACGGCCCTTTAGTCCGTTTCTCCCTTAACCCTATTCAGACTGGGCTTTTTTGGCATTCCTGGGCCTGGGGGGGGGCTCTTTTGACCCCCCCCCCCTCATAACTCATGAACGGAATACGGTATGACCACCAAACTTTGGGGAGATGATCTACATATGGACATCTATGAATGACATAATTTTTGTGTCATTATCTGGTATTATGACGTCATTATGACATCATCTGATTATAATGCCCAAAATCTCGCCATAATGTATTTTCCATCAAATTTAGGTAATGCACTTAAATTTTAATGATTCTATGCTTCAGACCACTTTAATACTCACAAAGCTGTCTGATGCTAATGGAAATAACACAAAAATATTTAAAAGGAACAATAATGAGACTTAGATCAATAATTTTCGGTCAGACATACCTGTCAGAAAACCGTTGCCATGGCAACGGCAAAAATGATAAACATAATCTTTTGGTACTAAACTGTAGCCAACTAAATTTTAGGAAAAGTCACCAAGTTTCGAAGTCATAGCTTAAGTCGTTAAGAAATTATAAAGTTGGTGTGGGCACCTTTAACCCCCCCCCCCAGTCTGGATAGGGTTAATATTCAGAATGCCAGATTCATGCAAATGCAGTTCTGGGGATCTACCTTGCCACTAAAAAGGCACATCAAGTTGTATTAAAATCTGAGTCTGTTGGGTCCAAAAGTGTTTGATTTCATGTGAAATGACCCAGATGCACTACAACACAACACAACAGCAGTATGGGATGATATAACTTTACCAGGAGAACGGAACAAGAGGCAGCACACCGCATCACAGGAGAATGTCCACACAGCTGGGCTGCACCTGCAAGGATGTGAGGGGGCGAAACACTTGCTGGGGTTCAAGGGTCGAGGATCCACTCACTCTTTACGGTAAAACCAGAGACGCAAGTGCTGAACTGTATAAGCAAACACAAGTGGCTCCAGAAATGGGAAACCTCTTCACAGCAACATTCCCACCACAGAAGAGCATGTGGTGATGATAGTAGAGAAACAGACTGGAACGGAATAGAACCGGACACAACACAGTGCACTGAAATGGATCACGAGAGACAGAGTCGGACTGTGGCAAAGATCAGGCATTTTCAGCCGAAAACAGGCCACTGTCTCTGTAGTTTGCACAACAGAAATTCAGATGAATCATATATAGCAGTGGTTCTTAACCTTTTTTCTTAACGCACCCCCTTACCTGTGTCCAAGACAAGCCGCACACCCCCATCTCAAACGTCTTCATGTGTATACACACTAAAAACTGATTTAGGGTGATTAATTACAATGATTCTTGCTGGAGACATTAACCCATACCTTAATCATTTTACATGGGGACCAAAACATGTTTTAATTTTGTTTTGATTTGGCCTAATTATAATGTTCGCAAGCAGAATTTTGGTCGCATCCTCAACAAAAAAAGAATCCGCGCACCCCCTGAAATTTCTGGTGCACCCCCAGGGGGGGCCCACACCCCAGATTAAGAACCACTGATATATAGTATATATTTGGCCAATGGCGTGGTGGCAGGAGACCATCTCCACAGCTGGTCTGCAGGTTGTTGGAGGTGTGTGCAGGCGACAGGGCCGTGGTGGTCAGCTACGCCGGAGAGAGTAGAGAGAGAGAGGTTCCATTGGCCCATTGTTTCCTGGTTCTATTATGGCCCCCCTTAGGCAGACCTAGGCAGACCTAAGGACTGTTCTATTCATTGTAGGAGCATTATGACACGCCCCTAGGCAGACCGGAACCTAGTCGCGTTAGGTGCCCATAGCAACCTATTATGTTGGCATATCTCTATAGAATATCTCTGGCTACGCTACACACTCACTGAAGAGGTCAAGGGTCAAGGACCCGCACTTCACCCAGACACTTGAGGACCCAGTTAAACCAACACAAGTGATCTGGTAACGCAAGCCATATCAGCAGCCCTGCTTTGAGAAAAGTTTATATAACGTTTGGAACAGAAGAGATTGGACTGCAATACGAAACAATGTAACCCAACAGCAAGAAATGGTCTTCACAGCTGAACTCAACCGAATGAGAGGTTTGCTGAGCCGCAAGGGTTGAGGATCTTGAACCGGTATGCAAATGTAAACAACTCCAATCACAGAACTTAAGTTTACACTCGCAACACAAAAGAGCATGATGACATGGCGTTAGTAGAGAAACGGAAAGGAATGGAATGTGATGTGGACCGCACCGCACCAACACATCAGAAAGCATCACTTTCACTTCACAGCTGGATTGCACCTGAAGAGTTCAGATGCAAAACCCCCTAACTCCATTTCTGACCTGCACTTCTAAATCTTTAGAGAACCCTGTTGTTGGTTTGGTTTACATTCATGTACTTGATAATACATATACTTGATTCATGTACTTGATAATACATATAAATAGTTATATTACATAAATAAAATTAAAAAATATGAAATTTTGATGGCTTTGTATTAAATAAAAAAAAAATTAAGATTATTTTCTGAAAAGGCACTTAGCTTAGTTTTGCATTTGAACTCCCTACAGCTGTTGTGTCGGACATGTGCATGGGGATGAGGGGCGGTGGTTAGCTGAGGGGAACTCCACATGACTTGTGTCTGAGCTTGTACTTGATGTGCTAACCAAATCCTGAACATATCTGACCCCCCCCCCTCCACACACACACACACACACACACCACCACCACCACCTCTTTTCCCCTCTGAGTGACTCTTCCAGGATGTGTTTACCCAATTCTGGATAAATCCATCCAACCTCACAGCATCCCACCCATAACAAGCCACACGTCCACCCCCTCTTTCCCCACAAAAAACATGACGCCCACGTGCCCCCCTCCTCCTCTCCTCCCTCTCCCTCTCCCTCTCCCTCTCCCTCTCCCTCTCCCTCTCCTCTCCTCTCCCCTGTTCCCAGACCTTGGGGGTGACACTGTGCTTTGTCAGGATGCCTCCAGGCCTGCCAGATGCCTGATCTCAATTAGCCTGGTGTGGTGTGTATGATGGGAAGAGGTCGTGCAATACAATCAATCGCTTTACTTTAGGAACTTATTAGTTATTATCCTGACGTGACATGAGGGGGAGTTGGACAGGCATGCTGGAGTGTGTGTGTGTGTGTGTGTGTGTGTGTGTGTGTGTGTGTGTGTGTGTGTGTGTGTGTGTGTGTGTGTGTGTGTGTGTGTGTGTGTGTGTGTGTGTCAGTGTGTGTGTGTGTGTGTGTGTGTGTGTGTGTGTGTGTGTCAGTGTGTGTGTGTGTGTGTGTCAGTGTGTGTGTGTGTGTGTCAGTGAGAGGGTGTGTGTGTCAGTGAGAGGGTGTGTGTGTCAGTGAGAGGGTGTGTGTGTCAGTGAGAGGGTGTGTGTGTCAGTGAGAGGGTGTGTGTGTGTCAGTGAGAGGGTGTGTGCGTGTGTGAACAAAACAAGTGTGTGCGTGGGGGAAGAGAAGAGATGGATGATGAGATGAAAATGAAGCGAGGGGGTGAGTGAGGGATGAGGAAGAAGAAGAAGAAGAAGAAGAAGAAGAAGAAGAACAAGGGTGATGAACGGAGCATGTGAGAGTGGACGTGATGGACGAACTGTGGAGTGAGGGACACAGCCGGGAAATGTTTCTAACGGGGGCTGAACAATGACGTGTGTGTGTGTGTGTGTGTGTGTGTGTGTGTGTGTGTGTGTGTGTGTGTGTGTGTGTGTGTGTGTGTGTGTGTGTGTGTGTGTGTGTGTGTGTGTGTGTTTTGAAATCTTTAACGTGATAAAGGATTACAAGGAAAAAATAGCTGAAAGTCAGGATGCTTAACACCAAAGCACCTAGGCTGCAAATGCAAGCCCAAATTAAGCGCTAGACTGAGAATGCAGGCCTAATTGAGTTAACCTGGAAGAAAAGCCGACTGTTCACTCCGTCAATCAGTCTGGCAAAAGCCATGAGGAATCCGTCTCCGTGGAGGGTGGTAGATGGTCTGATCTTACTCTATCAGTTAAATTAATTGGAGTTCCAAACTCAAATTATAACCCATATTGTGCTTTATTAGCATGCCTGTTACAATACAGCGTCGCAAAAGCAAACAAATAACAAAATGAAAGTGTGAATATAGTTACTCAAAGTAGCGTCCCTGTGCACAACCACTTGTCCAGGTGCTGGTGATGTGCAGTAAGAGTAATCCAAGTAAATGAAAGATGAATCACCGCACACTGGTATCTTAACTGGTAGTTTATTACCAGCAAAGATACCAGTGTGCGGTGATTCATCTTTCATTTATGTGAATATAGTTACCTTAACCAATCAGTAACAGAGCTCGTGGGTGAGTTCCGCGTCATCACTCTGAACTGTTTGCTGATTGGTTAAACAATGAGAGAACCGAGCTCGAGGCTTTTGCCAGACGATGTGCGGAGCCAAAATGTTTGGGTGGAGTACATAGGATGGCATCGCGATGCTATAATTGAGTAGCCTACAATGTCTTTGTCCAAGACTAGGTAAAGGTACAGGAGGAAAGGTACTGTAGAGGAAAGCTCATGGAAGGTCGAGATTATTTTTAGAGCAACTTGCTGAAGGAGACGGGAGTTGTGGATAGCCTTACTTTAACAAAATCGCATTTGCTGGCCAGGTGGATCCTGAAGAGTCTTGGGGTGTGATGGAGTGGCCATCAAAAGGGTTGTGGGTGCGCTCTGAACGTCACGGCAACAAAGAGCCCAAGTATGGATTGTGGGGCATCGTGGAATGGAAGAAGTGTTGCGGGTGTTCTGTGAGGGACACCAAGAGTGTGTGAAGAGTATGGGTCCGCTTCATGAAGGGGAAGTGTCTAGTGTGATGGAGTGTTCAGAGTGAGGATTCCGCACACTTAGTTGGAATCCTTTTTGTTGTGTTTCATTTTTTCATGGCAGAATAACGTTTCGACCTCAACTTCTTCAGATTCTCTCCTATCCTATCCTCTTTGTAGAGACTCTGAAGAAGACTGTTGAGGTCGAAACGTTATCCTGCCATGAACAAATAAAGCACAACAAAAAAGATTCTAAGTGTGCGGACTCCTCACTCTGAAAACTACAGTTGACCTTCGTGCTGCACCTTTCCCGGGGAGGTGCACAATCCTCTGCTTCAACTAGTGTGATGGAGTGGCCATCGCTAGGGTTGCACTCTGACTTTCATGCCAAAAGAGCAACTCTTCTCTAGCCTGATAAACCAGCCTAAATGTGAGACCGGAGTAATTTAGTCTGGCCCCGATGAACGATACCTCCGAAGATTGTTGATGAGAACAACCTGTTGTTTTTTCAAACCATGCCGGCACTCTGACCAATCGGTGATCTTTGCTGTTGATGTGCTTTCCCAACAGTGTTGCGAGGTTCGTCGTCACTCCCTCAAAACCCCGCCCGCTTTGATTCAAAACAAATCGCTGCGTTGTGATCGGTTTTGCCTGACTCAGAGCACAGCGTTCAAACGTTCTCAGATCCGAGGCCAGACCCACTCGCTAGCTGAAAAACTTTGGCGTCCAGCAGGTGGCGCTGGTTTACCAGGCTAACTCTTCTCCCCTTCGCCACATGGGTCTTTGGCATAACGAGTGAGGAAGGCAAGTGAAGCCCTTACCTGCAATGCTGTTAAGCTTTGCAACCAAGTTTCAGATGACATACGATTTGTCGAATGTATGACGAGCGCTGGCGAGATTATATTTTTCAGCCTTTGTTTGTCCGACCAGGATATGTCCCAAACAGCCCAATGGTCCTGGGAAACATTTGGGAAGTTTTTCTGTCAAGGGGGGGGGCATGCGGGGTTTAAGTAGGGGATAGGCAGGGGTGTGTGTGTGTGTTTGTGTGTGTGTGTGTGTGTGTGTGTGTGTGTGTGTGTGTGTGTGTGTGTGTGTGTGTGTGTGTGTGTGTGGGGTGGATTGGGATTGCATGGCAGTTGTTTGTATGTGTGTGAGTGTGTGAAGGGGTTAGTTGTCGGCTTGGATTAGTCTTCTGGAAGCCTGATGTGTGAGTCAGAGTAAACTCACTAAGGGAGGGAGGGGGGAGGCGAGGAGGCGAGGCGGGGAGTATTTTCCTCTCCGCTGTCCTCTGCGCAGTTTCACTTCAAATAAAAACGAAATCATAAAAAAACAAAAAAAAAAGATCCTGGCGAAAATCGACAAAGGAGAAGCAAAAGCGGCCGAGGGAGGTTGGCGGCACGAGCTGTTTCCCGGACTTTTCATTTTTACACGCGATGAAATGAGGTCTGACTGGATGTCAAAAACATCTGTCTTTAACTGACACTCAAGCCTGTGTGTGTGTGTGTGTGTGTGTGTGTGTGCGTGCATGCGCCTCTGTGTGTGTTTGCGCGTGTGTGTGTGTGTGTGTGTGTGTGTGTGCGTGTGCGTGCGTGCGTGCGTGCGTGCGCCTTCAGCTGACTCTTCGCGCCCACCCTCGTGATCAGTGAGCTCTCCGCTGCGCTGTATTTATTTGAAGGTGAGTTATAGAAAGTGCCACGTTGGGAAGCTGTGTGTGTGTGTGTGTAATGCGTGTGTGCATTATAGAAAGTGCCACGTTGGTAAGCTGTGTGTGTGTGTAATGCGTGTGTGCATTATTGAACGTGTAATGTTGAGTTGTGAGCCCAGTTCCCCTCAGCTCAGTTCAACTGTAGAGGTCACAGGGACGCGATGTGGAGTAGGGCTGTGACGATATTGATATTGTATCGAACTGAGAAATCGTGATATGCAGAGTCACTATACCAGGGGTCCCCAACCTTTCTGTGTCTGAGGGCTACTCAAGGGCTACCAAGAGCTACTCGAGAGCTACTGAGAGCTACCAGAGGGCTACTTGTTTGTTCAAAATCCTCCACTGATGTCTTGACATCATTTCCAAATCACACTATGATTTAATTATATTTTTCTTATGGGTTATAAAGAAATAATCTTATATTTAAATTAAGAAAAACATTAACTGTGAGTAAAATCTTGTAGTCTTCACTGTTTCCTAACATCCCTGGAGGGCACATCAGAAGTTCCTGGAGGGCTACCTGGCGCCCTCGGGCACCACGTTGGTGACGCCTGCACTATACTGTATCGTTATGCAAGAAGGCCTGCCTTTGCAGTTTTTTGATGTGGTCTTTCAAAGTTCTGTCACCCCTCAGTCCAGAAAACAACCAAATAATACAATGTGATAGTGCTTCCAAATTTTAAATCCCATCAATTCAAATATACATTAAAAAACATGGGGTGTATCGAACCGTAGGTCAAAAGATCGTGATCTGAACTGAATCGTGAGTTGAGTGTATCGTTACAGCCCTAATGGAGGAGTACAATATTGGGCTTCCACACTGTATAAAACGTTATTCGTCAAGGTAGGAAGATTAATAGCCAAGGCAGGAAAAGAGATGGAGACATGGAGAGGGAGATAGAAGGGGAAAAAAGGTGAGGGTGCACTCCGTGTGCAACTTTGACTCGAAGGGAAATTTCATAAAAGCATTTTGGAAGCACGGCTCTTGGCTGAAAACACGATCTGTGGCCTGACTCGAAGCCAGCGGTGAATCTGAAAACACACACACATCTTCAGATATATATATAGACACACACACACACTCTCTCTCTCTCTCTCTTTCTTTCTTTCTTTCTTTCTTTCTTTCTTTCTTTCTTTCTTTCTTTCTTTCTTTCTTTCTTTCTTTCTTTCTTTCTTTCTTTCTTTCTTTCTTTCTTTCTTTCTTTCTCTCTCTCTCTCTCTCTCTCTCTCAATGATCTCACAATCTTGCACACCCATACCTGTGCCTCACACAGCATTACGTCAGTGAAGTGATACCAATGGTGCTGTTTGTAAAGCAGAGATACAAACAAACAAGCACAGTCTTGCTGCCACCACAGATAGAGGCATGACTATTGACGACAGGCATCCCCTGTGCGTGCGTGCGCGTGTGTGTGCGTGCGTGTGTGTGTGTGTGGCCTGCATTATAGGCCTCTGGTGAAGAGTTTCCCCTGACGTTGACATGAATGACATAAACATTCCGCTGTGGTGTCACCATGGTAACTGCTCTCTACCTGTTATTTTGGCATGGCGACTGATGACATGTAGACAACAGTGTAATTGTATGATGGTGTGTGGTTTGTTGTGAGCATTTTTTTTCTCAGTAGTTGCTAGGGTCTCAACTGGCAGAAAGAAAGAGAGAACAGAAAAAAGAAAGATGGAGAGAAAAAGAAGAAAGGGAAAAAGCCCTCACTCTGTCACAAGGTTAAGACGAAGCACTTGTGGTTGAAGGAACACAGTGGCATTAAACACAGGGGTCATGTCTTTGTTCTGTAAACTATCACTCAAACCTTAAAGTGAACCAGACTGTGGCCAACTTGAGGTAATACAGCCAGCCATACATAACCATGAGGTAGAGCAGAGACCCGTGCTGAAAAGCCCATTGGCCAAGACTGTCCAATCAGCTTCAGGTTTCTAATTGATTGGAATGACCCTGACCCTACAGCCTGGCCTCCAATACAGGCTAATTGATTAGCAATGCTCCAATGGGGCACCTAAGTCACGCCCTCTACTTCCTGGTTCATGGGGCAGACAGTTGCTAAAAATTGAATGGTAGTGAACGAGGCGAGTCGTTGTGGACTTGTGGTGCATAAGTGGAGGTCCAAGGTTTGGATTGGTGTGGAAAAACCACTTATTTCAAGCCCAGTAATTCTTTTTTTACTCCCTCTGCCCCATGAACCAGGAAGTAGAGGGCGTGACTTAGGTGCTCCAATAGGCTTGTCACTCAGGTTCACTCTTTTCATCGATGGGAGTGATCATGCAGTTCTCTCTCACTCTCTCTCTCTCTCTCTCTCTCTCTCTCTCTCTCTCTCTCTCTCTCTCTCTCTCTCTCTCTCTCTCTCTCTCTCTCTCATTGAGGAGATGGGGTCTTTTATGGCTGTATGGGAGGGTGGGGGGTTTGTTGTGTCATAAAGCTGTGAATTGGGAGGTGTTTTTTAATTTTTAATTGAGGTGTGTGTGTGTGTGTGTTTGTGTGTGGGGGGCGGGGGGTACCATTCACAGTGGATTGTAAGTGAAGGCTGATTTGGTTGTAAGATGACGCACAAAAAGCTCAATAAACGAGTGTTGAATCTCTCACTCTCTCTCACTCACTGACAGACCCGGACATACTCTCTCGCTCTCTCTCACTCACTCACATACTCACACTCTCTCACATGCACACACACACACACACACACACACACACACACACACACACACACACGCACACACACGCACACAGCGCACACTCTTTCAGTCTCTCGCTCTCTTTCTTTCTCTCAGTTTCTCATGTCTCGCCCTGTGGCGTGTTTGAAATGAAAGCCGTTTTATTGGGTGCCGCTACTTGTGTTCATCTGAGGTTCTGAGGGGTACCGACACAACATGGGCACAGCAGCTGGCCCCGGTGCCGCAAGGCTGCCGGCCCGGCCCGGTTCTGATTACCAGCCCAGTACCAAGCGGCTCGCATTACCAGTCCCAGTGCTAGGGATGCACGATGTGAAAAATTTTGGCCGATTCCGATATTGATATTGTGGTTTTGGCCGATAACCGATATTAACCGATACCAATGTTTTTTTTAGATAACATTTAATACAGACTGACAATGATGCAAACAAACTGAATGTTTGAATGTCGTCTTATTTCCAAAAACACGTTTTAACTCTCTGTGATAAAATTAGATAAAAACTAGAGACAAACTAGAAGACAAACAATGAAGGTCACCGTCAAATCCAATCTTTTAAAACCGTAACATATTAAAAAAAACGATCAGCGTTAACATCGGCCCAGTTTTACTCATCGGACCGATGTCCGATGTGTTGAGAAATGTCGAGAAATGTCAAATATCGGCCGATACTGATACATCCCTACCCAGTGCTGCGGTACATTTCCACTACCCCCGGCGTGCGTTCAGTTGCATGGACGAGGGGGAAAAAAAGTCTGCCTCGTAAATCCAGTTCTGTTAGTCACTGATACCCTGGCCACCTTCTTTGAATTATATAAATAAAAACAACTGAAAGATGGATAGAGATGGAATGAAAGAAGGAAAGAGAGAGAAATGATGGGGAACGGCTGAAATGGAGAGAGAGAGAGAAAAGTGAAAAGCGAGTGAAGAGGAATGAGGAGAGTGAGAGGGAAAAAAATAAGGAAAAGAGTGAGAATTAAAGAGTGGGACTTGTCATTGGTCTCCATTTCATCAATTAAGAGCGATTACTAGTGTTTTCTCATCTCCGGCGTTGGCAGGGCTGTCGGAGTTTAGAGGGGCTACTTCACACGTTGGAAATGAGTTTACGGAGCGCAGAGGTTTTTAAGAGCCATTTAAGCCCCGTCAAAACACCAGCCGGCTGCTGATCTTATTCTCTCTTAACACGCTGCCATAAACACTGAGGAGCAGCCGGTCTTTGCCAGTGTGTGTGTGTGTGTGTGTGTGTGTGTGTGCGTGTGTGTGTGTGTGTGTGTGCGTGTGTGTGTGTGTGTGCGTGCGCGCGTGTGTGTGCGTACACGCGTGTGTGTGCGTACACACACGTGCGTGTAGGGCTTCTGACTCCTTTGGTCAGGCCTGGGGCCGTCCTCTGAATGGTCTCTGCTCTCAATAAATACAATGTGTTGAGGACCCAATACTGTGCCCCTGAGCCCGGGATAACTGGCCCCTTACCCCCTACCTGTCATCTGTTTACGTATTAGTCAGTCCCTCCAGTTTTTCGCGATTCAGCGATCGCGTGGATTCATGCAAATTCAATGATATTCCGCATAATTTCGCGATGCCACGTAATTCCTGTAAAGCCGCATTTTCCCCGCAAAATTTCAACATTCTGTGGAGTTTATTGATTATTTTCGTCAAAAAAAAAAAAATGTGACTACAATACCACCGGAGACGAAAACCAATAGGAAGCATTTTTGTTAATATGTCACTGAAACATTGAAAAAGAATTGCCTGCTATTTCGGAAGTCGCGACCCTCATCTCAGCTGCTCCGCGTCTCTCCTCCCCTCCCTCACACATACACGCAGGCGTCGGTGCTGCTCACCCGTGACCTTTTTTAACAGCAGTAGCCTACTTTTCAGTGCAATCCTGGCTGGAGAAAGTATTGTAGCCCATTTATCCACGACGAAGAAGTGTATGCAGTCATGAAATAGTGGCGGTGCTGTCGCACAGTAGCAAACATCTTACGTTACAACTTCTCCACTCTCCCCTGTCGCTTTCATGAGCATGCTACCCGACGGTCGTTGTCTGATCTTTTTTCAATGTTCGCTAATGTTTGTATTTTAAGGGTTTATGTCTATGCGTAGGCACAAGCCTTCTGATAACAAGCACTGTAGTGCCTATCGCAAAGGATTCGGAAGTGTGGAGTTTTGCAACTTGTTTCAGTCAAGGACACCGAGATAGGAAGTGAACGGCCCTTCCACGCTTTCACTGTGTTATTGCAATAAAGTCTTGCGAATCCATGCAACCATGCACACAACCATGTCAACGAGAGCGTGTATGCCATCACAACTTTGCATCAAGCAAATAATATGCAACAGCTTGCAATACGAGCACGAGAGAGAGAGAGAGAGAGACGCGTCTTCCAACAGGTGACATTGTAACGCTTGCATACAGCCTGGCTACTGTACCCCGCGACGCTCTTCATTAGCCTACTGGTAGGCTATACCCACAAGTATTTTTTCATAACGCGCAGTCCCGTTTTCCCCCGAAGTCGTTCTAAAATATCGACAGAGATTTATGAGTGTCGCGGCCTTGATTTTTTTTACACATTGGACGCACTGGCTTATAAGACGCTCTGGCAATTTTTGACAATAGGCCTATTTTATTATTCTATTATATAGGAAGTGTGTTTCTGAATCTCTCTCTCTTTTGTCTTCAGCCTGCTTCTTAGACTGATTGTGGTTTTCAGTTACCAAAAAAACCCAGAAATGGGTGCAAAATCTTTGCAAAAAATGAGAAAATGCCGCAAAATCTTTGCAAAAAATGAGAAAATGCCGCCACAAAATCAGACATTTTGACCGCAAAAATCACAAAATCCCAGTGCAAAATCCTGGAGGGACTGATTAGTGTGGTGGTCGTTTTTCCGTGTGTGCTCTGCGTTTGTGTTTGGTTCTGATGCGTTGTGTGTAAGAGAATGTTTTGGTAGCAAACATAGCAGCTCTCTGGAAGTGACCCCCGTGCCCTGAGTCAGTAATGCCCATCTCCCACAAGAGGGCACAGATGATGAAGCTCTCCTCTCCTCTCCTCTCCTCTCCTCTCCTCTCTTCTCTTCTCCTCTCCTCTCCTCTCCTCTCCTCTCCTCTCCTCTCCCTCTCTTCTCTTCTCTTCTCTCCTTTTCTCTCCGTGCATTCCAATCTGCTTATTTTCCTCTCCTCCGCCTCTGTTCCCCCTCTCCTCTGCCTCTAGTGTTTGATGCCGTTCCGATGACACGCATGTTGGAATTTTCCCTGCTCACATTAAAGGCTTTGGCCCTGCGTGCTTACTGAAGCCTGCCTGCGTGCGTGCGTGCGTATGTGTTTGCGTGCTTACTAATGTTCTTACGGGAAAAAGACATTCATCATTAGCTGTTTGTCAAGCTTGCTTGCACTTAATTTCTCTCTCTCTCTCTCTCTCTCTCTCTCTCTCTCTCTCTCTCTCTCTCTCTCTCTCTCTCTCTCTCTCTCTTTCTCTCTCTCTCTCTGTCTCTATCTCTCTCTCTCTGTATCACACACTCTACCTCTCTCATGCTCCCTCTCTCTGCCTCTCACTCCATCTTCTCTCTGTATTGTGCTTCTCTTGCCTCCTTCCCCTTCTCTTTCTCTCCATCTCTGCCTCTCTCTCTCCCCCCTCTCTTTCTCTCCCTCTCTGCCTCTCTCTCCCCCCTCTGTTTCTCTCCTCTCTTCTCTGCTTCTATCTGTCCCTCTCCCTCTATCTTTCTCTCTGCCTCCCTAAAGGCCCAGTGCAGTTCATTGCTGTGCAGTGCCTGCCAAACTGAAATGTAATATAAATTGCTTTGGCCCAGATTTCTGCCCGGTTGCATTACGTCACCTTCCAGTATATTCCGCTGTGCCGTAAGGTGCAGATATTATACCGTAACAAAGACATATCCACCGCCCTCCTACACTTCACAATCTGCTGCATCTCAGGAAAGGACTTGGTAAATGCAGGGGAAGAAACGAATCACCGGAGCATCTTCAGATGTGGAAAAGAACTTGTTTTATTGGGCAAGCGCCAAGACTAACGTTTCGACGTTCACACGTCTTCTTCAGAGTCAATAGAAGACGTGTGAACGTCGAAACGTTAGTCTTGGCGCTTGCCCAAGAAAACAAGTTATTTTCCACATCTGAAGATGCTCCGTCGACTCCTTTCTTCCCCATTACACGTCAGGCTTCCCCCTGCACTTCATGGCAACACACGCCTACGCTGCCACCTTGACCAAGTCCCCTGAAGAGAGAAAAAGTTTAGGTTGTGAATGACATTTCTAAATTAGAGTCACCAAAATAAAGTGTTTACTTTTTAGGGTTTTCATCTCACATGTCTCGTGACGATGCACAGCATAGCCTTTCCAATACAGACATTTGTCTGCTACCGGCTAACCCCAAGGGGTCATCCCTATGTTCCCCGGGTCCTATGTTCCCCGGGTCCTATGTTCCCCGGGTCCCATGTTCCCCAGGTCCCATGTTCCCCAGGTCCTATGCTCCCCTCTACCGGGGAACATAGAACCCTTTCTTGAAAAGAGGGTCCTATGTTCCCTAGGGTTGTCGTATCGGATCGGATCAGATGGATCGGATCGGCTGCCGATATTGGCAAAAAATGCGGATCGGTATCGGATCGGCATGCACGGAAAAATCCGATCCAGAATTCCGATCCATTTTCCTATTTTGTGTTCATTAATATCTGAAAAAACTGGTCATTGTGTATTACTCAAATTCACCTAATTCAGTTGGCTAGTTGTTACTAAGAGTAAAAACCCTTTTTCAACAGGACTGTGACAACTAAGTAAGTAGGCTAAATAACTTTCAACATAAATACTACGATAGGCCGGTATCGGTATGGGCCGGTATCGGTATGGGCCGGTATCGGTATCGGATCGGAAGTTAAATAAAATATCTGTATCGGATCGGAAGTGCAAAAACCTGGATCGGGACATCTCTAATGTTCCCCACTGCTTCCAAGTAGACTGCTGCAAAGCGCAGGCAAAGCGCAGGTTGTTGTTGCACCTCTGACAGGATAGGTTTAGGAATAGTTTTGGTCAAGGCACAAATTTACAACTCAGAAACATTGCATTACTGATAGGTTAGGTTTAGGGATGGTTTTGGGAAGGCCACAATTTGAAAACTCAGAAACATACAATGCAGAAACATACGATGCAATTTAAGAAAAAGGGTCCTATGTTCCCTGGTCCCATACAAAGACAGGGGAAAATAGGACCTGGGGAACATAGGTACGCTCCAAACCCCAACCTCCTTGACTAATGAAAATCACTGATGTCCTTGTTGTGCTGGAGCTCTTCAAGTCAAGTCAAGTAGGTTTTATTGTCAATTTCTTTACATGCACTGGTCATACAAAGAATTTGAAATTACATTTCTTGCTTTCCCATACAGACATAGACTAATCTAGGTAAGGACATAGACAGTATAGACATAGACAGTACTTATACATGGACTTAAGACAGTATGGACATAGACAGTGCTCATACAGACATTTAAAATGCAAGACTGGACAACAGAAGACTTGTAGAGGACATACATTAAGAGGTAATTGTTGTGCTTTTCCTAAAAAGTCCTTTATAGCGTTCTGACATAGTAATAGTAGCCTTTTGAGAAAAAATAAATATTAAAAAGGCCTGTCAAGTACAGCAGCAGCGTGTGTGTGTGTGTGTGTGTGTGTGTGTGTGTGTGTGTGTGTGTGTGTGTGTGTGTGTGTGTGTGTGTGTGTGTGTGTGTGTGTGTGTGTGTGTGTGTGTGTGTGTGTGTGTGTGTGTGTGTGTGTGTGTGTGTGTGTGTTTAGTGCAGGTAGAAGGTGCGGTGTGTGTCTGTGTGTGTGTGTGTGTGTGTGTGTGTGTGTGTGTTCAGAAAGCATAGTGTCTGTCAACGGGGGTCCTACACCCCCCCAGGGGGCGTTAAGGGTCCATTAGGGGTTCCCTTAGGGAGCATAGAGAAGGAGGCAGCCAAGAGGGGGGACATTAATTTGTAAATGGTGGACATTAGGCTATTTTTGAGGCTACGGGGTGTTTGTTCAACCAAGTTTGAGAACTACTGATATGGCATATTAAACTTCTCAAGTTGTTGGTTGTGGTATTGGAGACTGGTGCTTTCCGTAGTAAGTCATTTCTTCTCATGGAGCAGACCCAAGACGTGAACAAGTATATTTTTCTTTTTAGGTTTTTTGTTATTATTATTATTTGTATGGAAGCCAGGACCATGACACTGCAGATGATGTGAAGTGTGAGAGTGTGAGAGTGTGAACGATTGTGTTCATCTGCATGTCTGTGGTCTCCAAAACCTCACTATAGTTGCCAATTACTGCACTCTGGAGCAAGGGGTAAGCGGTCAGGCTGTCAGACTTGTACTCCAAAAGGTTGCCGGTTCAACTCTCGACCCGCCAGGTTGGTGGGGGGAGTAATTAACCAGTGCTCTCCCCCATCCTCCTCCATGACTGAGGTACCCTGAGCTTAGTACTGCTGCTGCACTGCTCTCTGGGGACGCGGTTTGGGGCCGTCCCCTTGCACAGATGAGGCATAAATGCAATTATACCTATGCCCTCAGCACCAGCCTCTCTCTCTGCCCTACAAAGCAAGGACGCAAAAAGTCTACTACTTAGGCTGGCCATCAGGGTCATTTTAAAGTCATTGTACTCCATTTGAAACTCTGTGTAGACTCCTTTGTTGGTTTGTAGGGCAATATTGTGATCATATCCTCAATGCTGTTTTAGCTATTCGTATTACCAAACATGCTAGATTTTTCCTCCATCAACACTCCGGTATTGCAGTTATACCCCATGTCCTCAACACCAGCCTCTCTCTCCTCTGCTATTTTGGCTGTTGTGGTGTTAACCGCCACACACACTGCACACATCCTGACCACCCTCACTGCTTTGGCTGTGGCGGTGGTGTTGCCAAAGATCTGACATTCACCCTCCCTTGCCTCAACACACTCTGGAATTGCTATCTCCTCAGCATGCTCCCTGTGCTGTTTGGCTGTTATTATCACCATACACAACACACATGCTGACCACTAGGGCTGTAACGATATTGTTTCGAATCGAGAAATCGTGATGCACAGAGTCACGATACTGTATCGCGATACAAGGAGGCAGTATCGTGATGCGCCCTTTTAACGTTTTATCTGATACCCATCAGCCCAGAAAACAACCACATGATATGAAGTGATAGTGCTTCCAAGCATCATCATTATTATATAGAAACTTTCTAAAATTATTAGTAGCCTCTTGTAACCCATAGCTATTAACTATCATAGTTTTTATTCATAAAGTTTATAATGTTGGCAAATGTGAAATTTTGGGGTGTATCGAACCGTACGTCATGAATCGTGATACTAACCGAATCGTGAGTTGAGTGTATCGTTACAGCCCTACTGACCACCCTCACAGCACTGCTTTGGCTGTGGTGTTGCCCAAGATTTGAAATTCACCCTCCCTTGCCTCAACACACTCTGGAATTGCCATCAAGTGCATTTCCTCACCATCGTCTCACCTTCGTCTCTGCTGTTTGGCTGTCATCATCATCCCCCATAACACACATGCTGACCACCCTCTCAGCCTCTCACTGTTTTGGTATTACCATCATACACATGTAATGTCATCAGCATCCTCTCGGCTATTTGGCTGTTGTGGTGTTAACCGCCACACACACTGCACACATCCTGACCACCCTCACTGCTTTGGCTGTGGCTGTGATGTGGCAAAGATCTGACATTCACCCTCCCTTGCCTCAACACACTCTGGTATTGCTATCTCTTCAGCATGCTCTTTGTGGCTGTCATCATCACCATACACAACACACATCCTGACCACCCTCACAGCACTGCTTTGGCGTTGGTGTTGCCAAAAGATCTGACATTCACCCTCCCTTGCCTCAACACACTCTGGAATTGCCATCAAATACATTTCCTCACCTTCGTCTCACCATCGTCTGTTTGGCTGTCATCATCATCCCCCATACATAACACACATGCTGACCACCCTCTCAGCCTCTCACTGTTTTGGTGTTACCATCATACACATGTAATGTCATCAGCATCCTCTCTCGGCTATTTGTCTGTTGTTATCACTATACACACACGGGCTCATTCAAGGGAATGAAGGTTATTTAAAGTGATACTGTCTCATTTTTGGAAATAAGCTCATATTAAACCTCCCATTCCGTTAAATGATTGGAATTTACCTTTCTCCTGTACTTTCAACCGTTCTCTGAGTATGGCAGTGCAAATTTTACCTCCAAGCTAGCAGTTAACATTGAGATCTATGAGACCAGATGGTGGCTAACTGGTCTCATTGAACTCCATGTTAACTGCTAGCTTGGAAGTAAAATTTGCACTGCCATACTCAGAGAACGGTTGAAAGTACAGAAGAAAGGTAAATCCCAATAATGTAACTGAAGGGGAGGTTTCATTTGAGCTTATTTCCAACAATTAGACAGTATCACTGTAAATCATAACTTGACATTATGTCTCATGTATCGATGCTGTGTCACTGTGCTATTGTCACTCCTGTCTTTCTCAGCAACTGCTTGGTTGTGGTATTATCTCTCGTGTTATTAAAGGGACACTGTGCAGGAAATGGACAAAAAAGGTACTGCAACTATGCTGCTCATTGAAACTGGGCTGCCTATTGCCAAATTTGATCTTTACATGAAAGTTTACCAAGTAATAAACAAATATTTCCTAGTGTGGTCCAAGTAGAGTCATTTTTGCAGCTAAAAATGGCTATTTTTTGGAAATTCAAAATGGCGGACCATGGAGAAGATCCCCCTTTTCATGTATGAAAAGTGCAATTTTTCCAGTCATAATGAATATTTAGAATTTGATGGTGGTGGTAAGTATTAATGAAAAAGGTAACATTAGTGAATGGGCAGCATGAATTCTGAACTAAAATCTCACACAGTGTCCCTTTAAGCTGCTAAGTTGCCCGGACTCGCAGCTCCGCGCCTCTTGGTATTGCCATGAAGGCATCCTCACCATGTTTACACAACTCCTCCGTTCCCCATTTCCCCCCCAGAGAGTACATAAAGGGTGCTGTCTAATATGGGAACTCCTGTCCTCCCTTGCATGCTTTGTGGCCTCACGATGACCTCGCTGACGACAGAAGTGTATTTCAATATCTTGCAAAAGCGCAATTCCAATGTCATTTTCTCATTTGCAATCAGTATAATAATGAAGAATAGTCCCCCCAAAGTTGTTGGTTGGTTAGTTAGGCTGACAGTGGGGGAATCTTTTATTGTTTTGTCCAGGGAGGCCACAAGCCTAGGCTGAGGAGGACAGGAGTACACATATTGGAAAGCACTCGCGGTGTCACTGGCTGAGGAGGACAGGAGTACACATATTGGAAAGCACTCGCGGTGTCCCAGGCTGAGGAGGACAGGAGTACACATATTGGAAAGCACTCGCGGTGTCACTGGCTGAGAAGGACAGGAGTACACATATTGGAAAGCACTCGCGGTGTCACCGGCTGAGGAGGACAGGAGTACACATATTGGAAAGCACTCGCGGTGTCACTGGCTGAGGAGGACAGGAGTACACATATTGGAAAGCACTCGCGGTGTCACTGGCTGAGGAGGACAGGAGTACACATATTGGAAAGCACTCGCGGTGTCCCAGGCTGAGGAGGATAGGAGTACACATATTGGAAAGCACTCGCGGTGTCCCAGGCTGAGGAGGACAGGAGTACACATATTGGAAAGCACTCGCGGTGTCCCAGGCTGAGGAGGACAGGAGTACACATATTGGAAAGCACTCGCGGTGTCCCAGGCTGAGGAGGACAGGAGTACACATATTGGAAAGCACTCGCGGTGTCCCAGGCTGAGGAGGACAGGAGTACACATATTGGAAAGCACTCGCGGTGTCACTGGCTGAGGAGGACAGGAGTACACATATTGGAAAGCACTCGCGGTGTCACTGGCTGAGGAGGACAGGAGTACACATATTGGAAAGCACTCGCGGTGTCACTGGCTGTGTCTCAAATGCCGCACTTGAGCACTTCGGGCACTGTTTTTCACGCTGAAAATTTCAGTTTAGCCAGTGCACTGAAAGTGCCAGGATGATCCCCTAACAATGGCGGGAAAATGCAGTGCTTGAATGATGGACACTGCACGCACTAAACGGCGGCCATGTTGACAATGACACGGAGGAAATGTGGCATTCAGTTCAGTAGAAGAGTTTGGTCAACAGTCTCCTAATTCAGTAAGTAATGTTGATGGGACACCAATCTTTTCATGCCAATCAAAGTATTGTATGTGTGATTGTTGTCCTTTGGGGTGAAGGAAATGGAAATACAAGCACCAGACGCTGTGCATTGTAAACAGTTACCAACTCATATTATGGCGAGCTAATGCCATGCTCAGCCTTCACTTCCAGCGAGGGCACAGTGCATAGTGCTCAAATTTTTCCACAACACTATGCACTAAAGACCTCAGTGCACTGTGTGCACTGTGCACTGACTGTCAGTGCACTGACAAAAGTGCGTCATTTGAGACATAGTCACTGAGATGGTCAGATGAGCTCATGATTGTAGATGACCTATGACCCCCCCATCCCCTGAGGTTCAAAGGTCAGGCGACAGACCTCCATGGCCGTGATGGATGCCAACACATGTAGATGGCAGGGTCGAGGCCTTGTGTGTGTGTGTGTGTGTGTGTAATCCCAACACATGTCGATGGCAGGGTCGAGGCCTAGTATCCATCCCAGCTATGTGTGTGTGTGTGTGTGGGTGTGTGCGTGTGCGTGTGCGTGCCATCCCAGCTATGTGTGTGTGTGTTCCATCCCAGCTATTTGTTGGTGCAGTTGGTGTTTGTTTTTCCCCTCTTTCCTTATTGCTATGCTGCACGGTAGCCCTGCGCTGTGAACCGCGGGCGCCGTGGCAACTGAACTCCGGTTTAACCTCATTCATTAGCAGCCAGTGGTAATCTTGGGGATGGTGGGGTGTGTGTGCGTGTGTGTGCGTGTGTGTGCGTGTGTGTGCGTGTGTGTGTGTGTGTGCGTGTGTGCGTGTGTGTGCGTGTGTGTGTGTGTGTGTGTGTTAGGGAGGGGATGGGATGGAGGGAGGGAGGTAAGGAGGTCACGCTCTGCTGCCAATTGCCTAAATGACCTTTAACAGGAAAGGGAGCTTGGATGAGGTAATACGCCTGTGTGTGTGTGTGTGTGTGTGTGTGTGTGTGTGTGTGTGTGTGTGTGTGTGTGTGTGTGTGTGTGTGTGTGTGTGTGTGTGTGTGTGTGTGTGTGTGTGTGTGTGTGTGTGTGTGTGTGTAATAATCTAGCGTAGTCCTGTGAAAGCTATTCACTTTGCCTTCGTTAGCACAAATGGGGGGACTCAGTCCTCGCTCATTCCCACTCAGATTACTTTACTTGACTTGAGAACACTTGCTTCTGTCACTCTCTCTCTCTGTCTCTCTCTCTCTCTCTCTGCTCTCACTCTCTCTCTCTCTCTCTCTCTCTCTCTCTCTCTCTCTCTCTCTCTCTCTCTCTCTCTCTCTCTCTCTCTCTCTCTCTCTCTCTCTCTCTCTCTCTCTCTCCCTGCTCACTGTGTGTCAAATAAAAAGAGTTGCGCAAGTTGAATACGAATTTCAGCGATGTAAATGTCGTCTGTAAATTAGATCACTTGTACAAGCAGAGGGAAAGTATTGCAAACAAGTTACTGACTGACTGCATGGCTGGCTGAGAGCAGGGCTTGACACTGGCACCTGCCAACCGGCCAAATGCTGGTAAAACTTGGCTGTGGCTAGTAACAATTTCAGTGTCACTAGCCAATTTGGCAGGTAGCTTACTCCATGGTATGACATATCAGAATAGCGTATATTCTGCACTTTGCCCTTTGTGTATCAATTGTTTGTATTTAAGTTCAAGAAAAAGCTCAGTGACTCAGTCACTCAGTTTCTATTGTTTGTTTGTTTCATTTCCATGTAGAAATCCATGCACTCATCTTCTTGCTTTTAGCACCTCATCTTCTGAAGTTAGATAAACAGTGTCATAAAAAAATAAAATAAAAACAAATTGTGGGTAGTAGAATAGCTGGATGGCCCGTGACTCGGGAAAACCACTAGCCACAGTGGCCAGCATGCGAAAAAGTTAATGTCAAGCCCTGGCTGAGAGCTGTGATTTCCCCCCATACCGTGTTGAGAGAGGCAGCACGCCATCTGAAAGCCATTGTGGTCTGAATGAAAAAAGAGAAGTGTGTCTTTAATTCTCACGTTTGGCATGCAAAGGTTTTAATTCGAAACGTGAGCGCTGCTGATTGCATTTTCTGAAGGCATAGTTTTTTTTCTCCTCTTTTTCTGTCTCTCTCTACCTCTCTGTGTCCTTTCTTTCTTTCTTTCTTTCTCTCTCTCTCTCTCTCTCTCTGGCATTCTTCATCTAGCCCCCCCTTCATCTTCCTCTCTAATGTCCTCCTCCTCTTCTTTTCATTTCGCTCTTTTGTCTTTTGTCTTTGGTTCTTTCAGGCCAACAGAGAGCCGCTCTGATGCTGCCCTGTTCTGCTGCTGCCCTGTTCTGCTGCCCTGTTCTGCTGCTGCCCTGTTCTGCTGCCCTGTTCTGCTGCCCTGTTCTGCTGCTGCCCTGTTCTGCTGCCCTGTTCTGCTGCTGCCCTGTTCTGCTGCTGCCCTGTTGTTCTGCTGCTGCCCTGTTGTTCTGCTGCCCTGTTCTGTTCTGCTGCCCTGTTCTGTTCTGCTGCCCTGTTCTGTTCTGCTGCCCTGTTGTTCTGCTGCCCTGTTCTGCTGCTGCCCTGTTCTGCTGCCCTGTTCTGGAGCCGCTTTGGTGCTGCCCAGTTCTGCTGCCCGGTTCTGCTGCCCTGTTCTGCTACCCTGTTCTGGTGCTGCCCGGTTCTGGTGCTGCCCTGTTCTGCTGCCCTGTTCTGGTGCCTGACTGGTGCATCTCCAGCTGGCCAGGCGACGCGTCTTCAGAAAACGGAAGTCTGAGTGTTGAGAAGCTGGAAAGTTGGTTCGCTAATGTGAACTGAAAAATGAATTGTTTTTCTCTGCGAGTCGTGACCGCAACGTGGACATCTTCAGGGTCATCTAGTTAACAAATGGTCACATAAGGAGAACTTCAGAGCCCGGTATGAACACGAGAACTTTTAGTTCTGAACGTACAGTAACTTGTGTGGGAACGGGCACCAGCTCCTCTCTGGTTGGCCTGAAAACGGCATCAGTGGACAGACTGGCATCATACCGGTATAAAGGCGTATGTATCTCACGACAGTGCATTCTGTGTTGAGGTGCGACGCCTTACAAGTTAAGTTGTGCTCCTCAACAAAGCAGTTTTCTCATGTGATGAGGTTTGCACAGTTTTCGCACGAGTCAACATGCATGTCGTGCACAAACACGATAGATGGTTCAAATCAGTGTGTTATCCTCCTTCCCTTTATGATGCCATGTTGCATTGCACAAGAGGAGCCTGAGGCTGTAGACCAGTGGTCCCCAAACTTTTTTCTCTGGGGGCCACATTACCGTTCCTGACTGTGATCAGGGGCCAGGGTCAATCATGTGGGCTTTATACTAGGCCACTGCCTGTTATAACCATAATTTCTAGCACAAAATAGTTCATCATAACAAGTGATTTGCAAAAGAAGTGAGTACTTCACATGTTTTTCAATTTGAAATACCACAGGTATTCCTTTTAATTTCTAATAACCATGTAAAAATACCAAGGAAAGGTTAGAAAAATATGGTGATTGACAGTTTATGAGTGATACAATAGAAATAGTAGGCCTGTTTATATTACAGTGAGATGAGAAACTATCAAGACAAGATAGGATTGCTTCTTTGGGGCAGTTCAAAT
Source organism: Engraulis encrasicolus (assembly GCF_034702125.1). NCBI lineage: Eukaryota > Metazoa > Chordata > Actinopteri > Clupeiformes > Engraulidae > Engraulis > Engraulis encrasicolus. The sequence goes on along the minus strand of NC_085865.1, from coordinate 3,069,153 downwards.
GGTGAGGTGCAGAGAGGTGGAGGGCCGGTCAAAGGGGCGTGGCGGGCCGCATCCGGCCCCCGGGCCTTAGTTTGGGGACCCCTGCTGTAGACAGAGGCGAGAGACGGTCAGCTCCGTCGGCTCCGCTCTCCCAATGGCAATATTTGCTCAGCCCATCCTTTAGAGACGCGCACCGGCCTGCCATGCAGCCAACCTTCACTTTCCCATGGGAGTCAATCTGAAGCACACACACACACACACACACACACACACACACACACACACACACACACACACACACACACACACACACACACACACACACACACACACACACACACACACACACACACACACACCTTTCAATCTCCCTCTATGACAACCACCCCTAAACCATGTCCTGACCACCACCCTCCCATGGTGGTGGAAGTGTGTGTGTGTGTTTGGGGAAAGTGGAGAGATTATGGTCAGAACGGGGGGTGGATGGATGGGGTACTCGGGGTATCATAATGGAAGTTTTTGTGTGTGTGTGAGAGAGAGTGATTTGTGGGGGGGGGGGGGGGGTAAGGATGTGGTGGTTTGAGTTGACGGAACCGAGAGCTTGTTTGATCTTCAGTGCTGTATTGGACTGAGCAAAACAATCCTCTGCTCATGTCAATGCTGGGTGCATTTCTCAAAACCAAAGTTGCTTAGTACATTAGCTACTTTGTTGATTTCAATGCATTTTCCCATTGGCAACTACCGAAGTTGCTAATAGGCTAACAACTTCTTTTTTTGAGAAATGCACCCCTGAACTGCATTTACCTTTACTTGGCTTTGATCAGGGCTGTGGCAGCCATAACCCACATGCCTTCTCCAGTTACTCAACTCACATTCACTCTCACTTACACACACACTCTCTCACACACACTCTCTCTCTCACATACTC
>NC_085865.1:3050746-3063246 GCF_034702125.1 Engraulis encrasicolus | reverse complement strand
ACATGGAAAAACATGAGAGAGTGAGAGTACAGGACGCCCTTTTGGAAACCTGAACCGTGCACCGTCTTAAGTGGCACGGCTGTTCATCCATATGGTTTTACGCTAATGATGCTACGCTACGTTAGACGTTAGGTGGGATTAAAAACTAGCCGTGTCCCTTTGACTCCAATTGGAGGTAACTCAAGACCTGAAGTATCCTTCAAAGCACATGCTGCTTGTCCCAGTACTGGCCTAGTCAGTGGCCTCTTCGCTTGCTCTCGCTCGCTCTGTCTCTCTGTCTCTCTGTCTCTCTCTCTCTCTCTCTTTCTCTTTCTCTCTCTCTTTCTCTCTCTCTTTTCCTCTCTGTCTGTGTGTGTGTGTGTGTGTGTGTGTCTCTGTCTGTCTCTCTCGCCTCTTTCTGTCTCACTCTCTCTTTTTTTCTCGTTAAGGCTTTTGGGACTCAGGTCTTCTGGAAACATGATTTACTTTTTCATAAATCCATTCGTGTGTGTGTTGCACTAGTTCAGTTTTCCACAGGGAAGAGCCAGCTTCCTATTCTCTATTCCCCTCTCTCCAGTGACGGTGTGTGTGTCTTCTCTCCTCTTTCTCCAGTGATGGTGTGTGTGTGTGTGTGTGTGTGTGTGTGTGTGTGTGTCCTCTTTCCTCTTTCTCCAGTGATTGTGTGTGTGTGTGTGTGTGTGTGTGTGTGTGTGTGTGTGTGTGTGTGTGTGTGTGTGTGTGTGTGTGTGTGTGTGTGTGTGTGTGTGTGTGTGTGTCCTCTCTCCTCTTTCTCCAATGAAGGTGTGTGTGTGTGATGGTTCTCAGTGCAACTGCAGGTCGTCGTTAGTGCCGCTGAACTTTTACACTTTAGCACTTTAGTACTTTAGCACTCCATATGTTCTCGAAGGCGTATTTTTCCTTTCCACCACTTAGCTGCGTGGGCGCAAACCCATGTGAGAATGATAAGGACAGTGTACTTAGCTGACATATATAGGCATGTGTGTGTAGTTGTGCGTGTTTGTGTGTGTTCTGGTGTCTGTGTATGTATGACAGAGACGGAGTATGTGAGATGCTGTGTGTGTGTGTGTGTGTACGTGTCTGTGAACAAATGTGTTGGGTAGAGAATGTGTGTACGTATATTTTGACGCGTTTGAGGGAGTATATCTGGCTAATGGAACACATTGTTGGACTTGGTGACACTGCCTGACTGTAAGTATATGTAGCGGACAGGGCATGTTTTTGTAGGTGTGTGTGTGTGTGTGTGTGTGTGTGTGTGTGTGTGTGTGTGTGTGTGTGTGTGTGTGTGTGTGTGTGTGTGTGTGTGTGTGTGTGTGTGTGTGTGTGTGTGTGTGTGTGTGTGTGTGTGTGTGTGTGTGTGTGTGTGAAGGCTAGAATGGGTGGACTTGACCACATACCGTCATGTCTCCGCTTTGATCTTTTTACCATCCTCAAGTTGTGAAGAGATGGAAAGAGTGAAAGCTGAAAGGAGAGAGGAAGAGAGATGGAGAAATGAGGAAAGGAGAGGAAGAGGGATGGAGAGACAAGGAACGGAGAGGAAGAGGGATGAGGAGAAGAGGAATGCACAAAAAAGGAAGAGGGATGGAGAGACGAGGAAAGGAGAGGAAGAGGGATGGAGAGACAAGGAAAGGAGAGGAAGAGGGATGGAGAGATGAGAGGAGAGGAGAGGAAGAGGGATTGAGAGATGAGAGGAAGAGGAAGAGGGATGGAGAGACGAGAAATGCACAGAAAAGGAAGAGAGATGGAGAGATGAGGAACGTACAGAGGAGACGGAGATAGGGATGGAAAATAAGCAGAAGGAGGAGAGGGGTAAACGGAGGTAAACCAGCTGACGACTTTCCTGTTAATACTGAGAACCTTGGTGCTCCTCTCCCTCTCCTCTCCTCTCCTCCCCCTCCTCTCCTCTCCTCTCCTCTCCCTCTTCTCCTCTCCTCTCCTCTCCTCTCCCCAGTCTCTCCTCTTCTCTCCTCTCCTCCCCTCTCCTCTCCCTCTCCTTCTCCTGCCAGGCTGCGGGATATTTTCAGAGGGAAACTCGGGATGGGGAGATATTTGTGCAGGGAGAGGAGAGGAAAAGGCGGAGTAGAGGAGAGGAAAAGGAGGAGTAGAGGAGGCCTGGGTGTGCAGGGAGAGGGAAGGAAGAGAGGAGTCTTTTGTAGAAGTGGAGAGGAGAGGAGGAAGGAGGAGATTAGCTTTTGTACAAATGAAGAGGAGGAGATAGGGAAGGATTGCAACCCTGTTTGTACGAGGAGGAGAGGAGAGGACAGGAGAGGACAGGACAGGAGAGGACAGGAGAGGACAGGACAGGACAGGAGAGGAGAGGAGAGGAGCCCTGTCTGTGAGAGGGGAGAGGAGAGGAGAGGAGAGGAGAGAGGAGAGAGGAGAGGAGAGGAGAGGAGAGGAGAGGAGAGGAGAGGAGAGGAGAGGAGAGGAGAGGAGTGTAGACGAGGAGTGTGCGGAGACGCCCGCTGCCATCTGGGCTTTCAGGAACATCAAACACCCGCTGGCTCCCTCACTCTTCTCCCTCATACCAGTCACGTCAATTCTGGGCGTGTGAGAGTGTGTGTGTGCTTGTCCGCGTGTCTGTGCGTGCGTGTGGTTTGGTTTTAGGGGAGATTCTCCGGGCCGAGTTTAGACAGCGCTGATAAAAGAGAGGGAAGAGAAGAGAAGAGAAGAGAGGTCACTCCCTCCCTTCAGAGATAAAAACCCAGGATGATGTGGCAGTGAAACGCCCGTCTAAAGACCTGAACTCAGCTGGCAGCAGGGTTGAACATGCCGAAGCATAGACATGCTGTGTGTGTGTGTGTGTGTGTGTGTGTGTGTGTGTGTGTGTGTGTGTGTGTGTGTGTGTGTGTGTGTGTGTGTGTGTGTGTGTGTGTGTGTGTGTGTGTGTGTGTGTGTGTGTGTGTGTGTCTATCCTCTCTCCTCTTTCTCCAGTGACGGTGTGCGTGTGTGTGTGTCCTCTCTCCTCTTTCTCCAGTGTGTGTGTGTGTGTGTGTGTGTGTGTGTGTGTGTGTGTGTGTGTGTGCGCGCTAGCATGCATATGTGCCCGTTTTACAGCCATTTGTGCGATGAAATAACATCACTGCAGAATGATTTATGACTCCCAGCCTCTCTGAGGTTTTAGTCCATATCTTTTTTGTTTTTGAAATTGAGCGTGATACAAGGTGAAAAAGAGTTCAACATTAATCGGGGTAAAAAGGGCACAGACAAAGTACAGGGTGGTGTACGAATATAAAAGGTCACACTCAAAAATAAGGGGATTAAAAAATGGTAAACATACATTAGGTCTCCACTTTGGCCTTTTGTGCTGCTTTCATTTCTTTCACTTTCATATAAATACACAACTGCAAATTGTTTTTATTTCCTTACCAAGCATAAAGATGTGTCTTTATTCCTCTCTTTCTCTTCCTTATCCTTTGGATGTGTTTGTTTTTGTTAGGTTGCATCTTTGGGAAGCCAGTTCAAGAATGGACTTGTTCACAGTATCATGCAGTGTGAGGGCACAGCACAACAAAGTGGTCACATTGCAGATTCAGATCTGACTTGTGTACAGAAATGGGGGGGGGGGTGTAGATAAGATGTCCCATTGAGACATCAGGGGCCTCATGTACAAAACTTACTTTCGCACAAAAAAGCTCCGTAAGTAGCTTTCCACAAACATTTTCATATGTACCAATACTGACTTAGCATGAAAAAGTGCACGTTTACTAAATTTCATGTCAAATTGGACATACCACATAAATCAGCATGAACACCTGTTTATGTGTGGAGTGATACATTTAAGATTTTCAGGCGCAAATGCATTTTTTCAGATATTCACTTACGCAAAGATTCAGTAAGAAATCTACAGAAGTCTTTGTACACGAGGCCCCAGGACTTGAATCACGCAGGTAGCTGAATAGAAACAGTCTTGAAATTTGAAGGTGCACCGTCGTCACGCTGTTCAGACAATGACGGTTCTAAAGAATACTGCGCTCCATAGAATGTAATTTGCAATTTTAGAATATGGCATTCTTGTAGAATATGTTCTTTTCATCAAATAGATCCATGCACGGCACCATATAGTATCTGGCTGGTGTTGATCCATGCACAACATTGTATGGTTGGTGTAGATCTGGGGATCATATTGTATCTGGTTGGTGTAGATCCATGCACCATATTGTATGGTTGGTGTAGATCTGGGCACCATGTTGTATGGTTGGTGTAGATCTAGGCGCCATATTTTATGGTTGGTGTAGATCTGGGCACCATGTTGTATGGTTGGTGTAGATCTAGGCGCCATATTTTATGGTTGGTGTATATCTGGGCGCCATATTGTATGGTGTAGATCCATATTGTATGGTATGGTGTAGATCTAGGCACCATGTTGTATGGTATGGTTGGTGTAGATCCATACGCCATTTTGTATGGTTGGTGTAGAGCCATGCGCCGTATTGTATGGTTGGTGTACGTAGATCCATGCGCCATGTTGTATGGTTGGTGTAGATCCATGCGCCATGTTGTATGGTTGGCGTAGATCCATGCGCCATGTTGTATGGTATGGTTGGTGTAGAGCCAGGCGCCATGTTGTATGGTATGGTTGTGTGTAGAAGGCATCCAGCAGCGCTCGCTGGGATCTTAACCCACTTTAGCCCTTTAAGACCTTTTTGGGAAAAGGTGCCCTCTCCCTATTAAAACCTAAATATCTCAACCTCCAAAGCACATAAAAATATGAAATAAGTTACTTTTTTTAACCTAGAACCTTCATTCTGCACGAGTGTGTTCATTCAGTTCTAATACCCACTATTATAATAAAACAGCTCAAATCCCAAGAACCTTAATGTAGCGTATATGTCGCTCCAGGACACAATGGGTTAAGAAATACAGTATTCTCTCGCTTTGCTTTGAGCCCATCATGACGCTAGAGATGATCCATCATAAGCACCACTTGCATTCCATTCCAGCTTTGATGCGTTGAAGTTAACGTCAGCACATGTGTTGCACTGTGTGCTCCCTCACCCTCCTCCCCTCTCCTCTCCTCCCTTTGTCACTGTCAACTTCAGTCATATGCTTTTGGCAATGACGTTGTCGCTGTCTAATCACAGCGTTTTGAGGTGACAGGGACGAGGATCAGAGAATGACTGATCTCTCTTGCAGCACCCAGCAGAGGCGAGTACATGTGTAACACAAGGTCCCGTCTGCACGGATGAAAGGCCAATTCTTCTGCCATCAGGACTCACACGGCCGTAAATTCACACTGACTGAGACGCACACGCACACAGCTTTTCATCCTTCCCTCAGAAGCCATCTGAGAGAGGGAGCGAGTGTCTTAGTGGAAGTCAAGTCAAGTCAAGTCAGCTTTTATTGTCACTTTCTTCATATGCACAAGTCATACAAGGAAAAATTAAAATACGTTTTGTCTGTATACCATGCCAAAACATAATTTAATTTTTCCTTGTATGACTTGTGAATATGAAGAAAGTGACCATAAAAGCTGAAGGAGATAAATATCGAGTGTCTTAGTTAGGGCTATGTGAAATAATCGTTTTAATCGATAATCGATCGATATAATCTAAAATTCACTTAATCGATTTTTTGTTGTTGTTCTTTTTCTTTTTGTTCTTTTTGTTTAATTTAGGTCTATGGAAAATACCCAATAGGTATTAGCCAATTAGGCCTAGGCCTACTTATTACAAATTAGCAATCTGTTAACACTGTCAAGCCATTGCCTTTTGACATTTTTATATACAAATAGGCAACAGCATCTTTTGGGGGAAATCCTGGCACCAAGAAGGGAACGGATTGAATCGATTCGGAATGAATCGAATCGAATTGAATCGTGATTAATCGATTCAAAGCCCTAAGAATCGAAATCGAATCGATACAGGAACATGGCTGCGATACCCAGCCCTAGTCTTAGTACCTTCCCTCTTTCTCTGTGGCAGTGATATTCTCTCCTTTCACCGTGTTGCTCTATGTAGGAGAGACTCTTGGTGGGTTATCTTTCAGTCGATTTCACTCGACATCTCCAGACCACGGTGAGATTTCGGTAACACTTTATTTTAGGGATACATCTATTAGCACTAATTCATACAATGTTAATGCCTGCATACGTAACTTGTAAGGCATGTAAGGTAAGCGTACCCATTAAGCCCACCAAAATCAAAATTTCTTTCTTTCTATTTTTCAATCATCTTCACATACATTTTTTGTGAAATGATTTGTTAAATAGTAAGATTTACCTCTCTTCTCAATGTTTATCATGGAGTTGATGAATATTTCAAAGTACAATATAAAGATTTTTTACGAGAAAAGTAAAAAGTCTGAATGGGCTTAAATGGTACCATTGGTACCATTTAAGCCTACTTGTGTTCCAAATAAGCTCATGTAGTTATTTCTCTATCAAAATACCTGGCGAGGTGTGTGAGTTGAGTTTAAACAGTGTAGCCTACATGGCATAAATGGTTTCAGACCAAAATATTCTTCCAAAATGTATGATTCGCTAAAAAAAATTATGCATAAAACCTAATTAAATATTACAGCATCTCTTACTTCATATACTTCATAAAATTCTTCATCCAAACAGAGAATTTTTTTATTATTATTATTGTTAGTTCATTACATTACGCCTTTTTAACCAACAACTTGAGATTGTACAGCCCTTTTTATGTTCCTCAAAGGCATTATTGGGTTAGCATGCATGCCAGCTTGCATGCATTTCAATGGGGTGTACCATTTAAGCCCACCTAGTACCCATCAAGCCCGCCTATACAAAAAGTTATTTTATGGAAATAATCAGATCCATAAAACATTTCATGATGCATTTCTTTAAAGATCAATGCCAAACAAACTGGAATATGCTTAGAGTTCATACCTAACCACCTTTAGTCTTACGGTAGACTAAGATAAAGATGGTGTGTGGTTGTATCAAGAGATTATCGGCGTTTGCTTGCTCATAAAACACATCTTTCCATTTGAAGGGAAATGCTATAATTTATTAAAAACACTGCACATATATATATAAAAATCATTACATTTACCTCTTAGTTCACTAAATATGAAAGTATTTTCAAAACATTTGACTTAAACTAGCTGAAATTCTATGATTTCTGATATGTCCCAAAACAGCAAAGTTTTGAGGCGACTTCTTGTCAGTAGTCCTGAGACAGGATTCACTTGGACAGGGATTACTCAACGATAAAAAATGTGATTTGTTTGCAATAAAAAACATTTTGTCAGTTACTAAACCCTTTAATTGGATAGGGTGATGAACAACAAAATCCACCTTTTCCCTTTCTTTAAATTTACCTCAAAGTTGAAAGTGGGCTTAAAGGGTACATGGGCTTAATGGGTACGCTTACCTTACTAAGCAAACGCTAAGGCCTACTAGGTCCTTTCTAAGGTTAAATTGGTAGTAAATCCCTTATTTTATGCATGAACAAGACATTTGCGAATACATGCCTAACAAATGTTTGATTTTGCTTTGTACATGCCTTACAAGTTACTTATACAGGCACATTGTATGTATTAGTGCTAATAGATGTATCCCTAAAATGAAGTGTTAACGAGATTTCTAGTTCATCTCCCTCAGAGAACCTGGGTTACCCTTGGTAACCTACATTATAACCTGAAGGAAATTCAAGTGTCCCATTGTAACACACAGCTCCGGGAGTGAAGGAGCTCATATTGGTAGGAAAACACTGGAATCAAACAAAACAAAAAGACACTTACCGATGAGCACATATTGTAGACGGAATACAGAATTGAGTACAGACTTAAAGGGACACTGTGTGAGATTTTTAGTTGTTTATTTCCAGAATTCATGCTGACCATTCACTAATGTTACTTTTTTCATGAATACTTACCACCACCATCAAATTCTAAGTATTCATTATGACTGGAAAAATTGCACTTTTCATACATGAAAAGGGGATCTTCTCCATGGTCCGCCATTTTGAAATAGCAATTTTTAGCTGCAAAAATGACTCCACTTGGACCATACTAGAAAATATTTGTTTATTACTTAGTCAACTTTAATGTGAAGACCAAATTTGGCAATAGGCTGCCCAGTTTCAATGAGCAGCATAGTTTCAGTACCTTTTTTGACCATTTCCTGCACAGTGTCCCTTTTAACTTGCAGCAAAGGAGGGGAGAGAGCAGGGGGGGCATTTTTGTTTGGGTGAAGTGGCAACAGAAACGGTCTCTTCTTCTTGATTGCATGCATTTATACAGAACTGCTTGTAATATTTATGTGTTTGCATATATATATATATAACTGTTTACATAACTATTTATGTGACACTAACCCACATCCCAGCCCCGGCCCCAGCTGAAAGGTAGGCTACAGCTCAAGTACACGGCCATGATGATGAGGATGATGATGATGATGATGATAATGATGATGATGGTGATGGACTGCTTGGTATGGTGTACCTCATGGCGCCCTGACACTGATGTTGACACGCTAAAGAGGCTGTTGACATGAAGTGTTGCCAACCCATTGGCCTGTTTTGACAGCGATTGAAAGCGTATGTTAGTGAGGGAGCTCTGTACATCGTCAGCTCCCACAGGATGGAGGGTGCCTGTTAGCCTGTTAGCCAGGCTACGCCCTCCTAGTGACGAAACACCTACGCTGTTGCCACTAGTCAGGTCAAGAGCATGGGAACATCTTTCTGAGCCCTGGAGAAATTGGGTAACTCCACCCACTTTATCAGGAAGCAATCAACTTTGAGCGTGATAATCAGACTAGCCTGCTGTAGCCTACCAGTTAAAACTCCATTTCTTTAAAAAGTCCATTTCACCCTTAATATTAGTGGCAGATTCACGCAAATGCAATTCTGGGGTTCTATCTTGCCACTGAAGTGCATGGCTCACTAAATTGTATTGAAATCCAGGTCAGTCAAGTCCCAAAGTGTCTGATTTCTTGTGAAATGAAATGGAACAGATGATTCATTCATCCTCTCATTGGTAAACTGAGAAGAGTGGTGTGTGTGTGTAAGAGGTGTGTGTGTGTGTGTGTGTGTGTGTGTGTGTGTGTGTGTGTGTGTGTGTGTGTGTGTGTGTGTGTGTGTGTGTGTGTGTGTAGTAGGTGTGTGTGTGTGTGTAGTAGGTGTGTGTGTGTGTGTGTGTGTGTGTGTGTGTGTAGTAGGGTGTGTGTGTGTGTGTAGTAGGTGTGTGTGTGTGTGTGTGTGTGTGTGTGTGTGTGTGTGTGTGTGTGTGTGTGTGTGTGTGTGTGTGTGTGTGTGTGTGTGTGTGTGTGTGTGCCTCAATACCTGCTGCGTGTCTAGGGAGGGGCTGGACAGAACAGGATGGGGCAGAGCAGGAAGGGAGCGTCTCCACTGCAGGGTTAAGAAAACCTCCATTTTGATTAGGTTGAGTAGCGCTTAAAGGTACACTGTCATGGTCAAAAAAGGTACTGCAACTNTGCTGCTCATTGAAACTGGGTAGCTTATTGTCAAATTTGATCTTTTCATGAAAGTTAACAAAGTAATAAACTAACATTTTCTAGTGTGGCCCAAGTACAGTCATTTTTGCAGCTAAAAATGGCTATTTCTGGAAATTCAAAATGGCGGACCATGGAGAAGATCCCCCTTTTCATGTATGAAAAGTGCAATTTTTCCAGTCATAATGAATACTTAAAATTTGATGGTGGTGGTAAGTATTTATGAAAAAGGTAACATTTGTCAATGAGTAGCATGAATTCTGGAAATAAACAACTAAAAATCTTGCACAGTGTACCTTTTAAACAATATAATAATAATAAAAAAAAAATGCTCCACATTTTGCACTGCCTCTATGCATCCGTATGCATTTCTTTCCCAACAGTCTTTAGAGAAAGTATTATGTTGGTACTGATGACATTACTTAATACATCTATGCTGGTTGGGCATAATGTCAATGCGATAGTACATCAACCCCCATTTCCTCTTTTTCATGATGACATTACATATCAGGTTGAGTGGAAATTAAGTCGTGTATAATTTTCTTCTCCAATACCTGCTGTGTGTGTCTGGGGAGGGACAGGAGAGCAGGAAGGGAGTGTCTCCAGTCTGAAGGGTGGAGAGGAGAGGAGGAGAGGAGAGGAGAGGAGAGTGGTGGAGGAGAGAGAGGGGAGGGGAGGGGAGGGGAGAGGAGGGGAGAGGAGTGGAGTGAGGAGAGCAGGAAGGGAGCGTCTCCAGTCTGCAGGGTTAAGAAAACCTCCACAGGCCCTGATTTATATCCATAGGCAGGAAGAGGGTGTGGAGGAGAGGAGAGAAGAGAGGTGGGGGAGAGGAGAGGAGAGAGGTGGGGGAGAGGAGGAGAGGAGAGAGGCGGAGTAGAGAGAGGTGCAATGAGGTTGAACAGCAGGAAGAGGGTGTGGAGAAGAGAGAGAAGTGGAGTGGAGAGAGGTGGAGAAGAGGAGAGGAGAGAGGTAGGGGAGAGGAGAGAGGTAGGGAGAGGAGAGGTNAAGTGGAGGAGAGGAGAGGAGAGGAGAGGTGGAGAGAGGAGAGAGGTGGGGGAGAGGAGAGGAGAGGTGGAGAAGAGGAGAGGTGGAGAAGAGGAGAGGAGAGGTAGGTAGGGGAGAGAGGTAGGTAGGGGAGAGGAGAGGAGAGGAGAGGAGAGGGTGTGGAGGAGAGGCGAGAGGTGGAGGGGAGGAGAGGAGAGAGGTGGAGAAGAGGGGAGAGGAGGAGAGGAGAGAGGTGGAGGAGTGGAGAGAGGTAGGGGAGAGGACAGGGGAGGAGAGGATAGGAGGAGAGAGGTGGAGGAGAGGAGAGGGGAGGGGAGGAGAGGAGAGAGGTGGGGGAGAGGAAAGGAGAGAGGTGGGGGAGAGGAGGAGAGGGGAGGAGAGGGGGGGAGGAGAGGAGAGGAAGAGGTGGAGGAGAGATGTGGGAGAGAGGGGGGGGGAGAAGAGAGAGGTAGGGGAGAGGAGAGAGGAGAGGAGAGAGGTAGGGGAGAGGAGAGGAGAGGAGAGTGGTGGGGGAGAGGAGAGGAGAGGAGAGGAGAGGAGAGTGGTATGAGAGGGGAGAGGAGAGGAGAGGAGAGTGGTATGAGAGGGGAGAGGAGAGAGGAAAGGGAAGAGGAGGAGGAGAGGAGAGGAGAGGAGAGGGGAGAGGAGAGTGGTGGAGGAGATGAGAGGAGAGAAGAGGGGAGAGGAGAGTGGTGGGGGAGAGGAGAGGAGAGGAGAGAGGAGAGGAGAGGAGAGTGGTGGGGGAGAGGAGAGGAGTGGAGAGAGGTAGGGGAGAGGAGAGGGGAGGAGAATTTAGGAGGAGAGAGGTGGAGAAGAGGAGAGGAGAGGAGAGTGGTGGGGGAGAGGAGAGGAGGCCTACCTGTCATACTTTAGAAGTCTGCCTAACATGTATTTTTGCCAAACTGTTTAAACACATGGAGCTACGTACATCTCTGTATGAATTGGGCTATACAAATAAAGTAGGCCTAGTGTTTTTATTATTATGGGGGTTGTGCTGAGGTGGTGGTGGTGGTGTCTATGGTGGTGGTGTTGGTGTTGGTGTTGGTGGTGTCTGTGGTGGGGTGGTGTCTATGGTGGTGGTGGTGTCTATGGTGGTGGGGGGATGTGGGGGTTACCCAAATCAGCTGACTGAGGGTACGGCGCGTCGGAAGGAGAGAAGTCAACGAACGCCAGCCTGCCTGTCACTCCGCGGCCGCCCTCTAAGTCAACATTTGTCAAAAACCTCAACACTGAAACCCCACCAGAATGTAAACATTGACACGACCCAGTAAAATCTCTCTCTCTCTCCTGCGCTCTCTCTCTCTCTCTCTCTCTCTCTCTCTCTCTCTCTCTCTCTCTCTCTCTCGCTCTCGCTCTCTCTCTCTTCTACATACACAGATGCATACATAGGCCTACACTGTAGACAAGCGTACACACATATACAGACTGTGAAGGAAACCATTTCATGGTTTTAATCACGTCTAGCTTTTCACTTCATATTCTCCTCCGGGGTAAATAAACGGCTGCGTTATCACTCATCGCTGGACGGTGGCTGCCTGCCACTGACATGGCCTTTGTGGAAGTTTCTCAGGCTACTTAACTGTGTGCGTGCGGGCGTGCGTGCGTGCACGCGTGCATACCGTGTGTGCGCGTTTGTGCTGCTGAGGAGATCTGTAATTTTCTGAGGCCATTTAACACACACATGGAGTGTAGTTGTCCACAGCAAGCAGCTAGTGACAGTTTACCAGTGAACTACATAAGCTGAAGATCCAACATAGACTCACTCTCCTCTCCTCTCCTCTCTCCTCCCCTCCTTTCCTCTCCTCTCCTCTCCTCTCCTCTCCTCTCTCCTCCCCTCCTTTCCTCCTCTCCTCCTCCCTCTCCTCTCCTCTCCTCTCCTCTCTCTCTCTCTCTCTCCTCTCCTCTCCTCTCCTCTTCTCATATCTCCTCTCCTCTCCTCTACTCTCCTCCCCTCCCCTCCTTTCCTCTCCTCTCCTCTCCTCTCCTCTCCTCTCCTCCTCCCTGCCTCTGCTTTCCACATCTCTTCTCTCCTCTCCTCTCCTCTGCTCCTCCCTGCCTCTGCTCTCCACATCTCTTC
>NC_085865.1:3035746-3043246 GCF_034702125.1 Engraulis encrasicolus | reverse complement strand
GTCGGCGTGCGCGGCCAGTCCTATTCAAAACCCTCCCCACAGCCAAAGCTAGCATGCTACTTTGCCATTCATTTGAATGAGACACCGCCGGTCGCCGGCGTGAAAAATACGCTTGAGTTCTATTTTCCAAATGCAGCGCGGCGCGGAGCCGGCTCCTGCACCGCTGATGCTCAACTACCGCCGGTTGGTGTGTAAGGACAGATATGTTTCTATGTATTTTCACCAACGCCGGTAAAAAACGCGGCCGTTCCGCGACGCTTTACCGCCTTGGTGTGTAAGACCCCTTAATCTTAATCTTATCATGTGAAAGTGAAAGTGAAAGCCCACCTGGGAAACTCCAACTCCCATTGTCTTTGTTACACAGCACTCCACAGCACACAAGTGAACACTGCACACAACGAAATTGCATTTATGCCTCACCCGTGCAAGGGGGCAGCCCTCAGTGGCGCCCCATGGGGAGCAGTGCGGTGGGACGGTACCATGCTCAGGGTACCTCAGTCATGGAGGAGGATGGGGGAGAGCACTGGTTGATTACTCCCCCCACCAACCTGGCGGGTCGGGAGTCGAACCGGCAACCTCTGGGATGCAAGTCTGACGCCCTAACCGCTTACCCATGACTGCCTCATGTGCAGAATGACATCATGTACCTTGTTAACCGCGTCGTGTACCTCATCGGTTGTATGTTTTCACAATATGTTTCATTAGTTTAACCCATTTAAGCCTGATGCTGTGTGCACAGCATTAACCAGGTGCCTGGAGCTGCATGGGCACTGCATTCAGGCTCATGCCATTTTAGTTGTTTTTTTAATTATTATTAAAAATGTGGGCATGTCAGAGCTGAATGAACACATTCTAATGCAAGATGAGGGTCTTAGCTCTTAGACGCACATAAAATAAAATGAGTTGCATTTGAGACAGATATTTGGGTTTGTATAGGGTGAGGGCACCTTTTCCCAAAAAGGGCTTATCAGCAGGCATTTTGGCTTAAATGGGTTAATGTTGAGGGCACCTTTTCCCAAAAAGGGCATAGCCATTCAGTAGGCATTTTGGCTTAAATTGGTTATATAAAGAGCAGTAATATGTTTGACTGACTTTGACTTGGCTCCTTAGTTTCCCCTTGGGGTTGATAAAGTAACTCTGCTTCACTAGTCTATTCTACATATGTGTTGTTCTCACGACAGGTCATGATATTCACCTTTCTGGAGTGCCTTTCAGTCATTAATGTTTTGTGGGCAATGTGCAAGTTCAGAAAGGGAAATTGGAAATTGGTTGAACGACAGATTGATTTCCAGAAATTAAGCTTATTTTGCGATTCCAAATCGCAATCGCATCATCTTTTAGGACAATCACATTCAAAGGATAAGGAGTACGGAGAAATGGGGTTTTACAGAGGACATTGGCTTTGTTTTAAGGTTATTTGAATCAATTTCTTCTGTCAAAGTCAAACTATGACTTTCAAATCTTAAATCCCTATCAGGAAGTCAATCAGCCATAAAGTTATACAAATCACAGCAGTCACGCACCATTTGTAATGTCCTACAGACAAAGATCTGCATCTTGGAAAGAAAACAAAAAGCACAATGCATTCTAATATGCGGACTCCTGTCCTCCCTTGCTCCCTTGCATGCTTGCGGCCTCGCGATGACCACACTGACGACAGAAGTATATTTCAATATTTCGCAAAAGTACGACTCTAATGTAATTTTCTCATTTGCAATCAGTATAGTGAATGAGGTATTGTCCCCCAAAAGTTGTTGTGGCTAGGCTGACCGTGGAGAAAACAATTAAGTTTCCCCTCTAAGGCGGGGCGTCCGTGAAGCATAAAGCCACAAGCACAAGGAGAGGACTGAAGTCTGCATATTGGAATGCACCCATTTCCACTTTATTACAGCTACAACTACTAACCTCCAGTAGAAGCCCAACGCCTGCATGCCTGTTGGCCATTGTAACGGCTACGTGAGTGGACGTGAGGTTGGTGATTGTGTTGCTAATGACGGTGGTTAAGGTCGTGTCAATAGCGCGTCGTAGCGCCTTAACGGCCTGCATTTGGCTAAGGCTACTCTGGTTCTCGTGACTTCATGCCATAGCTCCTTATCTTGGCTGGCTCAATTGACTGCCATAAAGTCTCACAACTACTAAAGGCTGTCATAAACACAACAAAAGTTACTCTTTTTTTTCTCATTACCGCTTTGGTTTCGAATTTAAGGCATCAGACTTCATGGAAAACACTCACATCACATTGTCTAGGTTCTTCATACTTCAAAAATATATATTGCACTATACCCAACAAACCACCCCTGCAATACATTACATTATTACATTACATTACATTGCACTTAGCTGACGCTTTCATTTATTCAAAGCGACTTACAACTATTATTTTTCAGGGTATTGGTTACAGTCCCTGGAGCAATGTGGGGTTAGGTGCCTTGCTCAAGGGCACTTCAGCCATGGATGGAGGTGTAGGGAGAGGTCAGGGGGGATTCGAACCGGCAACCCCTACATTGAAAGACCAACTCTCAAGTTCCAAAGACCAACTCTCAAATTGACCCCCCACCCCCTTCTTTTATTCCCTCTCTCCTGTCCTCTCTCCTTTTTTATTATCCCCCTATCCCCTCATCTCTCCTCTCCTCTCCGTTATTACCACTGCCTCTCCTTCTCCTCCTCTTTCCTCTCCTCCTCCTCCTTCCTGTTTTCCCGCCTCCTGCTATCTGGGTTAAACGGCGGCTTCTTCTTTTGCTGACTCTGACTTGCTAATCCTCCAGGAGGACACTTGGCTCTCTTCTGTGTGAATGAAGAGGTGTGTGTGTGTGTGTGTGTGTGTGTGTGTGGCTCTCTTTACTCATGTCTGCTTTCTGCTGTCCCGTCCCATCTTTTGGGTTTGTGTGAAAGAAGAGGTGTGTGTGTGTGTGCGTGTGCGTGTGTGTGTGTGTTTTTGTGTGTGTGTGCACGTGTGTGGGGTCCAACAGCAGTTGTTGTACACCTGTATCTGACCTCACTGTACAAACCCCTCTTACACACACACACACACACACACACACACACACACACACACACACACACACACACACACACACACACACACACACACACACACACACTACCCACCCAGCCACCACACACACACACACACACACCCCTTCTCCGGCCTGGGCCACTGTGCGAGAAAATCACGTCAGTCATAGGAAGAGGTTGTAAAGCCATTGATGGGAAGTAAAGCTTTACAACCTCAGCCAGCCACCACACACACACACACACACACACACACACACACACACACACACACACACACACACACACACACACACACACACACACACACACACACACACACACACACACACACACACACACACACACACACGGCAAACGACAAGACAGCTGGACCGGTTGACCGGCAGTACACAGACCCATCCTGTCCTGCGCTCTGGAAAAGCCCCACTTCACACCTGAGTCTCTGCATTAACAAACCCCACCTTTCATTTAGCCAGTGTAGACGTCACTCACACAAACAATGTCAAAGCTAAATGTTTCTTTTTTTTCCCCCCACTCGTTATACTGTAAGAGGAAACGGAGGAAGCTCATTTATGATGTAATGTGCCCTGTTTAAGCAGATTAGCTGCTTTTATATGGTGCCTTGGGGAGTACGGCTGGAAACATGTTTAGTGGAGCTAATCACCAGTCAGAGGGTTTCAGTGTTAATTTGGATTTTTTGGGACTTTTTCTTTTCGTCGTAAAATTCACAAATTATGGGTCACGACGCCCCTTGTCAGTCTGATTTATCTGCTCAGACGCAAAGAACATTAGCACACACACACACACACACACACACACACACACACACACACACACACACACACACACACACACACACACACACCTCAATCACATGTTTGTTTTTTGATAAACTAAATTTAAGTGGCCGTAAAGCTGAGTCGTCGTAAGTGGCGGGTCAGACGATTCCTCCTGGGAGCCCCCTTAAAATAAACTCTGTGTGTGTGTGTGTGTGTGTGTATGCGTGTGTGTGCGTGTGTGTGCGTGTGTGTGCGTGTGTGTGCGTGTGTGTGCGTGTGTGTGTGTGTGCTCCACAAAGTTCTGCCCTGAACTGGAATCTCTTTGTACCACATGGACATACTTCATTTTTTTTTTCCTCACTCGGCAGCCCTTCAGAAGGCATGAATGAAAAATGATACTGTCGAAAAAAATTAACTGGAGAAAGTTTGTTTGGGTTTCTGTCTGAATTTTTTACGACCAACCTTAAAAAACGTCTCATGACTTGAGGTCATAATTTTTTATTACCAGGAATATATTTAGTTATTGCACAAACTTTAAAAACAAAGAGATCTACACTTGTAGCGACATAAAAAAACAAATAAGTTCTACCGCAGTAGAATATACAGACTGTTAATCTCTCAGCAGGAAGCTTTTTAAGGGCCACAGACACACGTTTCCGTATTCCTCTGAGACACTGGAGGCCTAATTACACGCATCGAGTAACAGACCGACGGCTTTTGTGTACAAATCGGCCATGTACTGGGGGCTATACAAAGAAGCTGGTTCAGGAGTAAACCAGGTTAAGTTGAGAGGTAAATCATCTAATAATGGAGATTAAGAAAATGAGGACTCCAGGCTCTTCTATTAGATGATTTACTTTTTTAACTTAACCTGGTTTACTCCTGAACCAGCTTCTGATAGGCCCCTGGGATATATATGGTATGTGTATATGTGGTCTACATGCTTACATAAATGGAGTGGACTTGTGGTGTAGACCTTTTGATGAAGGCTGATGAGTATTTGTCACGGCTTGTGCTCGGTCTAAGTGAAAGCTTGAGTCTTATCTCAGTTTATCACTTCACTGTAAACGTTGCACGAGATGCTTCACTGAAGATGAGGCTTACACAGTGAAAGTAGTTTTAGACCTATTTGGTAATTTCATGTGAAATCAGACACTTTGGGAGCCTGACTGACATAGATTTTGACTTCATCTAGGTCTCGACTTGATCTGTCTTGACTTGGTCTTGGTCTTGACGGATTACAGTGTCTTACTGTCTTACAGTCTTACTGATGTAGTCACGACTGCTTAGTACGAAATCAAGACATTACCATGTCAGTACATGTGAATTACGCTTTCATTTTTTTCCCCTGATTGAACAGATTGTTTTAGTCACTTGAGCGTGGTGGGATTCCCTTATCGTAGGCAGTTTTTCCGAGAGAGGTGTTTGCTCATTGCTTTATTTATCTTCCACACTACCCACCGTGCTCTCTGCTGATAGCTTCAACAGATTGGTTTAATGGGGTGTCTTTCCTCAACCACTGCTCTTAAAACCCTCCCTCCCACGCACACACCCGAGCCCACAGAGGAGTGGAGCTTTACTAGCCTTTAGCACCCCTCACTCCCACACAAGAAGGGGCCATCCCAGCTACGCGCACAAGAAGGGGCCATCCCGGCTACGCACACAAGAAGGGGCCATCCCGGCTACGCGCAGAAGTCCTGACAAATATATTAGCTCAGGCCAATTACCTGGACCAGCTGCTGCTTGATATTTCGTGCAATTAATGAAGCCAGCATTGTTGAGTGTACAGGCTGAAAGAATGATCTTTTTTGTTTTCTTTTTTTAACTTTTGCTTTCGCAATACAGTTTGTCTGCTGCTACCTCCCACAGACCAGGTCAAGTGAAGTCAAGTAAAACCAGCTTTTATTGTTTCTTCATATGCAGAGGTCATACAAGGAAATTGAAATAATTTTTCTCTCTCTATACCATGAAAGGACATGGACATACAGAGGACTGACATTTATAGTACAGACTGACGTCAAAGTGCAAGACAGGACAAGTAACGGTGATGGGCCAATAACAGTAAAGAGATGATGGAGTAAAAAATAACAACTGAGCATTTCACATTTAACAGAAGAGTGGAGCTGTATTCTGCATCCCCATCACACTACAGAGGAGTGGAACTTTATTCTTGCTAGCATCCCTCGCACACCACATAGGAGAGGAGCTGTATTCTGCTAGCATCCCTCGCACACTACATAGGAGAGGAGCTGTATTCTGCATGCATCCCTCGCACACTACATAGGAGAGGAGCTGTATTCTGCATGCATCCCTCGCACACTACATAGGAGTGGAGCTGTATTCTGCTAGCATCACCATCACACTACATAAGAGTGGAGCTGTATTCTGCTAGCATCCCTCGCACACTACATAGGAGTGGAGCTGTATTCTGCATCCCCATCACACTACAGAGGAGTGGAACTTTATTCTTGCTAGCATCCCTCGCACACCACATAGGAGAGGAGCTGTATTCTGCTAGCATCCCTCGCACACTACATAGGAGAGGAGCTGTATTCTGCTAGCATCCCTCGCACACTACATAGGAGAGGAGCTGTATTCTGCTAGCATCCCTCGCACACTACATAGGAGAGGAGCTGTATTCTGCATGCATCCCTCGCACACTACATAGGAGTGGAGCTGTATTCTGCTAGCATCACCATCACACTACATAGGAGTGGAGCTTTATTCTGCTAACATCCCTCGCACACTACATAGGAGTGGAGCTGTATTCTGCTAGCATCCCTCGCACACTACATAGGAGTGGAGCTGTATTCTGCTAGCATCCCTCGCACACTACATAGAAGTGGAGCTTTATTCTGCTAGCATCACCATCACACTACAGAAGAGTGGAGCTGTATTCTGCTAGCATCACCATCACACTACATAGGAGTGGAGCTGTATTCTGCTAGCATCACCATCACACTACATAAGAGTGGAGCTGTATTCTGCTAGCATCCCTCATGCGATACATAGGAGTGGAGCTTTATCATGCTAGCATCCCGCTCGCACGCTACAATAATAATTTATAATAATTGTATTTGTATAGCACTGTATCATACAATGGATGCAACTCAAAGTGCTTAACAAATGGGGAAAAAAGAACACAATCAGAGAGAGTAGATAAGAGAGAGGTTCAATTGGCCCATTGTTTCCGGGTTCTATTATTGCAAGGGGGGGAAGGGGGGGGGGGGATTCCCCTCTAGGCAGACCTAAGGACTGTTCTATTCAATGCTAGGAGTATTATGACACGCCCCTTTAGGCAGACCGTAACCTGGTCACGTTCGGTGCCCATAGAAACCTATTATGTTGGCATATCTCTATATACTTAAAGAATCTCTGACAAAATTGTGCTAGCATTGTTCTTGCTAGCATCCCGCTCTCGCGCTACAGAGGAGTGGAGCTGTATTCTGCTAGCATCACCATCACACTACAGAGGAGTGGAGCTGTATTCTGCTAGCATCCCTCATGTGCTACATAGGAGTGTAGCTTTATTCTTGTTAGCATCCCTCGCGCGCTACAGAAGAGTGGAGCTGTATTCTGCATCCCCATCACACTACATAGGAGTGTAGCTTTATTCTTGCTAGCATCCCTCGCGCGCTACATATAAGTGGAGCTTTATTCTGCTTGCATCCCTCGCACACTACATAGGAGTGGAGCTGTATTCTGC
>NC_085865.1:3023246-3030746 GCF_034702125.1 Engraulis encrasicolus | reverse complement strand
CTTTTCCCCCCGTTCAGCAGTCCGCTGAGGGCTGATGTTCTCATGTTCAAGCTAATTACACCAGACATCATTCTGGCTTTTTAACACAAATGTAACATGTCTTTCCAGAGTGGGATTTCCCTCCTCTGCTCTGTTTCTGTCAGGAGAGCCGTGAGTAGAACTGTGTGTAGTGTGTGTGTGAGTGTGTGTGTCTGTGTGTGTGTGTGTGTGTGTGTGTGTTTGTGTCGTGAGTGAGTGAGTGCGCACGCACATGTTGGTGTCTGTGGAACTGTTCTTACGAACAGTTAGATTGAGAGTGTCTGGTACATTTCCGTGTGTGTGTGTGTGAGTGTGTGTGTGTGTGTGAGTAGTGCCGTGAGAAGAACCCTGAGTAGTGCCGTGTACAACGCTCTGACGAAGAGTGCCGTGTCTACAGTTAGGTTAGGAGTGCCTAGTTGTGTGTGTGTGTGTGTGTGTGTGTGTGTGTGTGTGTGTGTGTGTGTGTGTGTGTGTGTGTGTGTGCCCATGGGTGCAAGTGTGTGTGTGTGTGTGTGTGTGTGTGTGTGTGTGTGTGTGTGTGTGTGTGTGTGTGTGTGTGTGTGTGTGTGTGTGTGTGTGTGTGTGTGTGTGTGTGTGTGTGTGTGTGTGTGTGTGTGTGTGTGTGTGTGTGTGTGTGTGTGTGTGTGAGGTTGGGCCAGTTGGATCAGACTGCTTCCCTCCTCATCCCTTTCTCCTGACAGCTTGTCTGGACTCTTCTCACAGATAGCAAGCACAGCTAATCGCACGCACAGACATACAGACACAGACATACAGAGGCACAGACATACAGACACGCACACAGACATACAGACACACAGACACCCCACAGCTAATCGCACGCACAGACACACAGACACAGACATACAGACAGACATACAGACACACAGACATACAGACACACGCACAGACATACAGACACACAGACACACGCACAGACATCCAGACACAGACACGCATACAGACATACAGAGACGCAGACAAGCGCACAGACATACAGACACACGCGCAGACATACAGATGCACAGACACACGCACAGACATACAGACGCACAGACACATGTACAGACATACAGACAGACGCACAGACATACAGACACACAGACATACAGACACACAGACACACACACACACAGCCATCTCCTCCATCTTTCTCACGTACCATTTTGAAAACGTGGGATCTGATTTGTTGTGATCTGACCTCCATTAGGCCGAGAGTGTGAAGAGAGAGAAGTGTGTGTGTGTGTTTTTCTGTGCCTGTGTAGGTGTGTGTGTGTGTGTGTGTGTGTGTGTGTGTGTGCCTGTGTGTGCGTGCCTGTGTGTGTGATCCCACGTTTTTAAAATGGTACGTGAGAAAGATGGTGGAGATAGTGCAGGCAGCACCAAAGGATGGGAACTTATACACACTCTGTAGCCAAGAGGAGTGTGAGTGCGTGGAGAGAAGGGGGCATGTAGGGCTGTGTGTGTGTGTGTGTGTGTGTGTGTGTGTGTGTGTGTGTGTGTGTGTGTGTGTGTGTGTGTGTGTGTGTGTGTGTGTGTGTGTGTGTGTGTGTGTGTGTGTGTGTGTGTGTGTGTGTGTGTGTGTGTGTGTGGAGAGAGAAGAGTGTAGGGTGTTTTAGGAGAATTCCAAGGACTAGCATTGACTTAGGGTCCAACACATCTTGGGGTTTTCTGGAAAATTTGTAACACTTGACATTCCACATCTCTTCAGGATGATGGAGAGAGAGAAGGGTAGAGTCAGGCTGAGAAAGGGATAGAGAGACAGAGAGGGATAGAGTCAGGCTGAGAAAGGGATAGAGTCAGGCTGATAAAGGGATAGAGTCAGGCTGAGAAAGGGATAGAGTCAGGCTGATAAAGGGATAGAGTCAGGCTGAGAAAGGGATAGAGTCTGGCTGAGAAAGGGATAGAGTCAGACTGAGAGAGGGATAGAGTCAGACTGAGAAAGGGATAGAGTCAGGCTGAGAAAGGGATAGAGTCAGACTGAGAAAGGATACACTGAGGCTGAGAAAGGAGGGTAAAGAGGCTGAGAAAGGGAAAGAGAGAGAGAGGGATAGAGTCAGGCTGATAAAGGGATAGAGAGAGAGAGAGAGGGATAGAGTCAGGCTGATAAAGGGATAGAGTCAGGCTGAGAAAGGGATAGAGAGACAGAGAGGGATAGAGTCAGGCTGAGAGAGGGATAGTGAGGCTGAGAGAGGGATAGAGTCAGGCTGAGAGAGGGATAGAGTCAGGCTGAGAGAGGGATAGAGTCAGACTGAGAGAGGGATAGAGTCAGGCTGAGAAAGGGATAGAGTCAGGCTGAGAAAGGGATAGGGAGAGAGAGGGATAGAGTCAGGCTGAGAGAGGGATAGAGTCAGGCTGATAAAGGGATAGAGAGAGAGAGAGAGGGATAGAGTCAGGCTGAGAAAGGAGAGTAAAGAGGCTGAGAAAGGGAAAGAGAGAGAGAGGGATAGAGTCAGGCTGAGAGAGGGATAGTCAGGCTGAGAGAGGGATAGTCAGGCTGAGAGAGGGATAGTCAGGCTGAGAGAGGGATAGTCAGGCTGAGAAAGGGATAGAGAGAGACTGAGAAAGGGAAAGAGAGAGAGAGGGATAGAGTCAGGCTGAGAAAGGGATAGAGTCAGGCTGAGAAAGGGATAGGGAGAGAGAGGGAGAGAGTCAGGCTGAGAAAGGGATAGAGAGACAGAGAGGGATAGAGAGAGGCTGAGAGAGGGATAGTGAGGCTGAGAAAGGGATAGTGAGGCTGAGAGAGGGATAGAGGCAGGCTGAGAAAGGAGAGTAAAGAGGCAATAGAGGAGAAGTGGCCATCTCATTATCTAAACCTCTCGTCCTCCCGTCTTCCCGTCCCAGAGAGATGCAGTGAGGTAGGGGAGGAATGATGTCGTATCAGGAGAGGAGACGGGGATAGAGGAGAGGATAGAGAAGAGTGGAGAGAGGGATAGAGAAGAGTGGAGAGAGGGATAGAGAAGAGAGGAGAGAGGAGAGAGCGATAGAGAAGAGTGGAGAGAGGGATAGAGAAGAGTGGAGAGAGGGATAGAGGAGAGAGGGATAGAGGAGAGGATAGAGAAGAGTGGAGAGAGGGATAGAGGAGAGGATAGAGAAGACTGGAGAGAGGGATAGAGGAGAGTGGAGAGAGGGATAGAGGAGAGGCTAGAGAAGAGTGGAGAGAGGGATAGAGGAGAGGGTAGAGAGAGAGGGATAGAGGAGAGAGGGATAGAGAAGAGAGGGTAGAGGAGAGTGGAGAGAGGGATAGAGGAGAGTGGAGAGAGGGATAGAGGAGAGGAGAGTGGAGAGAGGGATAGAGGAGAGAAGAGTGGAGAGAGGGATAGAGGAGAGTGGAGAGAGGGATAGAGGAGAGGATAGAGAAAGACTCTCCTCTTTAGTGACTATGTACTGCATTAATGCTTGAGCTGGCTAGACTCTTGACATGATGTATATGTGTGTGTGCACTCTACTTTACAAAAAAACAAAATAAATAAATAACTTGCCCTTTACATCTGCACTTGTTGTTCTGTATATTTCCTGTGCACTTTGTTGGCTATCTGCTAGTGATGTTGGCTATGATTATGTCCTTGATTGCAAGTCGTTTGGTTATAAAGCGTCTGCCGGTAACACTTCCAAATAAGGGGCCATAATTAACAGTAAAGTAGCTATAACCTAATACTTAAGTAAGAGTTAATAATCATTACTTAATGCCATATTAGACACATACTAATTGTTATTAATGCATATTTTGAGCATTAGTAAGCAGTTACTTAACTATTAGATAACAATAGCATATCATAACTAACTAATAGATAAGTAAGGGCACAGTTAATAGTTTAGTAGCTATTAGGTCATACTTAACTAAGGACCAAAATTAACACTTACTTAATACAAAAGTATGGCATAACTAATGGATAAATAATACATAAATATTGGGGTTTGGGACCCTTATATTAGAGTTGGCTGCGGATAACTAATGGTTAATTAATGGATAGATATTGGTGTTTGGGACCCTTATATTAGAGTTGGCTGCGGATAACTAATGGTTAATTAATCCATAGATATTGGTGTTTGGGACCCTTATAATAGAGTTGGCTGCGCATACCTAATAGTTAAGTAATTAATCTACTGTGACGTCTAGCTTTCACTCATTCAAATCACTGTAATAAGGGCAACAGGAGCCATTATATAGCAAGGATTGGACGTACACTTCTCAATGATGGTGGGGTGATGAGATGTAATTTGTTCATATACCACTTATTAGTTTTAATGGTAAAAACCCTACAATAAATGCAGAACATTATGAAGAGTAATAGTTTTGAAGAGAAACTAAACCATTCCTTTGTGATAATTAAGTTAATGTCTGAGAATATTAGCTCCAAGAAGTGCAGTGCATGATGGGTACTCAATCTACAGACAATATTTCGGTATTATTTACTCATTAGTCATGCCTTACTTTTGTATTAAGTAAGTGTTAATTTTGGTCCTTAGTTAAGTATGACCTAATAGCTACTTAACTATTACTGTACCCTTACTTATCTATTAGTTAAATAATTATTATGCTATGAACTTATAACACAAGGTAATAGTTATCTAATAGTTAAGTAACTGCTTGCTAATGTTTGACATATGCATTAATAACAATTAATATGTGTCTAAAGTGGAGTTAAGTAATGATTATTAACCCTTACTAAAGTATTAGGTTATAGATACTTTGTTGTTAATTATGGCCCCTTATTTGGAAGTGTTACCGCGTCTACCTAATGTAATGTAATGGAATAATGTAAAAGAGTGGAGAAAGTGATAGAGAATAGCAGAGAGATGGAAGAGTCTGTCTGTACACATGCTGGGCAGCTCTGCCTGGGCTGGGCGTGTCTGTACACATCCACCCATCCTGCTGCCATGAGGGGAGTGTGTGTGTGTGTGTGTGTGTGTGTGTGTGTGTGTGTGTGTGTGTGTGTGTGTGTGTGTGTGTGTGTGTGTGTGTGTGTGTGTGTGTGTGTGTGTGTGTGTGTGTGTGTGTGTGTGTGTGTGTGTGTACTCTTGTGCATGCCTGTGCAGTGCACATGTGTGTCTTTGGTGTGAGGACAGTAAATGGTGTGTGTGTGTGTGTGTGTGTGTGTGTGTGTGTGTGTGTGTGTGTGTGTGTGTGTGTGTGTGTGTGTGTGTGTGTTGTGTGTGTGTGTGTGTGTGTGTGTGTGTGTGTGTGTGTGTGTGTGTGTGTGTGTGTGTGTAATGTACAGTAGTCTGAAGAGTGTGTGTGTTTGGTATGTGTGGTGCATTTAAAGTGTGTGTGTGTGTGTGTGTGTTTTAAGTGTGTGTGTGCATGTGCGTGCGTGAGCGCTACAGTAGGCAACCCCCACACCTCCGACACCCCACCCCAAAACCATGCAAGCAATATCCTAAGAAAAATATGGAGTGGTGGGGCATGTGTTCATATCAGCAGGCCTTTGGGAGGAGCAGGTTGGTGTGTGTGTGTGTGTGTGTGTGTGTGTGTGTGTGTGTGTGTGTGTGTGTGTGTGTGTGTGTGTGTGTGTGTGTGTGTGTGTGTGTGTGTGTGTGTGTGTGTGTGTGTGTGTGTGCAGTGTGTGTGTGTGTGTGTCTGCAATGTGTGTGTGTGTGTTTGTGTGTGTGTGTGTCTGCAATGTGTGTGTGTGTGTGTGTGCGTGTGTGCGTGTGTGCGTGTGTGCGTGTGTGCGTGCGTGCGTGCGTGCGTGCGTGCGTGCGTGCGTGCGTGCGTGCGTGCGTGCGCACGTGTAGATTTGTGTTTCGAGGCTTCAGTATCTTGGCCAAGAGATGATTTGTAAAGGGGTATGTGCGTGCGTGCGTGCGTGCGTGCGTGCGTGCGTGCGTGCGTGCGTGCGTGCGTGCGTGCGTGCGTGCGTGCGTGCGTGCGTGCGTGCGTGCGTATAAAGAAGGGCCCACTGGTAGGCTACTCGTGTTACCAGAATGTGTGACCGGTACACATCTGGAACGAGTGAAATGAAGAGCTAGAGGAAGAGAGATGGAAGAAGAGAAAGACGAATGAAGATAGAGAAGATGAGTAGATATAGAGAGATGAGAGAATGAGAGTGAGAGAAAGAGATGGATGAGCAGACAGAAAGAGAGGAAAGTGGTAGACCCGAGACTGGCGATCAGAAGGTGTGGAGGAGTTGAGCAGCAGGCATCTGGAAAATGAACGAAGAAAGAGGAGGAGAGGCAGAACAAGAGACATATGGATGGAGAGATGGAGAGAAAAATAAATGAGTAGATGTAGAGAAAGGAAGAATGAGATCAAAAGAATGAAAGATGGTGAGATACAGAGGAGATGGATAGATGGAGATAGGAACTGAAAGAAAAGAAAAGAAAAGAAAAGACAGAACTAGAAAGACGAATATAATGGATGAAGAGATGGATGGATAAAGTAGAGATGGGTAGATGTAGATGGGTACATGCAGTACAGACTGAGGCCATCAGGATGTGTTGAGGGGTTTGAGAGGCAGGCATCTGGATAGAAGAGAAGAACAAGGAGCTATGGTAAAGCAAGAGGAAGAGAGAGGGAACAAGAGAAGGATGGATAGAGAAATGCAGAGGAGATGGGTAGATGGAGATATGGTAGACTGCGTTATTCGTCTATTTTATTCCATCTCTTCCATTCTCTCAGTGTTGGGTGATCAGAGAGAGAGAGAAAGAGAGAGCTGATGTGTGAATGAGATACAGACATGGAGAGAATAGAAGAAAGGGAAATACATGGATGAACAGACGGACAGAGGAGATGGGTAGATACAAGAGTTGAGAGGCGGGCATCTGGAAAGTGGTGTGAAACAGCCCAGAAGCTCATGTGAAGGGCTGACCGAAGGAAACGACAGAAGTAGAGAAAGGAGTGTAATGATGAATATACAAAGAGACATGGCTGGAAGATGGAAGAAAATGTAGAGAAAGTAAAGACAGAAAACCGCTTGAGAAGGACGAAAAAGGATGGAAGGAGGGATGAATAGAAAGGTATAGTGGAGGAGTAGAAGCAGACAGAGACCAGCAGGGAAGACGGAGAGAGGAAGATGGACCGAGAGATGGATGAACTGACAGAGGAGATGGGTAGAGACAGAGAGAAAGTAAGAAACGACAAGAGAAAGAATAGAGAGGTGGCTGAATTGGCAACGCATGATGTGGAGACACAGACAGGAACCTTTGGGTGAGAGAAAAGGGGGGAACACAGAGAAAGAAGACAGAGAGTGAGATGGAGATGGCTGAGCAGACAGAGAGAGGTGGCTGTGATCTTGCCTATCAGGCCTAACCATCTCTCTTCTTTCTCCATGTTCCCCCTCTCTCTCACCCGAAGGTTCCTGTCTGTGATCTGTCCATCAGGCCTAACCAACCTAACCACCTCAGCCCATGCTAGGCAACAGGAAGTCCTTGAGCCTGTAATCCAAACCACCAGGCTGCCAAATGGAGCGCAGCCCTCCTCACCCGCTGGCCTGGTCCTGTGGGTCTCCCAATAGTGCAGTACAAATTGTAGTCAGGGCCTGT
>NC_085865.1:3015746-3018246 GCF_034702125.1 Engraulis encrasicolus | reverse complement strand
TGTGTGTGTGTGTGTGTGTGTGTGTGTGTGTACGTGTACGTGTACGTGTACGTGTAACTTACCGTATGTTTGGTTATGAGTTCATTTGGTTCATTATTTTTTAAAGCATGTTGTATACCCCTTCAAACACACTCAGGGCCACAGGTCATATTCATAATCATTCAGGGCCACAGGTCATATTCATCATCATTTTCTGGTCTATATATCGGCTTTTGCTTGAGGAGCATCATTCGAGTCTCAAAATGCCAAAGACTCTGGTCTCTGTTGCTCCAACTGCTTCGCAAAATGACTCCAGAAGACGTGTGTGTGTGTGTGCGTGTGCGCGTGTATGCGTGCATGCGTGTGGTTGTGTGCGGTTGTACCCGAGTGTGTGCTTGTGTGCATTCTTGCATACGTGCGTGACTGTGCGTCCTTTGTTTTGTTTACTACTTGAAGCCATGCTGTAGTATTGTGTATTGCGAACAACGGGCTAGCGTGAACCTCTCCTGTAGAGCGTTCAGGCCGACTGAGAACCGCGCTGGAGCCCGTTCCCGCACCTAATCGCGAACCGGCCGTCGTGTTTACGCCACGGAACACGGATGCGTTCGCGAGCCGGAAAGTTGGTTCGCAATGCGAACCGCAAAATGCTAGGTTTTTCTCTGCGAACCGTGACGACAGCGTGGCTGTCAGCAGGTTCATCCGGGTAACACAGTCACGTGCGGAAAAAGTTCAGAGCCCGGTATGAACACTGGCGGTTCGCAGACAAACACTTAAGTGCCGAACGTAACTGGTGCGAGCAAAGGCAAGGCAAGTTTATTTTATTTATATAGCGCATTTCATACACAGGTGCAACTCAATGTGCTTCACAAAGTTAACAAATGTAAATGAAAGGAAAATAGGGAAATGAAGCAAAGGCACTAGTTCCTGATCCTGATCCTGATCCTTCACTGCCTTGCAATGTGACTAAAATTTAGCAGATTCAAATTATTCACTAATGAGACCTTTGGTTGAAAGGCCTCGGATTACCTTACGTCAGCGACGGCATTCGAGACCTTTAAGTATCAGACATGATGACTTCTACATATGAAGAGTTCAGATGCAAAACCCCCTAACTCCATTTCTGAAGACCTGAACTTCTATATTTTCAGAGAACCCAGTTGTTGGTTTGGTTTACATTCATGTTACATAAATAAAATGAAAAAATATGCAATTTTGAAAAGCTTTGTATTAAAGGGGTATGCCACTATTTTGGGGCTTAATACAATTAAAATCATTGACTGGGGTTTATTAAGGTGTAAAGCGTTGTCTTGCTTTAAGACAAGTTAAGAGGGAATATGTCGCTAAGCTAGTGAAAGTCATGCTACACGGATCCATTGACTTTCACTAGCATAGCGACATGCTCCCTCTTTTAACTTGTCTTAAAGCAAGACAATGGCTTACATGTAAAATAAGACACTTTACCACCTTTATAAACCCTGGCCAACGATTTTAACTGTACACTCGCCTCCAAAAGAGTTGTCGCCTTTCCATCTGTTTGGAATGACAGCTAATAACCTGACTTTCTATTAATCACTTGGCTTCAGAAGTCACTCATATGAAAGCTACAACCCTCCCGAATGAAAATGTATGTACAAAAATAAATTTCATGCACCAACGAAAGATTGACCCTTTATTGAACACAGACAGGGCAGATTTTCACAAGACAAAAGTTTTGTCGCCTATCGAACATAATGTGAAAATGAGCAGATAAGTCACTTCAAAACACTTCAAATACGCAGATTGGGTGTCATACTTAATCACTGAATCACTCTCACCTCTCCAGAAAATCAACTTTGGCCTTAGGTGTTTGTTTAGGGTCATTGTAATCATGGAAAGCAACACAATGAAAATCAATGGAGTTCAATGAGAGATGGTGACATATTCGCTATTCGTAGAGCAATACATGTTTAACTTCATGATTTAATCAATGATAAAAGCCCTCAAACACCAGCAGCATGCATGCAGCTCCTCATAAGAGCTGTATCTGTACCATGTTTCACTTTATCTACCATTTCTCTTTTTTCATATTCTTCATCTCCAACACCATATAGTTTTGATGCTATCAGTTCTAAAATGGTTGATCTTGGGATCTTGACTTCAGAGTATGAGTCCCATTAGCCTTCATTTTTGTCAGAATTAGGCCTGACATACTCTTGGCTGGCTTTTTTGAGACAGGACAGTGGGAGAGACTTATTTGGTGTTAAAGGTGAAGAATTTGGAAAAATACATAGTGCCTAAAGTCAAACATGGGAGGGGATACAGCTCTTATGTGGAGCTGCATGCATGCTGCTGGTGTGTGAGGGCTTTTATCATTGATTACATCATGAAGTTAAAAATGTATTGCTCTACGAATAGCAAATATGTCACCATCTCTCATTGAACTCCATTGATTTTCATTGTGTTGCTTTCCATGATTACAATGACCCTAAACATACACCTAAGGCCAAGGTTGATTTTCTACAGAGGTGTGAGTGAATCAGTG
>NC_085865.1:3003246-3010746 GCF_034702125.1 Engraulis encrasicolus | reverse complement strand
ATGGGGCCGGGAGTGCCTCCCCCCTGCTTTACACCGACCCTTTAAAATAACACCTCCACACACACAAGGCAAGGCAAGGCAAGTTTATTTATATAGCGCATTTCATACACAGGTGCAACTCAATGTGCTTCACAAAGTTAACAAATGTAAATGAAAGGAAACAGGGAAGAAAGAAGGAAATGAATTAGAGTCAAAAAGCATTTAAAAACATTAAGATAAAAACATAAGGTAAAAAATAATAAAATAAAATAAAAAAAAACAAATTAAATAAAAAATAAAAATAATAAGAATAAGTAATTTAAGCTAGGGGAAAGCATCTGAGAACAGCTTTGTCTTGAGTCTAGATTTAAAGCTATCAATAGTGGGTGCATTTTTTATGTCATCTGGAAGCTGGTTCCAAAGCTTTGAAGCATAGAAGCTAAAGGCTGCCTCTCCACACTTTGTTTTGACTTTTGGAATCACCAGCAAAATTCTTCTCCGTTGACCTTAGTGACCTAGTTGGTGCATACAGCTGAAACATATCCAGTAGATATGTGGGTCCCATTCCATTTAGTGATTTAAACACAAGTAGCATAGCCTTAAAATCAATTCTGTAGCTTACTGGGAGCCAATGCAGCGATCTTAAAATTGGAGTAATGTGGTCGAACTTCCTTGTCTTTGTAAGAACCCTTGCAGCTGCGTTTTGTACCAAGTTGAAGCTGTTTAATGGTTTTATTGGGGGAGGCCAGTAAAAAGACTGTTACAGTAATCAACTTTACTAGAAATAAAGGCATGTATTAGCTTCTCCAGATCATGTTTAGACATCAGGCCCCCTAAATTTAGAGACGTTTTTTATGTGATAAAATGCAGACTTAGTAATAGCTTTCATGTGACTGTTGAAGTTTAGGTCACTGTCAATGAGGACCCCAAGATTTTTAACTGTTTCCCTTGCTTTCAGTCCCTTCGTTTCAAGGATAGTAGCAATCTTTTGTCTCTCCTCTCTTTTCCCAAATACACATATAATTACTTCAGTTTTATCTGTGTTCAGCTGGAGGAAATTGTGAGACATCCATTTGTTAATTTGATCCATGCAATGATAGAGTGATTCAAGGGGGGTGTAGTCATTGGGGGACATAGATAAGTAGAGCTGGGTATCATCCGCATAGCTATGGTAATTTACGGAGTTATTCTCGATAATGTGTCCCAGTGAGTGGCAACATATACAGATTGAGGGAACAGTAGTGGTCCCAGAATGGAGCCCTGGGGGGGACCCCACAATCCAGAGACATTGGTGATGAAGTATGTCTTCCAAATGGCGACAAAAAAACTTCTTTGTTGTAAGTACGATTTTAACCAGTCGATCACTATGCCCGTAAAGCCAACCCAGTGTTCCAGTCTATGTAGTAGTATAGAATGATTAACTGTATCGAAAGCAGCACTCAAATCAAAGAAGTACACAAGACGGATGATTTGCCAGCATCAGAATTCAATCTTATGTCATTCATAACTTTAATAAGAGCTGTTTCAGTGCTGTGGTAGGCACGGAAACCTGATTGAAACTTATCAAAATAGCTATTAGAGATTAGAAAAGCAGTTAATTGGTTAAAAACAATTTTCTCTATTATTTTACCCATGAATGGTAGATTGGATATGGGCCTATAGTTGTTTAGTACCAGTGCATCCAGGTTGTTCTTTTCAGTAAGGGTTTCACAACTGCTTCTTTCAGACAGCCTGGGAATATGCCTGTTTGTAGTGAGGTGTTGATGATCTGAAGTACATCTGGTGATATTAGGTGTAAGATGGATTTGAAGAAGGCTGTTGGTAGAATATCTAAGTCAGATGTAGAGGAGCTAAGACTTTGTACCGTTCTATTAAGAATGTCCACATCAACTAAATGAAAATTTCTCATGAGGTTAGGATTTAACTTCACCATAGCAAGCTGGTCTGAATCTTGGGTCGGTTGCACATGTGTGAGTATGTTTGCACGTATTTTTTCAATCTTTCCTTTGAAAAAGGATGCGAACTCATTGCATTTGCTGACTGAGAGGAACTCAGAGGGCATTAGATTTGGGGGCCTTGCTAGCTTTTCCACAGTGCCAAACAGGACACGTGCATTATTAATATTTCTGTTAATTATGTACACACACACACACACACACACACACACACACACACACACACACACACACACACACACACACACACACACACACACACACACACACACACACACACACACACACACACACACTTTTTCTGTCCCCTCCATTCCCTTCTGTAAGTGCAATCCCAGCTGGCTAGAGTTGTAGTCATGTCTTAAACCTTCCTCATTCTGAAGCCCACCTGCATGGATCCCCCTTTCATCCTGGTCTGTCTGACTTGCTGTCTGCCTCACTGCCTGTCTGCCTGCCTCACTGTCTGTTTTCCTTGCTGTCTGTCTGTCTGTCTGCCTCACTGTCTACCTGCCCATCTGTATGTCTGCTTGTCTGTCTGTCTGCCTGCCTCAGATCCTGCCTGCCTCACTCCCTTGCTGTCTGTCTGCCTGCCTCACTAACTGTCTGTATGTCTGTCTGCCTGCCTCAGTGTCTGCCTGCCTCATTATCTGCCTGTATGTCTGTCTGCCTGCCTCAGTGTCTGCCTGCCTCACTGTTTGTCTGTCTCACTGCCTGCCTCACTATCTGTCTGGCTGCCTCACTATCTGTCTGTATGCCTGTCTGCCTGCCTCAGTGTCTGCCTGTCTGCCTGCCTGCCTGCCTCAGCGTCTGGCTGCCTGCCTGCCTGCCTGCCTCAGCGTCTGGCTGCCTCACTATCTGTCTGTCTGCCTGTCTTCCTGCCTCAGTGTCTGTCTGTCTGCATCAAGGATATCTGGGCTTCCATAACTCCCATGCACTGTTTTTTGCCATTGACTTCAATGTTAAACGCATCATGGCCATTATGAAGACAGAGAATGACCTAACCAAGTATTGACCATTGCATGTTATGTAGAAAGTACCAAATTTCAACTGATTTAATGTGACCCGAATTTTGATGAAGAAAAATGTGATTTTATAACAATATTCTAATGCTGCGAATTCCCCAATTCATGGATTTTTTGAGCTGGAAGGCCAACGTATATAAAAAGAAAAAAATGAATGGTTGGAATAGTTAAAAAACTGGGCCATGAATCTACAATCCATGACAGCTTAACATTATTGATGGAATTATGGAAATAAATCAACTTTTTCATGCTATTCTAATAAAAAGGCCTGGAGCTGTACATTGGCTTTTGAAATATAGTAGGATCCAACCTGCTGTCTATAATGACTATTGTGTGTTAGTTAGCGATGTGGTGTTCCTTTGGGAGAAAGGGCATCCCTTGTTACACACACACACACACACGGCCTAATCTGTAGCTTAAAGTGCAAACCAGACAAGCCGAGAAAAAGCAGTGGCAGGCCCTTGGCCCGCAGCACAAAGCCCAGAGAGCACGATGACAGTGTGTAGGCCAGTATAAAGACAGCATGACGCAGAGTAAACACACACACGCACACATTAAAAACATAAATACAGGGAGAAAAGCAAAACACATGCTGAGATGCATCCTCACAGACATGCGTTTCTAATAGATACAAGATTTCACATCTCTCTCTCTCTCTCTCTCTCTCTCTCTCTCTCTCTCTCTCCTGCTCATCCTGCTCTCTCTCTCTCCTGCTCACCCCCTGTCCTGCTGTGTTTATTGGGCCGTGCAAGTTGGCGTGCAAGTTGGCGTGCCTCTCCGCAGCTTCTGCTTTCGCCATTATTGGCCCCTGCACACCACTGGCAGCGGAAGAAGGGGTGTTGGGGCCTACACAGTGTGTGTGTGTGTGTGTGTGTGTGCGCGCGCATGTGTACATATGTGTGTGCAGATTATTGGCAGTGGAAGAAAGACGTGCGTGTGTGTGTGTGTATATATAGTGGAATATCTGGACTGTGATGGCGTGGAGATTGAGTCCCATTGGTCAGACAGTAAGATGGTGTTAGCGTCCGTGACAGCCATACAACGTGTGTGTCCGATTGTTGTGCCATGAGGGCTGGATTGCCATTGTTCAACGGAATCATGTTAGCATTTTGCGGCTAGAACCTGAACGGGTGAATTCCCATTAGTTAGTGGGATCTTGTTAGCGTTCTGCGGCCAGTGCTTGTAACGTTTGTACTCGTAAACCAACACACATTCCGTGGGCCTTACAGAACAATGCTGGCACTCCCAATCCTCCACGATCACTCACATAGATTTGACACTTCCAAGATGAGAGGGGTACGTTTGTCAGCCAAGCCCAACTGTGTGAGGGTGTGCGCGCTCGTGTGTGTGTGTGAGTATGTGTGTAAAATGTGCACACGACTGTACAATGGGCGTAGGACAGGCACATATATGCCCACTCACACACACACACACATACAGTTGTGAAAGTGTGTGTGTCCACAACTGTCCGTGTGTGTGTGTGTGTGTGTGTGTGTGTGTGTGTGTGTGTGTGTGTGTGTGTGTGTGTGTGTGTGTGTGTGTGTGTATGTGTGTGTGTGTGTGTGTGTGTGTGTGTGTGTGTGTGTGTGTGTGTGTGTGTGTGTGTGTGTGTGTGTGTGTGTGTGTGTGTGTGTGTGTGTGTGTGTGTGTGTGCGCGTGTGTTTTCCAGGCTCCAGTGCCCTGGCATTGAAGGTAGTTTTCCTGTCTTGCCTCTGTTCATCTGCTCTTATCTGGCTCTTCAGGGATTGTAAATCGTGCGTGCGTGTGTGCGTGTGTGTATGTGTGTGTGTGTGTGTGTGTGTGTGTATGTGTGTGCGTGTGTGTATGTGTATGTGTGTGTGTATGTGTGTACTGTAAATCTCATCTGGTCATGACCTTGGCTCTCAGTTTGCCTTTAAATCACACAAAGCAGGCAGGTAAGAAGTAGCAGAGCACAGCACAACATGGCTCTTACAGCAGGGGGCTTGGCTAGCCTAGCGCATATAGAGTTAGCCTAGTGTACACAGCAGGGGGCTTGGCTAGCCTAGTGCATATGGAGTTAGCCTAGTGTATATGGAGTTAGCCTAGCGCATATAGAGTTAGCCTAGTGTACACAGCAGGGGGCTTGGCTAGCCTAGTGCATATGGAGTTAGCCTAGTGTATATGGAGTTAGCCTAGTGCATATAGAGTTAGCCTAGTGTACACAGCAGGGGGCTTGGCTAGCCTAGTGCATATACAGTTAGCTTAGTGTACACAGCAGGGGGGTTGGATAGCCTAGTGCATATAGAGTTAGCCTGAGGTAAGAGAAGTCTCGCTTCACATTTCTGTGTCTCTGTGTGTGCGTGCATGTGTGTGTATGTCTGTGTGCTTGCATGCGAGTTTGGTCATACGCACATAAGTGTGTTTGCGTATGTGTATGTGAATGCCTGTGGTTGTATGTGGGCATTTTTATTTGTACTGCTAAGTCTGTGGTGCTTGTTAAATACTACATTCTGTTTCCAAAATAACATTGCAATGCAACAATGAATGCATGAATACTAAGACTATTAGGGTAAGTATATCTGAAGAGTTCAGATTCAAAACCAACTAACTCCATTTCTGAAGACCTGCACTTCTATGTTTTTAGAGAACCCCGTTGTTGGTTTGGTTTACATTCATGTACTTGATAATGCATGTAAATAGTTATATTACATAAATAAAATAAAAAATATGCAATTTTGACAGCTTTGTATTAAATAAAAATGAATTAAGATTATTTTCTGAAAAGGCACTTCGGGGATTTTGCGCCCAAGACATGTGGATTGTATAAAAGCAAGAGCGAAGGCTTTTAATATAACAGAATCCGAGATGCTGGCCAAATCAAAGCCATGCTCGTCTTTAGTGCTAGATTTGTCTTTGCATCAACAAAGTTATCAAGGTGAGTGTTAAGTAGCAGATCAAGACATAGCCATATATATAGAGAGATACTTTATTAATCCCTGAGGGGACATTGAATGCCACCTGGCCATTACATTACATTATTACATTACATTGCATTTGGCAGACGCTTTATAACCAAAGCGACTTTCAAAAGAGGACATAATCAAGCCAACATCACAAGCAAATACAAAGTGCACAGGAGATATACAGAACAACAAGTGCAGTTGCAAAGAGGGGTTGTTATTTTTTTATTATTTTTTTTATAAAGAGTAAATAATGAGTACACACACACACAAAATAAACTAAACTAAACATCATGTCAGGAGTCTGCCCTGGGGCAAGGCCAGCACAAGCATTAGTCTAGTAGATTCTCTCGGAAGAGGAAGGTCTTTAGTTGTTTCTTGAAGGCTGCAAGAGATGTGCTTAGTCTTGCTGGCCAACCGCACAACACAGCAGGATAAGTAAAGCAGGATAAAAAATAAATAAATAAATAAATAAGAAATAAGAAACAGTCCATCATGAAAGCACACACAAAAAATCACAACATTATACAACCGTTATAAAAACACAACAATCATCACAACATTAAAGTCAGTTTAAAATTATAAAATTAATTTGGTAAATCCAAGCTCATATTAGATGCTCTGCATGAGTGAAAGCATGAAAGGGTTAACGCACCAAGATCCCACTGAGGCCTAATTGAAGCCACGATGGCGTTCGTGCGAGGACATTCAACACCAGCGTTGGCAGAGGGCTGCATCCTGCCATGATGTCTTGTTTTGTGAAGTGAAAATCCCACTTTACAGCAGTTCTCATGAGAAGGGCCCTCATAAAGGCTTTTCACCCCAAGTTGTGCATAATCTAAAGGATGTGCTCTCTCTTGCTCGAGTTGGTTGCTGACTAATAAATATGGTGGTAAATATGCCACAGCAGTCCTCGTGTGCGTGCGTATGTGCGTGCATGCGTGCGTGCGTGTGTGTGTGTGTGTGTGTGTGCGTGCGTGCGTGCGTGTGTGTGTGTGTGTGTGTGTGTGTGTGTGTGTGTGTGCGTGCGTGCGTGATCTAATACATCCCATATCACTCTGGGTTTGAATACCACTGGCCTTGGACGGTCCTCCACCACACACACTCCCTTTCTCTCTCTCTCTCTCTCTCTCTCACACACACACACACACACACACACACACACACACACACACACACACACACATGTGCCCCCGCCTGCCCAGCATGCACATACCCACACATGAACACACACACACACATCCACGCCATGCATACACCCACCCACACACACACACACACACACACACACACACACACACACACACACACACACACACACACACACGTGTGCCCGCCTGCCCGCCATGCACATACCCACACACACACACACACACACACACACACACACACACACACACACACACACACACACACACACACACACACACACGTGTGCCCGCCTGCCCGCCATGCACATACCCACACACACACACACACACACGTCCACGCCATGCATACACCCACCCACACACACACACACACACACACACACACACACACACACACACACACACACACACACACACACACACACACGTGTGCCCGTCTGCCCGCCATGCACATACCCACACACACCCACAC
>NC_085865.1:2983246-3000746 GCF_034702125.1 Engraulis encrasicolus | reverse complement strand
ATGATCCAAACAGGCTTGTGTTTCTTATGTGTCTTGTGTGTCATGCTTTCCATCCGGCGTCCCGTAGATAGAGATCATCATCCGCCTTATTTCCCATACGCTACTACCAACAACATTTTAATATATCACACCACACACACACACACACACACACACACACACACACACACACACACACACACACACACACACACACACACACACACACACACACACACACACACACACCACACATAGCCAGCCTTGGCCATGTTTACACTATGGGAAATGTTTACAGTTTAGGAAGTGTTTACATGATGGGGATCTGTAGTGTCTTCACCAGCGGTCTGTGCTGCTTCAAAAGGGAAATGCTTTTAGGAAATGGATGCATTGCCAACAGGACTGCCATTTCCAAGTCCCAAGTTTCACCTTACTTAACTCCGGTAAGCCTACTGCATCGCATTGGAGACGTGGCCTAGTGGTTAAGGAGGTGCGCTTTAGATCAGAGGGTTGCAAGTTCGAATCCCACCCTTACCTCTCCATAGCCATGCATGGCTGATGTGCCCTTCAGCAAGGCACCCCTCCCGTAATACTGCTCCAGGGACTGTAACCAATACTGCTCCAGGGACTGTAACCAATACTGCTCCAGGGACTGTACCCAATACCTTGTACAGTAAACTTTGGATAAAAAGTATCAGCCAAGTGTAATGTAATGTAGTGTAATAATTTCAGAGTTTTACAAATTTCACCTCATTTGACTCAAGTGCTGTATTACTAAATTACATATAGAACGTTTTCTGGTACTACATCATATTTGGCAAAAGTATATTTCTTTCGATTAACATTTCCTTTTTCAAAAATAATATATTTTTAGGGGCTTTTATGCCTTTATTATATACCTGGGGTCAGAATCGAACCCGAGTCCCCAGCATGACAGTTAGGGATGCAAATGATTAATCGATTAATCGACTTTAATCGATCAATGCGTTAATCGATTTAAAAACATTAATCGCAATTAATCGCCAATTCAACTGACAAGAGACCCAGGTGAAATTGGCATGTGATGAGTGTGTGTGAAGAGGGTTGTGAAGATTTAAATCACCTTTGGATTAAAGAATTAATTTAAATGTGGTATTTTATCTCAAATTTTAATTAAAAATGTTAAATTTAGTAGTTTTTTTTTCGAGAAACATTGAGATTTCGGGGGGAAAACGCCGCTTATCAATTAATCGTAAGTCGATCGATAAGGCTATCAACTAAAGATTAATGAATTAATCGATAATTTGCATCCCAGCATGACAGTGCAGTGCCCTACCGTCTGAGCCACGGCCGGGCCATGATTAACATTTTTCTTGGATAACTCGTATATCTACATATATGAATTAGAGATGCACCGGATCCTGATTTTTAGGATCCTGCCGGATACCGGATCCACTGCTTAAGATCCTGCCGGATCCGGAACCGGATACCGGATCCTACGCAAGGGTCGAAACACATAGCCAACTCGCACACGTGGGCCCTTTTTATTACATTGGTGCAAACTATTTTTAAGATTTATAGGCTTACCGCCACACTGCCTTCAACGGCCGCTTCCAAAGGGCTTTCACTCCATTCAGCGATTGGGGTTGTGAAAGACTGACTGAAAAGCCTAGGCTACGTAAAAAGTAGAGATGCCCCAGATCCTGATTTTTAAGTAACTGCCGGATACCGGATCCACGGCTTAAGATCCTGCCGGATCCGGATAGTCTGGAAAAACCCTATTATCCTGCCAGATCCGGAACCGGATCTTGGATCCTGTACATCTCTAATATGAATATGTATATATATCGTATATGTTTGGAGCTTGTAGTCTCATATCATAGACTTGCAGCAGCTGCAACCACAGGTGTTATTTGTCTTTATTATTGTTGTGACGTCATCGGTCGAATGCTCCATTCATTTCAACGGGGCTCCCCAACGTTCGCACGTCTGTTATTTTTCGATAACGGACGGGTTGGTCTATAACAGACCGCTGTCAATGGCAACAAGACTTTTCACTGCTAAAGCGACTTTTCAAGAAGACTCTAATCAGCTGCTGTGATAGACAACACCTGTTGTCCTGGCTACCTGTTGCCTAGCGGTGTTCCACAACGGCACTGTTTTGTTTTGCGCAGCAACAATCTTAACATTAAATAGGCCTAAAGAAATGTCCCCGCCATGTGTGAATCATTTAAGTATATCCATATAATAAGCGGGTTAACTTTCGGCGAGTCGGTCGCTTTGTGGAATAGCAGCACTTCAGAGAGAACAAGACCCCTCCGCTCCGCGTCGGGGTCTAAAGATTCTCTCTGTCGTGCTGCTATTCCACGGTAGCGACCTTCTCGCCGAACGTTAACCCTTACGTAATGCTGCAGTTCTGCATGAGTCATTTCTGAAGTGCTTTGGCTATCAGTTTTAAGATCTCTGTTTTACATTCAGCCTGGTGGGGAACTAGCCTGGCGACGACATCCTCTGTACTCCACCTTAAGATTTTCACTCCGCACATCGATTGGCAAAAGCCTCGAGCTCGGTTCTCTCAGTGTTTCGCCAATCGGCAAACAGTTGAGAGTGGTGACATAGAACTCACCCGCGAGCTCCGTTACTGATTGGTAAGGTAACTAACTATATTCACACTTTTGTTTTGTTATTTGTATGCTTTTGCGACGCTGTAACGTAACAGGCATGCTAATAAAGCACAATATTTTCATTTGAGTTTGGAACTTCAATTAATTTAAATGATAGAGTAAGATCAGACCATCTACCACCCTCCACGGAGACGGATTCCTCATGGCTTTTGCCAGACTGATTGACGGAGTCAACAGTCGGCTATTCGCCCAGGCTAGTGGGGAACTGATATGATCATTTGAGAGAATCTTGCCTTATAGTATATCAACAGGACCGTTCAAACATTGGGGTCCATCTCTCCACAGAACACCACACTCACACACACACACACACACACACACACACACAGACACGCACGCACAAAGGCATGCACAGTCGGTCCTTTTCCCTGAACTGTCACTGCAATAGTGTGGGATTGTTGTGGAAATGTGATGTCTTCGAACTGTCCCACAGAAGGACCGAGCCTCTCTGTTCACGTCAAACAGAATGGACGTGCCGAACCACTGAATCCACCTCATGTGGAAACTTCCATTCTCCGTTTCCCCCACGCTCCTGTCATCTTTCTTTTTTCTGAGAATGAAACTTGAGCAAGCAATACTTGCCTGAAGCTACATAGCCGTCGTCCCCCCCCACCACCCACCCCCCCTTAACACTGGCGAAAAATCACCGTCTCTGTTTTTCAGCTTACTGGGAAGGGTAATTGCTTAAAGATCTATAATTAGCGCCTGTTAAGATGATTTATTGTTATCTAAGCACGTTGTGAGTTTTGGTTAGCACTGTAAATATCTAGGGGGGGGGGGGGGGGGGGTATTTATGGCCGAGCAGGGCCGGCCTGGGACAGAAAAACAGCCCGGGCGTTTTTAGCATAGGCCAGCCCCCTCGCACAGCCCTACCTGCTGTTCAGCGATTGGCTCAGTCCACTGATAGTACAGATGGACCAATGGGAGATTAGCTCAGTCCACCGATAGTAAAGATGGACCAATGAGAGATTAGCTCAGTCCGCTGATAGTACAGATGGACTAATGGGAGATTGGCTCAGTCCACTGATAGTAAAGATGGACCAATGGGCTGACCCAGGGCCGCTGACAGCTTTTGCTGGGCCCAGCACAAAGTCATCTGAAAGGGCCCCCTACCCAATATACAATGTAGTGGGCACCCAATTCTGAGGGCCCCCTATATATCTCCCTGGGCCCGGGACAACATACCCCCTTGTCCCTCCCCCCTGTCGTCGGCGGGCCTGAGCCGCCCCAACTCGATTGGTCGGTACTGTTGGAAAATCAACTTGTGAAAAATCAACCGTATCGGCCCCTGAGGACTGACGGCCCACCGGGAGAATGCCCCGTATGCCAGATTACCCACCGGGAGAAGGCCCCGTATGCCAGAGGACCCACCGGGAGAAGGCCCCGTATGCCAGAGGACCCACCGGGAAGATGCCCTGTATGCCAGATTACCAGTCCAGCCCTGTGGCCGAGCGAGCGACTAAAAGTGTTCTAATCATGGACACGTTCCCATAATAACGCAAATTTGTTCTCGCCGCATCACATAAGGGTGGTGGGGGGGGGTTGTTAGTGGAGGGGTGTAATTGCTATCATATGATGATATCATGTGTTCGACAATGCACCCCTTTGTTCCCGCGCCTAATTTCATGGCTCAGATGCTATCGGTGTGTCCCCGCGCTCTGATGGCGTTTGATTAATGATCTGGGAAGTTTATAAATGGCTTGTGCCTGCACACATGCTGCTGATGTTTTATGTTCCTGTAGGTTTTTTTTCCATCGTCTTTCTTCAAACACCCCTCTCTCTCCTCCAAAACACTCCATCTCTCCTTTCCTCTCTCTCATTCTCCTTCTCCCTCTCTCTCTCTCTCTCTCTCTCTCTCTCCATCCCCCTCTCAGGATAAAGCTGGTCTCTGTCTGCAGGGTGTGACGGCCTGACCAGCTTCTCTACTTTTAAACGTCGGCCATTGCTGCTCCACAGGAGTGCAGGAGAGACTATCAGCAGTACGGTCAAAGACGTCTTTGTCATTCAGTGTTACGGACACCTTCCGCTGACTGTAACTGCAAAAAAATCATGATTTTTGAATTGTTTCAAGTGAATGGCTTTCATGAATTCCCTGTAACAAAAAATAAATAAAAAGAGTCATGTTTTTTACAGTTACAGTCAGCAGAAGGCATCCGTTACACTGAATGACAATGCCATTTTGCATGTCTTTGACCCAGTAAGTAAGTAAGTAAATAATGGAGATCTGCCACTAGCTGCCTTCAGGCTTCAGGCTGCCTCCCTCCCTGCAGACAAATTGGGACATAAATCCTCCACTATTATCCTGCACTATTATGGCCATTTGTTCTCTCCTCATGGTCCCCAAGAGAAGGCCATGGCTTTGCGAAA
This sequence comes from Engraulis encrasicolus, assembly GCF_034702125.1. Lineage (NCBI taxonomy): Eukaryota > Metazoa > Chordata > Actinopteri > Clupeiformes > Engraulidae > Engraulis > Engraulis encrasicolus. The sequence goes on along the minus strand of NC_085865.1, from coordinate 2,995,737 downwards.
AAGGCTTTTGACAGCAAGAGAAGAGAAGAGAAGGCCATGGCTAAGCGAAGGGGCTTTGACAGTGATCCCATGCCTGAAGACATGACGGTGAAATGGAGATGGGTGGGGTCGGTGGTGAGTGGAGATGGGGTGGGTCTTCTTTGGTTGGAGGTTTTAAGGAGGGGTTTGGGTAGCATTGAGGTGAAGGGAGGAGTGGTGGCTTGGAAGTGTGTGTGTGTGTGCGTGTGTGGGTTGGAAGTGTGTGTGTGTGCGTGTGTGGCTTGGAAGTGTGTGTGTGTGTGCGTGTGTGGGTTGGGAAGGAGAGGAGACAATTCATTCAGGGGTATATCTGAAGTAAAGAGAGGAGCGTGCATGGGTGCGTGTGTGCATAGGTGCGTGCGTGCATGCGACAGTTCTGCCGAGGGCAAATCTGAAGTAAGTGAGAGGTTGGTCGTACTGTGTTACGGTGATAGATTGTGTGTGTATGCGTGCGTGCGTGTGACAGTTGTGCGTATGTATGGCTGGACACACTGCAACATGACCACAGCAGAGTGGAGATAATGTCTTCAGTGTGGCACAGGACACTGCAGTGCAACACACACACACACACACACACACACACACACACACACACACACACACACACACACACACACACACACAGTAGTCTATAGTGCATTTCTCACCCATTAAGTAAAGACAGAAATGTAAGCAAAATAAGTAAAAACATTTAGTTAAAATCAAAATCAGGAAATTAAAATCATGTCAAGAACGCATCTGGGAACAGCGGTGTGAAATGGTGAAATGAACAGAAGAGAAAAGAAAGGAAAGAAGATAGATGTCAACGGAGGAGGAGCAGGCATGAGAAGACAACACAAAAGGAAGGGAGGATACAGACCAAACTAGGAAAGGAAAAGAACGAGGGAAGGGATGTGAATTTTACAGAAAGACAGGAAATGATTTTGCAAGGGAGAAGATGGGGATATAAAAGAGGAGAGAAGAGAACGGAAGCAACTGTATGGGCAAGGAAGGGAAGAGAAAAACGCAAAGGCCACAAGCACAAGTGGAGGACGGGAGTCTGCATATTGGAACGCACCCATTGAGAAGCCTGCGCTACCGGGCGAATACACCAGCCGCGACATGAGCAAGGCGAGCGACGGAAGTAATTGACTTTGCATTGAGTCGCGCGACAAAAGTGATTCAGGAGACTAGAGGCGATTCGCACGACGAGAGCGACAGTTTGAAGTTGATCTCCTGGGAATGTTATGCAAATGAGCTATGACGCGGTTTGGCGACTGGCTGCCACAGCCAATAACTGTACAGAGGTCAGTAACCACAGCCAATGGGAATGTTGGAATGCTTGCATTCTGCTTTCAACGGACATACTCTAGTCACTTCAATCGCTTGTATATGTTGTGTTAGCCTGCGTTATGAGGAGCCTGCGTTAGCCTGTGCTAGCCTGCGCTATGAGGAGCCTGCGTTAGCCTGTGCTAGCCTGCGCTATGAGAAGCCTGCGTTAGCCTGCGCTACGAGAAGCCTGCGTTAGCCTGTGTTAGCCAGCGCTATGAGAAGCCTGTGTTAGCCTGTGCTATGAGAAGCCTGTGCTAGCTCTATGAGAAGCCTGTGTTAGCCTGCGCTATGAAGACGAAGCATGTGTGGACACTGCGGGGCCCACGCGGTAGTTCTACTGACTAAGCATCACTCTTGATTGGGAGTGCCACCACACCATACAGGCGTCCATTACACTGGCATGGCTGTGGCTCCCTCTGGGAATGCAGAACACACACACACACACACACACAGACACACACACACACACACACACACACACACACACACACACACACACACACACACACACACACACACACACACACACACACACACATAGACACACACACACATACACACACACACACACACACACATAGACACACACACACACACATACACACACACACACACACACACACACACACACACACACACACACACACAGAGACACACACACATACACACACACACACAGACCGACAGACACACACACACACACAGCCAAACTATGCACCCTGTTGGGTCCAAACATTGTAACTTATGTCTTCAATAAACCTCCAAAGTGGAGCTGTAGTGAGCAGACTGCTCCTCTTTCTATTGTCAAATTGGCCTTTGTCTTGCACCTAGCCTCAGCAAGGTGTAATGTGCATGCCTTTACTCATCTGAATAGCTTTGGTAATTGCCAGTGGGAAATTGCATTGACACTAGCAAAGTAGCTAACGTAGTGAGCAGCTATCGTTTTGAGAAATGCACCTGTGGACATGGCCCTTCCCCCATTTCCTGGACATGTGTCCAAAGGCACTACGACCATCTGTGCCGACGTCCAGGTGACACAACCGTTAGCTAATATCACGATGTTGTGATTCTGGTACATTTAATTGTATACATAGCATGAATGGCGAAAAAAAAAGCCAAACCACCCATGTTCATACCGGGCTCTGAACATTTCCACACATGACTGTGTCTTACCTGGATGAACCTGCTGACGTTGTCGTCACTGTTCGAGTAGAAAAAAAAGTATCTTTTTATTTGCATCACAAACCAGCTTTCTGGTTCTCAAAGCTCAATTGCAAATGGGGGGCATTAGTCCATTTCATTATTAATACTAAGGGGGGGCGTTGGCAGGTTTATGATGAGGTAAAGAAGGTGTTTGTTCAAAAAAGGGTGAGAACCACAGTTCCACAGCTAAAGCCATCCCACTGGTGTTTTGGTTCCCAGGCTAACATACTGTATGTGGTGACACAAAGTAGTATGCTTTTCCCACATTACACAACACTCCCTCATGCGATCCCTCCACAGCCATGCCAAGCCTGTCTCTCTCTCTGTGTCCCTTTGGAACACATGGAAACTTGGGAGTCCAATCACCACTGTACACTTTTCCCTGGACGCACAACACACACTCGCACGGTTTCCAGAGCCAAAGCAATCTCAATATATCCTCTCGGAGTCCAGAACACATGTAGCACTCGGAGCCCCAACACCAGACTACCCTTCACGCACGCATGCATGCGCGCGCACACACACACACACGCACACACACACACACACACACACACGCACACGCACACGCACACGCACACGCACACGCACACACACTCACACACACACACACGCACACACAGAGTACCCTTCTCCCTGGATGCACAACACAGACTCACACGCTTCCACAGCCAAATCCACCCCGTTGCGATAATATTTAGATTCCCTCAGACAATGTTGTGCTGTGTGGTAGCGGTGACAGGCAGATGTGTATGCCGCATATCACTTTGACAACCATACAGTCCATCAGGAGGGGTCTGTGTGTGTGCGCGTGTGTGCGTGTGTGTGTGTGTGTGTGTGTGTGTGTGTGTACACGCTATATCACTTTGACAACCATACAGTCCATCAGGAGGGGTTTGTGTGTGTGTGTGCGCGCGCGCGCGTGTGTGTGTGCGTGTGCGTGTGTGTACGCTATATCATTTTGACAGCCGTAGATCAGGAGCTGTCCAAACCGTCCAAAGTCTACATGAGCGATATGGCTCGGCCCTCTGCTTTTACTCGTTTTGATGTGAATGAGATTTATTTTTTTGCTTTATTTTTCTGGCATCCAATCAAGCAGACAGAGTCGATCTGAATGATCAAAGACTGGGGTGAAACAGCTGAACTTGGGGAAAGAAAAGGACAGCGGAAAAAAAAATAAAGAAGGGTTTTTTTTCCCTCATCTGGGCTGCGCTGTGTCAATCACAGCCTGTCCGTCAGTGTTATAAAGACTGTTTTCGTAACATTTGCTGCTTATGAACGTGTTTGTCTGTTTGAAGAGGAGGGACAATAATTGAGTTTGAAGGCGAATTCCTATTTCATGTACGAATCAGAGTGGCGGGTCGGCCCCGTCTTGTCGTCTTGCCTTTCGGATCCTGTGGACTTTCACTTACGTCTCCTTTCAGGTTGTGCAGCGGGCCATAGGCGGAATTTGGAAATCGCCGTTTCGGGTTTTTATTTCGAAAACTGACAATTTTTGCCATGACCACAAGAGCAGATTGCCAGAGCAGTGTGTGTGCGCTGGAGGAGCGGAGCGGAGCGGGGGATGAGATGTGCGTGCCATTTTCAAAATAATAGGCCCGCCGGGCCTCGGTTGAGCTGCACATCTAAAGCGAAAGCCCTGTTTTTTTTTAATATTTAATATTTTTTTACGTTTTTTTTCGGGGACAAATGACTTGAGCTTTCAGAACATTGTGTAGTGCTCTGTAGTGCTCGCTCGTCTAACAATGTGTCTGCATGCTTCAGGCCTTTCTTCACCCTGCTCCGTCTGTTCGCGGCCGCAGCATTGCCCAAAAATAGAATGATTGGTAAATCACTCACAAAACACACGCACACACAGGCGCGCGCACACACACACACACACACACACACACACACACACACACACACACACACACACACACACACACACACACACACACACAAGGCATGCGCATGAGGCTTTAATTAGGTGTGTTTTTTAATATGATTTTAGTGTTTAAAACGTTCTGTACCCAGTGCCCACATTAGGCTCCCTGAATAGGTGAAAACCCAAGGGGGAAAAAACGGCATCACTTTTAAGACTGAGCCCTTTTTTTGTATTTCACTTAAGTGTTATCCAATTTATTTTTTATTCATACCGAGAACCCACCTAATTCTCAGTAATGGTTCAGGCCCAGCCCTGTGTGTGCCGATTATTCGCTGTGGCGCTGGGTAGCCCGGTTCAGTCTGAGTCCAATTGGATCCAAGCGAGGGGCTACAATCAAGTTGGTTAGAGTTGAAACGAGCGTAATGTACCCTGGAGTCCGCCCGCGGCAGCCCAGCGGGTCATCAGAGACCTCGATGTTAATGGAAACCGTAACGACAAACACTAAGGTCACACAGAGACTTGTAGCCAACTTGACCTCAAACGCACAGGCTCAAGTTGCCTCACTGACAACCTGTGTGTGTGTGTGTGTGTGTGTGTGTGTGTGTGTGTGTGTGTGTGTGTGTGTGTGTGTGTGTGTGTGTGTGTGTGTGTTGAGAATATCTGGCCATCCCCGTCTTGCAGGTGATACAATTTTTGTGTGTGTGTGTTTGTGTCTCTGTGTGTGTGTGTGTGTGTGTGTGTGTGTGTGTGTGTGTGTGTGTGTGTGTGTGTGTGTGTGTGTGTGTGTGTGTGTGTGTGTGTGTGTGTGTGTGAGAGCGCGCGCGTGTGTGTGTATGGGAAAGAGTATGGGGCGACTCCTGATCTTAGTGGCTGGCTAACTTTGGCCTCCACATTACCAGTGATGTGGTTTTAGGGCAAGATGGAGAAAGCGGAGGACCCTGTCTAGAGCTCATGTGTGTGTCTTTAAAGGGTCACACACACACACACACACACACACACACACACACACACACACACACACACACACACACACACACACACACAGTAACACACTCACACTCGGGTTGCATAGTACAGGTGGTACCTTCATCAGCTGGGTCGGACCAGGCCAGGTCGGCCAGGTAATGTGAGCTCTCTTGGACAGCCTGAGAAAATCACATCTATTTTGTCTAGTCCAACTATTCCCTCTGTTGCATGTTGAAGCAAAAGGCTTTCGTGGCGGAGATTTGGAGGAAGCCTAATCACACATTTCATTTTCACTTTCTGTGGAGTGATATTCTCTCTCTCAGTCTCTCTCTCTCTCGCGCGCGCGCGCGCGCTCTCACTCTCTCACGCGCGCTCTCACTCTCACGTGTGCACACACGCACTTGCACAGACAGACAGCCAGACACACACTGCACACGGGTCTGTGAATACTGTAATGTGCAAATTGTAAAGACATTGATGCTATCTGTGTTCTTGCGGTCTTGCGGTAGTTGCATGTTAAACTTAGAATGCAGATGAGCGCTCAATCATGGGTCACCTCACGCAGCCCTCTAGAAGAGCTCACATGTTTCCCTGAAGGCCCGCACTGAGGACAAGGCACGAACACACACACACACACACACACACACACACACACACACACACACACACACACACACACACACACTGAAAGTAAAGTCAACCCATCTCACTCTGGTTTATGTCCACACTGAAGACAGAGAATCTGACACTCACGTACGCACACACACGCACACACGCACACACATACACACGGGAAGACACTCCATCTAAGGGCATCTCAATCCCACTACTTCAGCGTCTGGATTTTTGGGGCGTCTGGCTTTTTTCGGGGTGTCGTCCGACCGCACTGAAGGCTGCATAGCTCGTCAGTAGCGGAGGGTGAAATTGGGGAGCCCTGGCAGGGTGAAATTAGGGAGCGCTCACGGGGTTAGATGGGACGGCAGATGAAAGGGCCTACAGGGTGAGGTTCACCTTCTAGACAAATGGTTCTCAACCTTTTTTTGAACAAACACCCCCTTGAGGCTCAAGCACATCATAATGCCCCGTGTACATCGAAGGCGAACTAAGCGACCTGCGCAGCGGAAGTCATTGTTTCTCTATAGAGGGAAGGCGAATAAAGCTACTAGAGCGAATTCGCCAGGAGCGAAGCTTCTTGAGCGACCAGGGCGAATTTTGACGATTAAACTCAAGCTAATCTTAAGCGAATTCGCTATGACGCAGTTCGGCGAAAACCAATCAGAACGTTCATATCGAGGAATGTCCCAGGCTGTCAAGACAGAGCCGTTATGTGATTAGCTGAATCAAACATGTCAGTGCAGCGTCCAGAGCGAATAAAACGAATTCATGGCGAAACTTCTTCAACCACTCCAGCTACCTGGGTCGCGTTGGTAGCGCTTGATGTACACGGGGCCTGCCAACCCTTAGTATTGAAAAATAAAATAGAACAATGCCCCCCAATGGGAGACTAAGCCCCGCCCCCACTGAGCTGTGTCCTCCTCAATGCCCTCCTAGTCTCCCCAAAGCCCCTTGGGGGGCTGTAGCGCCCCCATTGAGAAACACTATTCTAGACAAATGGTTCTCAAAGGGTCGGGACCCTCAGGTGGGTTGTGGAAGATTTTTTTTTTGGGTGGTGTGTGTGTGTGTGTGTGTGTGTGAAGGGGGTCGCCTTGTACGTTTTCCTGCATAAAAAATGGTCATCCAATCTGTTTGTATCTAAACCCAAAATCGCTGGTTAAATTGGTGGCCCAAGTCAGATAAATAGAGGAGTCAACTAAGGTTTGTCAACAGGGGTACCCAGAGAAAAGGTTTGGGAAACACTGTTCTCTGAGAACTCTCTTAGGGCTTTCAGGAGCCAGTGCCTGCACCAGTTACGTTTGGCACTAGAGTGCTTATCTGTGAACAGGGTTGCCAGATGACGCTGATTTTCCAGCCCAAAAAATGCTCAAAACCCGCCTAGAAGCACAAAATCCCGCCCAATTGTATTGATTTCTATGGCAAAAATTGGGCGGGTTTTTCTGGAAAATGCCATTTTTACCCGCACACGGCCATCCTAAGCAGCCCAATTGGGCGGGAACCAGCCCAATCTGGCAACACTGTCTGTGAACCCCCCGTGTTCATACCGGGCTCTGAGCTTTTCCACACGTGACTGTGTGTTACCCGGATGGACCTGCTGACGGCCACGTTGTCATCACGGTTCGGGGAGAAAAACCTAGTATTTTTCGGTTCGCAATGCGTGCCAACTTTCCTGTTCGCGAACGCAAATATTTGTGGCATGAACACGACAGCCGGTTCACGATTAGGTGCAGGAACGGGCTCCAGCACGGTTCTCAGTCGGCCTGAACGCGCTATCTGAGAACTTCTGTGCCAGATCATTTCTTGTCATGGAACAGTTATGAAACCTAATTTGGATGACTTTTTTAATGGGCTAAACTGGGTCCGGACATACAGTACAGGCTAACTTTTTTGCGTTAGCTTGCATAGAATATTTGTCGTTGATTTACAGTTCTTCGCTATCTCAAACGAGTGAAATAGGGCGATACTGATCACATGCAGCATATCCTGCCCTTTGATCTGTCATCTCCTCTGCTCAAATGTTGACCTGAGACACCCCCCAAGACACACACACACACACACACACACATACACATACACACACTCCACTTCTCATCCCGAGCCCCTCTCCTCCAGCTGTCTCCTCATGTTGCATGTGGACCTATTAATCATGCTGAAAGACTAACGACTGCACATAAAAAACATAAAACACAACTACAGACTACAGTACACATAAAAAAATACATAATATACAGCGACAGAACAACAGACCCTGGTTATCCGTCAAAGCTACTTAGCATCAGACGTTTTCATTTGAAATATACGAACCCCGAGTTAGCCAGAGCTCCATACTGCCCTACAAAGCAAAAAGGCAGTAACTGCATTGCTGTTTAAAATGAGCTACTATGACTTTAATGTAATATATATCAAAGTCAAAAGTAAAAAAAAAAAAGATTGGTCTGCAAAAAAGGTGGTAATATAAAGTAACAAAACTGTCACGTCAATAATCTTCCAAAAACCACTTGTACTGGATTGCAGTGTCATTTTAATGTCAACTTGTTCAGTTTTGAGCTCTGTGTCGTTACCGCCTTTTTGCTTTGTAGGGCAGCATCGCTGAGATGGTTAGCATTCCCCCGGTCTGTTCTGTCCCTACGAAGCTTGATGAACAGCACAATGTAGAGGGGCATAATTGTTCATTTTGTCTCTTTTGTGGCTCTGAGGTTTGACGGGGACGATCACAGACACATCAGAGCAAATTAATCTGAGTCCTCTCTAATTTGCTTTGGGGTTGGGTGGGGTCGTGGTGCAGAGAGAAGAGAGAGATTTTAGATTTAGATTTTTTAAAAAGACCCACCGCGGATTGTCTGCAGTGTGTGTGTCCCTTGTAGCAATCCGCTTGTCTGCAATGTGTGTGTCTGCAATGTGTGTGTTGTGTGTGTGTGTGTGTGTGTGTGTGTGTGTGTGTGTGTCTGCAATGTGTGTGTCTGCAGTGTGTGTGTCTGCAATGTGTGTGTCTGCAATGTGTGTGTCTACAATGTGTGTCTGTAATGTGTGTGTGTGTCCCTTGTAGCAATCCGCTGTTTGTTGTCCTCACACATGGAGCAACGTATGTCTAGACTCCAGGTGTTCTGCTCTCTCTTTCTCTCTCTTTTTCTTTCTCTCCCCCCCTCTCTTTCTGCATTCCTAAATGTATTTCTCCATCTGTGGCCACAACAGCACAATGTCTAAAGCCGCATATAAACCAGATCAAGAGAGAGAGAGAGAGAGAGGGAGAATATGGAGGGGTGAGGACACCTCTGCTCATCAACATATTTTTCCCTCATCATCAAATGATTTCAATTATTTTAATGAAGGCCAATTTTCCCCATAATAGATCCCTTTCACCTGGCGGGACGGGAGAGGACAGCCGGTCCGGCACTATAGGCGGAGGCCCTCTGGACAGCGTTGCCAGACTGGGCTGTTTCCCGCCCAATTGGGCTGCTTAGGATGGCCGTGTGCGGGTAAAAATGGCATTTAGCAGAAAAACCCGCCCAATTTTCCCCATAGAAATCAATAGAATCGGGCGGGATTTTGTGCTTGTAGGTGGGTTTTGAGCATTTTTTTTGGCTGGAAATCATCAGCCTCATCTGGCAACCCTGCCCCTGGACAGGCCCTGGCAAGGCCACGCGGTGCGGGGGGAAGCGGGGGCGGGGGCGGCAAGAGGGGCCGGTGAGGCGCGGGGCGAAGCGGGCCCCTTTGATGTTGCCTCTGCTTATTTTTGGGGTTGACAGATCACAGCGGCCGCTCGGAGAATCAAAAGGGAAGTGTAGCGAGTAGCGAGCAGCGGCCGCCAGGTTAAATTGCCCAGCTTGCACCCTACGTCCCAAGTAGCGGCCACCAGGTTAAATTGCCCAACTTACTCCATAAGTCTGACCCTACGTATCGGCGCCAGGTTAAATTGCCCAGCTTGCACCCTACGTCCCGTGTAGTGGCCACCAGGTTAAATTGCAGAGCTTGCACCCTACGTCCACAGTAGTGCCCAGGTTAAATGGCAGAGCTTGCACCCTACGTCCCATGTAGCGGCCACCTGGTTAAATTGCCCAGCTTGCACCCTACGTCCTGAATAGCGTCCACCAGGTTAAATTGCCCAACTTACTCCCTATGTCCCGTGTATCGGCGCCAGGTTAAATTGCCCAGCTTGCACCCTACGTCCCATGTAGCGGCCGCCAGGTTAAATTGACGAGCTTGCACCCTATGTCCTGAATAGCGGCCACCAGGTTAAATTGCAGAGCTTGCACCCTACGTCCTGAATAGCGGCCACCAGGTTAAATTGACGAGCTTGCACCCTACGTCCCATGTAGCGGCCACCTGGTTAAATTGACGAGCTTGCACCCTACGTCCTGAATAGCGGCCACCAGGTTAAATTGCCCAGCTTGCACCCTACGTCCCATGTAGCGGCCACCTGGTTAAATTGCAGAGCTTGCACCCTACGTCCCATGTAGCGGCCACCAGGTTAAATTGCCCAGCTTGCACCCTACGTTCCATGTAGCGCCCTCCAGGTTAAATTGCCCAGCTTGCACCCTACGTCCCATGTAGCGACCACCTGGTTAAATTGCAGAGCTTGCACCCTACGTCCTGAATAGCGGCCACCTGGTTAAATTGCAGAGCTTGCACCCTACGTCCCATGTAGCGGCCACCAGGTTAAATTGCCCAGCTTGCACCCTACGTTCCATGTAGCGCCCTCCTGGTTAAATTGCAGAGCTTGCACCCTACGTCCTGAATAGCGTCCACCAGGTTAAATTGACGAGCTTGCACCCTACGTCCCATGTCACGGCCACCTGGTTAAATTGTCGAAGCTTGCACCCTACGTCCTGAATAGCGGCCACCAGGTTAAATTGACGAGCTTGCACCCTACGTCCCATGTCACGGCCACCTGGTTAAATTGTCGAAGCTTGCACCCTACGTCCTGAATAGCGGCCGCCTGGTTAAATTGCCGAAGCTTGCACCCTGCGTCCCGTGTAGCGGCCCTGTTAAATTGTCCAACTTACTCCTTATGTCCCGAGTTGTGTGTGTGTGTGTGTGTGTGTGTGTGTGTGTGTGTGTGTGTGTGTGTGTGTGTGTGTGTGTGTGTGTGTGTGTGTGTGTGTGTGTGTGCGCACACACACACACATAAGTTTGTCTTGGAAGATCATGTTGCTGGATGTTCTTGGAGGCTTTTGATTCTTGAATGAATTCTGTGGAACCTTTTAAAACCAAAGTTCAAATGACAAAGTGAGCTTGTTAAACATGAGCTTGGAATTAGTGACCCCTCACACACAGGTACATTTGTGTTGGTATATTCACAAATCATACTGTAGGTCTTTTAACTCTTAAACAGTGCTCTGTTGTTTTTATTGAATTTCACTCAAGTCACTGGCAGTTCTGTGTTAAAACGCACACAAAAACCCACCAGTGATTAGACAGAACCTTGTTGCTGAATAACTATTTATATGTCATGTAGTCTGGGCCATAAACAATTCCAGCCAATCAGCATGGGCTCCCTGACGCCCTGCTGAGAGAGTTATTATAGAGTTATAAATTGATTGGCTGTAAAACCCTTTAAGGAGTGCGAGTTGATTGATTGTCAACTTGTGCCGTGTGAGAATCATGGTGTGTCTTCCAGATTCAAGATGCTTTATAGTGATGCTAGTAGCTACTGATTGCGCTTCAGCATGCTCGTTACAGAATGCATTAATACATACAAAATAATAAAATAATAATAGTAAAACAATTGACCGGGAGCATAAACATGACTATGAACATCATCATCACTTTATACATTTCGACTTGACACAGTGCATTTCTTTAGTGTTCCTAGTTTCTTGTCCATTGTTGTGTGCGCGTGCGTGCGAGCGAGCATAGGTATGTGTGTGAGCGAGTGAGCATAGTGTGTGTGTGTGTGAGTGAGCGAGCGTAGGTGTGTGTGTGTGTGTGTGTGTGTGTGTGTGTGTGTGTGTGTGTGTGTGTGTGTGTGTGTGTGTGTGTGTGTGTGTGTGTGTGTGTGTGTGTGTGTGTGTGTGTGTGTGTGTGTGTGTGCGTGTGTGAACTGATGCAAGGCTAATTGCTGTACTCAAATGTGCAGTGTGTAATAATGTGCATTAGATCTTTGTGTATGTTTTTGTGTTTTTATTTTTATTTTTATTTATTTGTGTATTTATGAAAACTGTCAGACACCTTAATCTCTGGGGTTTAATAAAAGTGCTCTACTCTATCAGTAGTTCACATCACTGTAACATATACATCAGGTTGGGGGATGTCTTTGTCATTCAATGTTACGGACATCTTCCGCCGACTGTAACTGCAAAAAAACATGATTTTTAAATTGTTTCAAGTGAATGGATGACAGCTGAGACTTTCATGACTTCCCTGTAACAATAAATAAGTAAAAAGAGTCACGTTTTTTTTTTTTACAGTTACAGTCAGCAGAAGGCATCCGTTTCACTGAATGACAATGCCATTTTGCACGTCTTTGACCCAGGTGAAGCTAGCTCGGCTTCAACTATTGAAACTGCATTAC
>NC_085865.1:2958246-2963246 GCF_034702125.1 Engraulis encrasicolus | reverse complement strand
ATGAGTTTGAGGTTTTAATGTAAAGAATTCAGAGACATGTGCAGTCAAGGACGTTCAGCTCAAACTCTTGACTTTCCCTTGAAACTGAAAGCGGAAGGGGACTTCCCCTCTGGACTCTGACATGACCCAGGGGTCACCAGGGGTTACCAGGGTTTCCAGGGTCATAGTTCACCGGCTCTGCCCACAACCTGAGCCGTGTGAGAAGGCGATGAGGTCACCAGTGTGACACACACACACACACACACACACACACACACACACACACACACACACACACACACACACACACACACACACACACACACACACACACACACACACACACACACAAAGTGGTTCTCCAAGTGCAGGATTGTAATGATGAAAGCTCTACTGCAGGGATGCCATTGTATTTGGGCCACACAAGATCATTTCAAATGGACATTACATTGGGCCCATGAACACCTTTAATGTATACAGGGCCGTATTAACGCACAGCCTAGATATGGCTGCAGCCTAGGGCCCCCACCTGCCAGGGGGCCCCACCCATTGAGAGTAAATAGAATGGAGGCCAAAATTCTATTTCATTGTTGAAGCCAAGTTGGAGCCAAGGTTGGACCCAAAAAGACCAAAAAATGGCCAAATCCCATTCATTCCTATGAGAGACATAAAACCCTGTATCTCCCTTAAATGCCACTCCAGGAGGATCATTTTTCGCTCAACTAGTAGGTCCCCTTGCTCTCCAACTTACCAGGGTGGTGTTTTTTTGTGGTGATGTTTTATTTTAGAGAGATATTAAAAGTTAAATTGACCAATGAGCATCAGAAGATGGTTTGATTGACAGTTGGGATTCTTTTCAGTCAGGCGCACGCTGAGCAAGAGGGCCGTCGTCATGACTACTACTTGGCTGTGCGTGCCTGCCTGGGCTGGGACTGGGAAATCTTGTCTATCTCTGTGTTGCTCCTGATATTATACTTTCATAAACTTTGAACATCAACTCGATCGATTGATCTACTGTTGCCATTGTTTGGCCATCTCCTTGTGAAGTCGGGTGTACTTATCGGTACTCTGAGCTGGAGCGCTGATGTTTAGGTAAGTAAAATGAAACATTTTATTACAGTTGTTGACCAACATGACTGACAAACTTGTTTGCATAGCAAATTACATTGACTTTTAAATGACACTGTGGTCATAGTAATAGCCATAATATGGCGGGCAAATACATGGCATGTGCCTCAAGTTTTGTTTTTTGTTTTTTAAGCGCTGTCAGCGAGACATGTTGAGTGTAATGATGCTAAGACTAGCTCTATTATTGCATCGTGTCTCCATCAAACATGCCATTAAAGTGACTGGCATCTGTCGGTCTGTAAGTAACTTCAAACATGAATGTATGTAAGTATATAAGCAAACTGTGTTTCTTTGACGTACATTGGGTTTAGTGTAGACTTAATCAGTTCTACTGCAGAGTAGCAGGTGCAAATCTGTTTTAATAGACATCCTTGGTTCGTGTCTATGCTAACTAATTCACCTCAGCATGCTACATGCACCTCAGACTTTACACAAAAGTTGGTGAAGGTAAATTTCAAGCTCATTTAGTAATCCAGGGCATTGGTGGTGGTGGATTGTTTGCTGACATACTATTTGTTTGTAGAAGTTGTGGTGGCATAACATAATTTCCAATCAGGACTTCGGCGTCAGGTGACTTGCCTGACTGACTGGGTTTGTTTATTTCACATCCCAAGCCTAGCTAGAAGTTAAATAGCAAAACCGTAACATTGCACAGGTGACAGGTTAGATAGTTTTGCTTGTCATCATTTCACTATAATTTAATTTCAGCGGATAGTCTGAGCACATAAACTAGAATAGTTATAGGTTTGTGGCGTACACCTGCAAAATGCATCATTCCTCAGTTATTGTTCATATTAGCATTCCTCAGTTAGCAGAATGTATGTTGAGACATTGCTTAATATAATTCGCGGAGGTCATTTTCGTACCGCGAAATTTTGCGCGAGCAACCGGGAGATTATAGTTTAATGTTTTATCTGTCGTCTTAATATTGTGCATATTCATGCTTAGGCTGTTGACATGTGAAAGTTGAATGTTTGATACCCATATGCTGAAGTTAGATGTTTGTCATTGTGCTGCATGTGGACGGTACCGTTTTGTCTGTAAAACTATGGAGGCCAATTACATGCCATCGTTCCTCTTAGGAGTAATGTTCTCCCTTGTGTCATTTTCTGTCATTGCAGATGCGATGTCCCAACAAGAATCTGTCAGTAGGCTACCACATGTAAGTACACACACGCAAATTAACGTCAATCAATACATTGTGCAGCTTTAGTCTGTTAATGTGACTATTGCCAGTCAAGTAGGCCTACCCAGATTGTGCTAATGCTATGACATGTACCACTCTGTTGCGGATAAGCACATTTCTCCTTGGGAACTCAAGAGCCTAGGAGGTACTGTAAATTGCCTTGTGAATGTGGTCTTTAGTAATTTTTCAAATACTACCTTTACAATATGCTTCCTGATCCTAGACCTGAGATCCAATTCCTCTGTACAGCTATTATTGTTATAATTAATAAAATACAAGACTATTGTCCATATCCATGGCTGTAGCATACAGGTCGAGTGCCATTCAATGAAATATACCTCATACAGTATCTATTTACTGGATATTCATACCATGCTGACATGTTTTTTAACCCCAAAACCTGCCACTAATATACAAGTTATTAAAGTTGTTTGTATACAAAATGGATATTGTTCTCATTACCCTCCATGTGCCTTTTTTTGTACCTGTCTGAACAGTACACCTCAGCAGGCACACCAGAGAAGGACCACTCCTGGATAAGGATTTGAGCCACTGCCACGACTGCCATCTCTACACTATATTACACACGTGAGTCATTATCACAAGCCTGGTTCTAGCAATCCATAGCCTTGCGCTGTGTGGCTCTATGAGGCGAAGATAAACAAAATGTAACCAAGTGATTTGTATGATGTCCCAAGCATAACAAACCTAACACATCAGCAAGTGAGACTGAAATTAGGCCTACACTTAGATGTTAGTTTTTTAAAAGTTTTTTACATTATGCTTCCTGATTCTATACCTAAGACCTATTTCCTGAGTAAAGCGATCACCCTCATATGTTTGTGTATAGTAATAAAATATAACTGGTACTATATCCACGGCTGTGTGTTTCAGGCCAGCAGATGTGGGAGGTGGTGATCAACGTGACCCGTCAGCAGGTGGAGGACTTCCACGGCCCCGCGGACTACTGATTACTGTGTGTGGCCTAGAGCCACCTGAGGACCTCCAAGAGCTGGCAAGGACACCATCCGCGTCGCCCGTAAGTTTCATCTGTCTTTCACGGCTTTTGGTCCATAACATCATATTACAATTAGCTACAACAGGCAGAACTAAGCCTCTTATTCAGAGGCCACTGGGCCTTTGTTCTGACACCTGACTATCTGAACTGTCTAAAATAATTTGTCAACCCTTTCTCTTGCTCTTTTCAGAACATGGACAAACCAAATCTGACAGGGTGCCCATCATCAGCTGCTGTGACGGGCCTTCCATGGTGTTGCTGTGGTTATTGCAAGGACAAACAAAAACTGTTTTGTTTGGTTTATACAAACCAAAACAATATGTAAATAAACTACACAATTTGTACTGCTAAATCCTGAAATTGTAAGTAGTTATTAAGTAATGCCCGTGTGCGTTTGTATTAAGCACTATATAAAAATACATTACACATACGTAAAACCTGTTCTGGCCTTTTCTGTTCAGCATTATGAGAAGTCAAATGGTAAAAGCATGTTAATATACAGGTCTCAAGCACAAGAAACATTGGGATGATAATAGTAAGTGTTTATTTAAAAAAGAAACAAGTTAAACGTCAACACGACTCATGACGTACATGTATATGGGGTTCTTCTTGTGTTGTTGGTCACCACATTGCTTCAGGGATTGAAAGCAGTACTATGTATTACTTAAGTCATTGGTTGAGACATGAGGTACGTTTAATGAAATGTAAATGACTTATTAAATGGAGGATAAAGGGCTGGAGCTTGAGCTCGCTGGTAGGTTCCATCTTCATGATCGCCACACACCCATCTGAATGAACAAATATGAAGAAAATAAACCAGGAAGTTTTAATCAGGAAGCTTTGGTACCATGGTGTATGAAAATAGCTGGATAGCTGTTTTGTCTGTGGGATGTTCAAGCATATACAAACACACCACATCATTTAAAAAATGTCATACATGCTTTAACAACCGTTGCACATAAAGGTAATTCACTCCAATGTCACTTCATGTTCTACTTCAGTAATTCTAGTGACAAATATCTTTGTAATAGCTGTACATTGGCATTTTCTGACACCGATTTAGCAGTAGTGTGTGTTGACCTTTCATATCTGTTTAGCTACTATACACCACCGTCAGGATACTGTGTGTGGTGGGCTAGAAATTAAATACAGGGCACATCAAGATTTCTGGTGGCACTTCAAATTGGCCTACTCATACAAAGCCTACACATCTGATGATGAATTACTGGAGTCTATGCTGTGGATAGCTGGTAAATGCCTTAAGTACGTGGGGGTCAATTAATCTGACCTTGAACATTTTGAAGAACATGCCCACAGACATGGCAGCACAAGAACGTAGGCTATTGCTTTCAATCAAAACACAAAGTAGACGTTATGTCCTGCTTTGAGAGATCACCAGCCTACTTGTTTTGAGAGAAGGCTCACAACTATAGTCGCAGATTGCATGTTGTAAGACTGTCCAACTTGTATGCAATAGTCATTTTTCCTGTCATAACGTATCAATTACAACGTGATGAAGTGGGTGACATGAGGATGGGACTCGCTAGCTAAGCTAATATTACTCAAGTGCTATTGTAAACTAGCGTTATTACCCTTCAAGATTTCATTACCGTTATGTATTGATATTCGCCACACTTATTGATCAGCAGTTTTTTAATGGGTTATGTTTCAGTGAAAATCAAGGTTTCT
>NC_085865.1:2935746-2953246 GCF_034702125.1 Engraulis encrasicolus | reverse complement strand
GATACTGCTGCTGCCCTCCACTCATTTCTCTGCAGTAAAAGTTGAGAGAGCCTCATTTAGGGAGCCCAAATGTGGGGATGCAAATGCACCACTGCATCCCCCCTTTCCAGCACATATTGATGGAGCATGCAGCAAGGATGTTGGAACAGGCCCATGTTGTAGAGTAGTGGTTCTCAAACTTTTTGTGTAAAGTACCACCCAAGAAAACCACTCCGAGTACCACCGTGACAACCAACATTAGAATATCGCAGCAAAGGCAAGTTTGTTTATACATTTCCTGCTTGCCTAGTATTATTCTGCATTATATTTTCAGGTTCAGTTCAATATTACAAAATGTGAGACCTAAGAGACATTTTCGACTGCAACAACTTGATCAGCCTTCAAATCAATGCACAAAAAATGAATTCCTCCAAGTACCACCAGAGATGTCTCAAGTACCACCAGTGGTACGCGTACCACAGTTTGAGCACCACTGCTGTAGAGTAGAGTACAGTTTATTGATCCCAGGGGGGAATGTTGTTGATGACATGAGGAAGCGATAGAAGAGGCCTGAGGCACCCCTTGTGCTTTTTATCATTTTTATCCTATTTCATTTTATTTTATCCTACTTTTTTTTGCAAAACACATTGAATTGCATTTATGTATGAAATGCGCTATACAAATAAAATTGTCTTGCCTTGCCCCTTGAAACGCATGAGGGAGCTCCAGTGAAGCAGTGAGGAGAGCAGAGGAGTCTACGGGGGACTGAGGCGGCCCTTGAAACACAGGGAGGGGGGGGACCATAATTCACATCACAGGAGGTCCATGGGGGGTACAGACACAGTGCCCCCACCTAAAGACAATAATATACAACAATATAACAATAATATACAGTATATCATGGATGGGGGTTTTGGCATATAAAAGTGTGGCTAATGCAAAACGTAAGAGGTTGAGAAACTTCTTCTCATTGGGAGGTGCGTTCCTCTCCTCGCTTCAGTGACCTTCCCATAGCCGTGTCCTTGCCCCATACTCCGTAATCTCCTTTAAACTCTTACAGTTTACTTCTTGCAGTGCTGTGTGACTTAGTATAGATTGTGTATCTGTCCAGCCAACCCTGTTGTGGTGGTTTGACGTGTGTGTGTGTGTGTGTGTGTGTGTGTGTGTGTGTGTGTGTGTGTGTGTGTGTGTGTGTGTGTGTGTGTGTGTGTGTGTGTGTGTGCGCGTGCGTGTGCGTGCGTGCGTGCGTGCGTGCGTGCGTTGCAGTAAGCATGGTAGGGTGCGTGCGGGCGTGCGCATGGTGTGTGTGTGTGTTACAGTAAGCATGGTAGGGTGTGTGTGTGTGTGTGTGTTGCAGGGTGTGTGTGTCTGTGTGTGCGTGTCTGTGTGCGTGTGTGTTACAGTAAGCATGGTAGGGGGTGATGGTGTTGCTCCATACGTGGCCAGAGAGGTTGGCGAGATGGAGGAGGATTACAGCACATGCCCATTTGGAGAACATGCAGCACAACAGAGCAACACATTAGCCCTCGTGTATACTAACAGGCAATCTGCAGCATCACCCACCACTGTTGATATTGGATAAAGATGTGTGTGTGTGTGTGTGTGTGTGTGTGTGTGTGTGTGTGTGTGTGTGTGTGTGTGTGTGTGTGTGTGTGTGTGTGTGTGTGTGTGTGTGTGTGTGTGTGTGTGTGTGTGTGTGTGTGTGTGTGTGTGGCGTGCATGTGTGTGCATCAAGATGTCTTGGCCTTTTTGACGTGCATCATACGTCAATGCAGAGGTCAACGATTTGATGAAAAATGTGTTTGAAATGTTGCTCCACTTCACACTGATGTCCTAAGTCACAGTGTCTCCAATGAGCGCCATGAGGTTTCATGCCGCTGCGTGTGGGGTATACAACACACACACACACACACACACACACACACACACACACACACACACACACACACACACACACACACACACACACTCGCACTCACAGTGTAAATTGGGCACAGCTGTATTTTTGGTATTCAGCGGCAGCTTCATCCAAAAACATCAAGCTCGCCGGTATGTCGTGTGTTTTTTTGTTTTTTTTTTGTTTTTTTAAAGCTCGACAGTCACTGGGGTCTAATTCAGTCTTCATCTGCATATGATGACCTGAAACACACACACACACACACACACACACACACACACACACACACACACACACACACACACACACACACACACACACACACACACACACACACACACACACACACACACACACGTCGGTATGTTGTGTTTTTTTTTATCCACTTCAGACCTGCAGTAATTAATGGACCTGCCAGGTCTGATATTTATAAGTCACTTGTCGGTCTTCCAAATTCAACATTACCCAGAGTGCACCAGCTGCAGTCAGTTATTTATTTTTTGGTAAACTCTCAGCAGTCCACGAAAATCATTTAGTTTCTTTTTTCTTTCTTCTTCCCCTTTGAGTCCACTTCAGTTCCTGAACAAGGTTGCCAGGTGGATGATTTTGAGCCCAAAATATGGTCAAAACCCGCCTGAAACCACTAAATCCCACCCAATTTGAACTCAATCTATTGATTTCTATGGCCATAAATAGGCAGAAAACCCCCGCCCAAATGCCATTTTTACACTTTTTTTAACCCGCAGACGCCCCTCCCAAGCAGCCCAATTGGACAGGAAACCCCCCCAATCTGGCAACACTGTTGCTGAACTCATGGGTTTTCATGTGGCCCCCAATCTCCTCTCTTCACGCCGGGCCTCTAATGTGGCAAAATATTCATAAACCCTTCAGAATGGTTTATCTCCCATTTTGAGTGTATGGTTTTAAGCAACGTCTTTCCAAGGGTCCAGGACATGAATCAGAGCAAAACGAAACCATATTTCAGTATTTTCATCGTTGTGCAGTGCAGTGCAGTGCACAGGGCCCTTAGAGAGCGGGTTCATTCAGGGATATGTGGATGTATATAAATTTAACTCCCAACGTACTGTACTGAAGTAGTACATCTTGACTGTATATCATGAATTGTATATGGCGGAGGTCTGCTATAGACGTCTCCTTTCAGTGGTTCTTGCATTAAATAACGTCTTGATTTATTCCAAACTGGATACATTTCAGTGTTTGAGGGAGTTGATAAAATACACATTTCCCTTAATGCACTTAGATCAGACGACGATATTTCTTGGCTCGAACAGACGGCTTAAAAACCATAACCATAACCAGATAGAAGCAGACATTTCAGATAACATTTGGACGCCGCTCTTGGTGTAAACATTTCTGATTAAGATATATGGACATTTTCCGACCGTAGAGCGGGAACAGATGATGATGATGATGACGATAATTAATCACGTAGGTCTGTCAGCAGAAGAGCAGAGTCCATGTGAAAACCTCTCTCTTGGAATCCCTAACTGTAACACTGTATGTTAATGGAGTTATTCACTCAAAGGTTTGGAGATTGAGACACACACCATTCTATGCAGGGTCGTTGACAGCTTTGGATGGGCCCAGGACAAAGACATATGTACGGGCCCCAAACCCAATACATTCAATGTCATGACTGAGGATCCAATCCTGGGCCCTCTCTCTCCCTGGGCCAGGGACAAGTGACCCCTTTTTACCCCCATGCTGCCCTCCCTTTGTGCTGTCTGGGACATCAGAAACAATGTGTTTTAGGGCTGGGCAATATGAGGATATATATCGTTATCGTGATATAAAAGTGTATATCGTGACGTTTCTCCTATATCGTTTATATCGTGATAGTAATTTTATCAATTTTATACAATTGAATATCATATAATTGCATTTCATGTCGTCACAATACACACTATAGGTTCATGTAACTGTAAAAATAAGAATAAAAAGAACAATTTTAAAGAAATGTTGTTTTGCGACATGAAAAATAAAGAGCAAACAAAGAATAACTGAAAACGTATGCAATTGTGCTTTATCGTGATCTATATCGTTATCGTGATATAAAGTAATCCCTATCGTGATATAGTTTTTTTTTTCCATATCGCCCAGCCCTAACGTGTTTAGGTCTACCAAAGGAAAAGAGTGACATGAGTGAGGGAATCAGGTGTTGTTTTTGGTAGGCACAGAATCTGCACCTATCCATCGCCTGTGGAACACATTTATTCTATGTTTATATTTCGCAGAGGGCCCCAAAATGGCTAGATCTGCCCCTGCTTGGGATTCGACATGGGCGGTCTGCTGCTCTGCACTTTGAACGAGAGTGATGGTGAGGGCAAAGCCTCCAGTGTCCCCGTCTGAGTGATGGTGAGGGCAAAGCCTCCAGTGTCCCAGAGTCAGTGTGTGTGGGTGTCCATGAAGATTTACTGCGGAGTAATATTCGCAATGAGCACGAGAACGATGAAACGAAACGAGGAGGGAGGGGAGGATGAGCTCCGATGTAGAGCGCATTGTTTGTTGTGGCTAGCTAGAGTATGCGCTCGAGTATGAAATATGGTGATTTATTTGGCTGATGCTGGAATGTTCTGGAGGATTTTCTCCCTTGTGAGTTGGCGTACTGCTTAGTGGTCCTCTTTGTACTCGGTTGGTCTGTACGTTAATGGGGAAGGAAGTAATGAACAACACAAGTACCGTAGAAGGCAAGGAGTGTTTGTGCCGTCACAGTTTTGAATGTGTTTTTTCCTGGGGTCCGTTTCTCGATTCTTGACGTTGCTAACCGTCTTAAGATCGTCTTAAGACCGTCTTACCGTTCCCTTGGATTTAGTGGTGAGCGTCGCTGTCAAGAGAGAGTTGAGTCGCTCTTACGAAGGACTTTGCTAACGACGATAGCAAAGACGCTTTTGAGAAACGGACCCCTGGACTGTCTGAGAGAGCAACAACAGTGCACTGACGTCAGGGACTGATTATGACTCTATGGGCCCCGGGGCAAGACAACAAGAAAGGCCCCCTGCTCCATGAAGTCACAAGGTTCTAAAAGTTGTTGAGGTTTAGGAAGATGTTACAGGGCCTTTGTTGTTGTGGATTTGTGGGTTTCTCCCTGGGAAAACTTGAAAACACAGTAGTTAAATCCAATTTTACTGGGTTTTTTTGTAAGCGCAGAGGTTTGGACTTCAGTGACCCCTTGGCTTTTGGGCCCATGGGCCTTGGCCCGGTAGGCTCGCACAGTAGCCCGTGCTTGAGTGACGGGCGATAGAGGAGATGGCTTCCCAAGGTCCCAGAGTTTACAAGTTTACAAGTTTATTTATTTGTTAAGAAAGGGACAGCATTTATTGCCAGCATTTAAACAAAAATGCTAAATATACAAGATTGTAGCCAAGAGGCTAATTTCCATCTTTTGTCCCTTGACAGGTTTGATGTTCCTTAAAAAAGACAAAGTTAAAACAAAACTAAAATACACAGTTTTTGCACACAGTTGTAAAAAAAAAAGTCAAAAATACAAATACATTTTAAAATATATAATACAAAATACAATTACAAAATACAACACCCAAATAAGTTAAACAGCTGACAGTACTAACTATGTAAGATTATGTTGACAGCATTGATCTCTCCCGCAGCCTCATGGAACACAGTAGGGAGGAGAAAAGCAAAGGATACGCAATTGGTGCCAGGTGCTCTACAAAGAAAAAACAACAAAAAACAAGCAAACAAACAATCGTGTTCTCAGGGGTGGGGTTGGTGGTTAAGGGAGAGGGATGGGGAATCCTTGCATCATTTCATTCAGTTTCAAACCATTTGCTCCTGTGTATCACAGTAAACTGACCATGTTGCTCTTGGAAACTTTAGAGGACAGCCTAAAGCCCACATGGGAAACTCAAACTCCCATTGTCATTGTGACGCAGCACTCCACAGCACACTGCACACAAAAAAATGCATACCTCACCTTTATACCTTTATACCTCACCTGTGCAAGGGGGCAGCCCCCAATGGCGCCCCAAGGGAGGTGTTCCATCCCATGATGTTCTGTTGGACGGTCCCTAACTGAACACGATGCAACAAGTTACATGGCTATGCAACCTTTTTGTCGCTGTTGTCGTTGCTTCTATTTTAGTCACGTCATGGTACCATGAGTGACCTCTTGAACCTGATCCGAATTTATCGGACACTTCAAGCAAGCGTGACAAAAACTTGACAACATAAAGTAGTGAAGGGGTGGAAGGCGATCACCAACCTGCTGAAAGTTAAGAATGTAACCGTTGGGAGTTAAAAGGATAATAACTTACACAGACTATTACTGAACATGCAATACGTTAAAAAGGTAGAATATAAAGCAACGGATTAATAATAATAATAATAATAATAATAATAATAATAACAATAATAATAATACTTTAGTTTTATATAGCGGCTTTCAAAACACCCAAGGTCGCTTCACAGAGTGTCGTGTAGGAAAGTGTGAATGTGTGTGCGCGTCAGTGTGTGAGCGTGTACGTGAATGCATGTTGGTGAAAGCGCTTGTGGAACTAGCAGCCATAAGCCTCCAGGAAGAGATGTGTCTTAAGGTGTTGCTTAAACATGGCCAGTGAAGGGGCATTCTGGTTGTGGTCGGGCAGATTGTTCCAAAGGGAGCAGCAACGTGGAAGGCTCCGTCACTGGTGGCCTTGAGCCTGGTACGAGGGACGATCAGCTGGCTTAAAAGGGAGCTCATCAGTGTGCGCTTCTTCCTTACCCTGCATGAACTTTACACTTTGACCCTGCACCCGGCCAAAAGGACTTGGATCATAGAGGTAGAAAATAACACTAGAGAGGACCCCGCCCCCCTTTTTACGGCAATCTGTAGCGGCCATTATCTGTAGGTAGATCAGAGAAATGGAAATTAACGGAGAACGAGGCTCACCTCTGTCAAAAATGGCTTAATCTTGTGAAAATGTCCATCAACACACTATACAAGGACAATAGTTGAAGTGTGTTGCTAACTATGTTCATAAAATATATTATTTGATTTTTAAATGTATTTTATCGACTCATATTATTTAAGTAGATATTTAGCCTGACATTTCAAATCTGGTCTTTGATTAAAGTGTTACTTCATATTTACACAGTTTTAGTTAATTTCTTGACAGGGGCGGGCGTGTTCTCCATTGACTTGCATTGCCTGAAGGTACCTACACTACCTACGGAAGTTGGGAAGCTCCAGCTGCCATTTCCCAGTGCTGTCGCAAATTGCTGTGTCCGCTCTAGTGTTATTTTCTACCTCTATGACTTGGATGTGCGTGAGATCTGACTAGGCCTGTACACTGCACCTTACCTGGGCCTCAAGAATCATCTGGATGACACTCTCTCCCCCTCTGTACTCCTGGCAGATGAATCACCAGCAACGCCAGATCTTGATGTAAATCTTCATCCTGATCCAGAAAATATGACTTGGGACTGGCTAGGACATGACTTTGGAAACAAAAGACGATCCACACACCAAGTTGAGAGATTTCTTTCTTTGATATGATGTGCAAATACAACCTCACAACCGTAGCGAAAAATAACTAGATAAAAACAGGAAGGGATAAAAAAAACTAAAGAGGAATGTTTTGTTCACAGGTCATCTCTTATTTCCTGTTGTGTCTTAACATCCTGCACCTCTCCCAGTGCACTCTGGGAACGGGGCGGCTTCCTCTCTGTTCCACATTATACTCTGGCCCTGCTCTGGGTTCACGAAAGGCAATCTGGCCGTCTAGTGCTGCAGGCCACTGAGCCAGAGAGAGTAGAGAGAGAGAGGTTCCATTGGCCCATTGTTTCCGGGTTCTATTATTGCAAGGGGGAGAGGGGGGAATCCCTCTTTAGGCAGACCTAGGCAGACCTAAGGACTGTTCTATTCAATGCTTTGAGTATTATGACAGACCGGAACCTGGCAGACCTAAGGACTGTTCTTTTCAATGCTTTGAATATTATGACAGACCGGAACCTGGTCATGTTAGGTGCCCATAGTAACCTATTACATCGGCATATCTCTATATACTTAAAGAATCTCTGACTGAGCTGCCGGTGAACATGCTCTAGAGTCTAGGACAATGTTTCTCAAACTTTTTTCAGACCAAGGACCACTTTGTCCCCCCCACAAATTATCGGGGACAACCTGTCAACTGAATTGGCAGTTGATGGATGCTAATTTGACACTGCTAATTTTTATGCAGATCACTTACTTTTTATTCACATTATAAGCCTGTCTTATTGTGTTGAAAACATGAAAATGTTACAAATATAGCCTACTGCTAGCTTATCTTGGAAAAGTAGAAATCCCCTCGAGGACCACCTGAGCTCTTTCACGGACCACTTGTGGTCCCCGGACCACACTTTGAGAATCACTAGTCTAGGACCAGCCTGGGTCTCTTGCTGTCATCTCTTGGTGTTCAGATCTGGGGCAATGGGGCATGGAGTGAAGGCTGAGTATCAGGTGTGTGGGTGGGAATGGTGATCGG
The DNA here is from genome assembly GCF_034702125.1 of Engraulis encrasicolus. NCBI lineage: Eukaryota > Metazoa > Chordata > Actinopteri > Clupeiformes > Engraulidae > Engraulis > Engraulis encrasicolus. The sequence goes on along the minus strand of NC_085865.1, from coordinate 2,944,888 downwards.
TTGGGTTCGAGTATCAGATACTGGTGTGGTGGGAATCATCGAGAAATTCTTTGCATTGTTAGAGCAGGGGTGTCAAACGTAAGGCTCGAGGGCCGGATGCAGCTAGCCAGATTATACAATTTGGCCCCAGACTTGTAGAGAAAAAAACAAGAACGTCAAAAAAGGAGTAAATATCTAGCCTGTTACACAGTTGCTGCAGGTGTATGAGATGTCAAGCGCTCAATACTTGAGAACAAATTAGCTTTTTTGTTCGCCATTAGCTCGTTGTACCACTGTCGCCAATATCGAGATGACTGATTAGCAACGATTCTTCATAAAAGTAAGAGTATGCACATCCCACCTCTCTGAGTCCAGGTGCGGGACAAAGGCGCGTCTAATAGTGGAAAAGAGTAGACGTCCGCACACTGTGGCTCCGCTTTGAAAATGTATTCAGGTCATACAACGTTTCGACCCAACAGGGTCTTCATCAGGCATGATGAAGACCCTTCTCTTTTCCACTGACTAGCAATACGATTATTTTACTAGTCCGGCCCACTTGAGTTTAAATTGGCTGCATGTGGCCCTTTCACCCAAATGAGTTTGACACCTGTGTGTTAGAGCAGTGTTTCTCAACAGGGGTGCCGAGGAAACTGATAAATAAATTATGTAATATGATACATATTTGTCTAAATTGATAAGTTCATGCTAGTCAGTGGAATCTTTCATCTGCCAATTACGCACAATATGTAAATATAGGTCGCCCTAGTCAGCTGCAACTTCGAACGTAGGTTGTGTGACGTCTCCAAATGTGTTACTTTTCTAAGCTTTTGTGGTGTCTGATGCGATGCGGTGTTACGGCTTGTTGCTTAGGGGTGCCTTAAAAATTTTCAGTAATTGAAAGGGTAGAAAGATCAGGAAGCGCGCTCAACACCTTGTCTTCTTATACTTTACACTGGGTGCTTAACTTCGTCAATGAATGAACTCAATTCTCAAAAGAAAGTGAATAAAGAAGCACTCATCAGATTTCTTTTTTCATTTTTAATCGCCTCACATCACAGACGTTTCGGGCTTACACCCTTCTTCAGTGTGAAATGGCGATTTCGCCTTTGACCCCAGTAGGTGTTCAGGACCCATAGTTAAATGTTTGGGGGCTGTTGGGATCCTGGCCTTTGGTGGTGCAGGGGACTGACGATGTGGAGTAGAGTAGAGTCGAGTCGAGTACCATTTATTGATCCCAAGGCAAGTTAAGGTGTCAAGTAGCATACATTCATGAATACAGAAGAAGACACGAAGACATCACACACAACAGTGCACATATATATCCACCATACATTCACAGGTCAGATCTCTCTATCACACACACACACACACACACACACACACACACACACACACACACACACACACACACACACACACACACACACACACACACACACACACACACACACACACACACACACACACACACACAATGTAGAATCTTGGAGCTGTTAGGATTAGAGTAGTACATAATGCTTGGTATCAGGTGTGTCTCTATGTCAGGTTCTTGGCATCATCGTGACCTGATATCAACAGAGTTTGGGCACGCTTGAGGCAGCCATGAAGAATAAGAACGCCCTGCAGAGGAAACAGGAGAGATGATCAGACTGCGCCTCTTGATCTCATCAGTATCATATCTGAAGCCGAAGTCGTGTGTGTGTGTGTGTGTGTGTGTGTGTGTGTGTGTGTGTGTGTGTGTGTGTGTGTGTGTGTGTGTGTGTGTGTGTGTGTGTGTGTGTGTGTGTGTGTGTGTGTGTGTGTGTGTGTGTGTGTGTGTGTGAAGCCGGAGTCTTGGTGTGTGCGTGTGTGTGTTCATATGCAGGCATGTCCGGAGAAGTGTGTGTGTGTCTGAAGCCGGAGTCTAGAGTTATCACATCTTGGGGCAGTGTGGTGAGGTGTGGTGAGGTGTGGTGAGGTGAGGTGAGGTGTGGTGAGCTGTGGGTCAGGGAAATGCAGGCAGAGTATCAGAGCTGATCGGATTGTAGTCTGGACATGCTTGTGGCTGCCGTGAAAGCGGGTTGGCATACAGAGGAAATGACAAGATCAGACCAGGGCTGCCTTACAGCACTGCAAAAAAATGAAATCTTAGCTTATTTTACTAGTTTCGAGCAGTCTTCAAGAGTCTTAATTTAAGTAAAAATCACCTAGTAACTAGTACTTTTGAACTACGGTAGAACTTGTAATTTGCACTTCTAAAATCGAAAGCATCATCTTTCCCATGGCACGTGAATGACCCATAATTACCTGGCTGGTGTGGTAAGTAGCATCAGCTGCTTCATGGATCTGAAGCAAATATGTAGGCTTTTTTTTGTACGCTTTTTTACATTTTATTGGCTTTATTCATGATATGACAGTCGAGAGAGAGGGGCAGGAGTCTGCAAGTGATCCTGGCAGGAATATAACCCAGGAATATAACCCAGGAATATAACCCAGGTCGCCGGTGTAGCAGCGCCCAGCTGTTTTTTAACCACATCTGGGCCAAGGCCTCTTTTTCTTTTTCTTTCTGAACCCAGGATGTCCGCCCCTGTCTGGACACGCTGGTTTGCAGAGGCATAACTGGCCAGCAGAGGAAACGAGGCCAGATGATCAGAGTGATGCCTTGCTGATCTGTGGAGGGAGAGAGAGGGAGAGGCAGTGTTGCCAGATTGGGCTGTTTCCCGCCCAATTGGGCTGCTTAGGATGGCCGTGTGTGGGTGAAAAATGGCAATTAGCAGAAAAACCCGCCCGATTTTTGCCATAGAAATCAATGAAATTGGGCGGAATTTTGTGCTTCTAGGCGGGTTTTGAGCATTTTTTGGGCTGGAAATCATTAGCCTCATCTGGCAACCCTGGGGTAGAGGAAGAGTCATGGAGGATCAAGATGTCTCCATGCAAAACCACCAATCAGCTCATAACTCTTTTATCTGTGGATGGACGTCTCTGATAATGCTATACTGTCTACAGATGGGGTTTGTATGCAGGCTGAGATTGGGGACAGGTTAAGAAGCTTGCAGCCCTCAGAGATGATGTGAAAGTTAAAGAAAAAAAGACAAACTGCCTTTGTTTACAGTACAGTTGATATGTTGGTCTAGATTGTGGACATGATCTAGATTGTGGGGACAGGTTGACCACTCTTTAGCTTCACATTGTTTACATATTTTGTGAGATTTGTAAGTTAGGTAAAAACACTGAAATGCTGAAATACATTTCCATGATGTGCATGTAGGATTCAAATACAACTCTCTTTTAGTTGTAGAGCAGCAGTCGTCCGAAACCTTTTTTGAACAAACATCCCCTTGACTTCATTATATGTTCCCCACTTACCTCATGAAACACCTGTCAATATATCCCCCTCAGTGCTAAAAAAAAAAAAAAAATCAAATCAAATCACAAAATGTACTAATGCCCCCTATTTTCAACTAATCGCCCCCACTCTTTAGCTGGCTCCTTTTCAATGTTCCCAGAGGGCCCCCTAACGCCCCTGGGAGAGGGCTCCCTAATGTACCCTGGGGGGCTGTAGAGCCCCTGTCTAGAAACGCCACCTTAGACAAACACTACTGAAATACTGAAATGACTACAGGACAGGGGAATGGAATGTGTGGTTCTGACTAGTGAAGGGCATGGCGATTCTTTCCTGCCAGTTCGTTCTCTTCATTCAGTTCTGCTGAGGAATTCGTTCGTTCACAGTTCGTTCACTCGTTCATTTTGATTACGTCACGCCACTATGCAAGAGAGTAAGGAGTGAATGTCAAGCGAACTAGTTCAGTGAACGAGAGGAGGAGGGGGGCCTTCTTACTTTGCCTGTGTGCTTCTCTTGTCCAAACATATCAACATAACTCATTTTGCCTAATAATATTATTTATTTAACAGCAGCACACATTTCAAAAAAGCTAAGTTACAAGCTGCTTTTAACCAAAAAAGTATGCCTTCGTCTCTGCCACGTTAAGTTGTTTATTCGTGGTCATGGAGACTGTTGCTATGCGCCCAGACTGGTCTCGTTCGCGGGCTGAACACAGTTCGTTCTGCTGTGCTGTGTAGATCTAAGGTGCTCCTCGTGTCTAAACATATCACCTGAAACCTATTTTGCAGATTATTGAATAGTAGCACCCATTAAAACAGAATAAAAGATAATTTACAAGTTGCATTACCAACCAGAAGTATGCCTTTGTCTCTGCCACGTTAAGTTGTATATTCGTGGTCATGGAAACCATTGGCTGGTGTTCACTGGCTCCTTGTTCACGAACGAGAGCTCAGCTGGTTCAGAATCAGAGCTGTGAACTGTGGACTAGGTGAGCTGCTGAGCTCTAAATTATGAACTAAATACCTGGTATGTGTAAAATCTCTGATAGTATTAAGCTATCACATTGAGAGATAAAGTCGTACCCCTTTACGCAGATTAAAATGCTCATTTTGGACGACCACTTCTGCTACTGACTGACAATAGTGACAGAGACTGGTGATTCACCAATGAACGAAGTGATCGAGAGGCGGGGAACTAGTTCGCTTCGTTCACTTCAAAGACTCGTTCAAAATGACCAGTTCGTTCGTGAACGACACATCACTAGTTCTGACGTCTGTACGCACCAAACACGTACGCATGCCGCTCTTCCTCCTAACCCTAGACATTCATATGCATTACTACAATACTGCAGAGATAAGATGCATGAAGATCCTCCTGATATTACGTCTTCATATTCCTCATTTGCCGTCCGTCTGTCTCTCCGTGTGTCTCACTCTTGTCACATTCAGGCGGACTGAGAACCGTGCCGGTGCCCGTTCCCGCACCTGATCACGAACCGGTCGGCTTGCTCAAACAGCATATCTTAGCATTCGCGAACCGGAAAGTTTATCTGCTTCTGATTTCCATATCACACCTCTAAGCTTCAGTGTCCTAGGGTATTATTATTTATTATTCTCTCTCTCTCTCTCTCTCTCTCTCTCTCTCTCTCTCTCTCTCTCTCTCTCTCTCCCTCTCTATGTTTGCCTTGCATTTTGGAATGAAGAAGCATCTTGGGGAAGGAACTGTGTCTACACGCCATAATGGGTGCACCGGCAGCATTGGAATCGTTTTCATTGGACGATGCAGATAAGAAAATCACAATCATGGAGGACAGCAAGGTGCCGAACGCGTGTCTGTTCACTCTCAACAAAGAAGACCACACCCTTGGCAACATCATGAGATCACAGCTGCTGAAGGACCCGCAGGTTCTGTTTGCGGACTACAAGGTTCCGGACCCTCCGGAAGACAAGATCGAGATCCGTGTGCAGACGACCCCGGACTACAGCCCCCAGGAGGCTTTCACCACCGCCATCACCGACCTCATCAGTATGCTCTTACTGATGCAGGAGAGGTGCAAGGTGGCCATTTTGTGAGAAACACAAGGGTATGGGGCACCTAAGTCACGCCCTCTATTTCCTGGTTCATGGGGCAGGGGAAGTCAAAAAATAATTACTGGGCTTGAAAATGAGTGCTTTTTTGACACCAATCCAAACCTTGGACCTCCACCTATGCACCACAAATCCAAAAATCACTCATTTTCAAGCCCAGTAATCATTTTCTGACTCCCTCTGCCCCATGAACCAGGAAGTAGAGGGCGTGACTTAGGTGCCCCATAGATAGAGCAAAGCAAGCCGGATGCAGGAGAGGTGCAAGGTGGCCATTTTGTGACAAACGGGAGAGTATAGAGTGAAGCAAGACGGATGGAGGAGAGGTGTAAGGTGGCCATCTTGTGAGAATGAGGAGGGTATACGTAGAGTGAAGCAAGCCGGATGGAGGAGAGGTGTAAGGTGGCCATCTTGTGAGAATAAGGAGGGTATACGTAGAGTGAAGCAAGACGGATGGAGGAGAGGTGTAAGGTGGCCATCTTGTGAGAATGAGGAGAGTATTGAGGGAAGCAAGCCGGATGCAGGAGAGGTGCAAGGTGGCCATTTTGTGACAAACGGGAGAGTATAGAGTGAAGCAAGACGGATGGAGTGGCTGAAGTATCATGTGCATGGACGCCAAATCAGGGGCCCGTTTCTGGAAAGGGAAGTTGCTAGCCAGTTATCAACTTGGGTAATTGTCAATGGGATATTGAAACGCGAACAACGAAGTAGCTAAAGTAGTTAGCAACTACAATTTGGAGAAATGCACCCCAGGAGTGGATTTCTCGACAGCGTCATTGCTAACTAAGTTAGCAACTTAGTTGGTTTGGTTGGAATGCAATTTCCCATTGGAAACCTATTACTGATTAGCAACAATGCCTTCGAGAAACGTGTCCAGGTGTCAATTTTGTGTGAATTGCCTGTTTTTTTTTTTTTTTTTTTTTTTTTTTTTTCTTTTTTAGGTATGCATGTTTAAACTCTGTTAAACTGACACATGATTCTTATATCATGGTAAATATAATTTTTTGTTTTGTGAATTATCAGTTGTCAATAAGGTTTTCTGTAATAAACACGTTGAAGCATGTTTGCCTTTGTTACATTTGTATTTGTGTGGCATCTCCTCCTCCACTCTTCCTGCCACCATTCTGTTTTATTTCAGTGAACTTTTTAAACCGAAGAAATTTGCTGTCTATTTTTTTTAGAATCTCCACGAACCAAGAACCGTGCCGTCCACCGGTTAGAAAACTGTGTCAATCACCACCCACTCTTCTGAATAACAGATGAGAGACCGGCCACTTTAATAGGCACACTTTCCAACTGCTCATTGACTCAAATGTCTTATCAATCACATGGGGGCAGCTCAATGCATTTAGGCATGTAGACATGGCCAAGACAATCTGAAGCAGTTCATCAATAATCAGATATTTTCTTGGCTCGATGTGGGTCCCATAGTATCAATTGAACTTTGTTGGAATGCCAGAGCCAATCTGAGTATTGTTACAGTGAGATGAGGCAGGTCTGAAGGCAAAGGCTCCAATCCAGCACTAGGAAGGTGTACCTTATAAAGTGGGCTCCAACCCAGCACTAGGAAGGTGTACCTTATAAAGTGGGCTCCAACCCAGCACTAGGAAGGTGTACCTTATAAAGTGGGCTCCAACCCAGCACTAGGAAGGTGTACCTTATAAAGTGGGCTCCAACCCAGCACTAGGAAGGTGTACCTAATAAAGTGGGCTCCAACCCAGCACTAGGAATGGTGTACCTTATAAAGTGGGCTCCAACCCAGCACTAGGAATGGTGTACCTAATAAAGTGGGCTCCAACCCAGCACTAGGAATGGTGTACCTAATAAAGTGGGCTCCAACCCAGCACTAGGAATGGTGTACCTAATAAAGTGGGCTCCAACCCAGCACTAGGAATGGTGTACCTAATAAAGTGGGCTCCAACCCAGCACTAGGAATGGTGTACCTAATAAAGTGGGCTCCAACCCAGCACTAGGAATGGTGTACCTAATAAAGTGGGCTCCAACCCAGCACTAGGAATGGTGTACCTAATAAAGTGGGCTCCAACCCAGCACTAGGAATGGAGTACCTAATAAAGTGGGCTCCAACCCAGCACTAGGAATGGTGAACCTAATTAACCACATTAATCAGTAGTGACGAAATACTGAATTAACTAATGTTTTTTTCTTCATGAATTTCCATATTGTGCTTCAAAATAGTGTTCTAAGAAAATAACAATAATGTATATATAACTAGACTGCCTGTTCAGTCACCTTCGACTGCTTAAGGTATATCCCCGAAACACAACGCTTCCAGTCCCCCATCATTCCTACCACTCCCGTCCACCTTTTCATAAACGTATATGATTAATACAAAATATTAAAGAAATATATTTAATATCTATACATAGATCAATGACGTGCATAGGCTTAAAACCAAATGACTTGTGAAAATGAAGCAAAAAATGGGGCAAATGGTAACACTGTTTTAATGGTTCACTATTACAGTGAATATACCACATTAGGTACAGTGTAATAACCATTGTAACAATATTTAATACCATGTAATACCAGTGTAACACCATGTACCAATTTTGTACTACATCATGTATTTTTGTGTAAGTGGTAAAGGGTGTGCATTGTAGGGGGACCATCTGTACATGGTATTGCATATTGTTACACTGGTATTACACTAGTATTACATGGTATTAAATATTGTACACTGGTTATTACACTGTACCTGGTATTGCATATTGTTACACTGGTATTACACTAGTATTACATGGTACTAAATATTGTTACACTGTACCTAATATGGTACAGTAGCTTCACTGAAATGGTGAACTGGTCATACAAAGAATTTGGGAGAGCAAGAAACGCAATTTCAAATTCTTTGTATGACCAGTGCATGTAAAGAAATTGACAATAAACTTGACTTGACTTGACTTGACTTGACTTGAACTGTTAAAATAAGGTAGTACCGGGCAAATCAATCCACCCAGTCAGAAGTAATGGGCCAAATAAAAATTCCGCCATTTTGAAACTGTTGACCTCCAAACTCAAATCAGTTCATGAACCTACCCTAGAGCATTAACACACCAAATCTGGGACAAATCCATCCGACTGGTCAGAAGTTATGAGCCAAACAAAAATTCGGCCATCTTGAATTCAGCCATCTTGAAAGTGTTGGCCTCCAAACTCTAATAAGTTCATGAACCTACCCTAGAGCATTAACACACCAAATCTGGGAGAAATCCATCCGACTGGTCAGAAGTTATGAGTCAAACAAAAATTCGGCCATCTTGAATTCAGCCATCTTGAAAGTGTTGGCCTCCAAACTCGAATAAGTTCATGAACCTACCCTAGAGCATTAACACACCAAATCTGGGAGAAATCCATCCACCCAGTCAGAAGTTATGGGCCAAACAAATATTCGGCCATCTTGAATTCAGCCATCTTGAAAGTGTTGACCTCCAAACTCGAATCAGTTCATGAACCTGCCCTAGAGCATTCACCCAAAAAATCTGGGACAAATCCAAACATCCGTTCAAAAGTTATCGCGTTAACACGAAAGACCTTACGCGGCGGCGGACGCGGACGCGGCGGCGGCGGCGCACGCAAAACCATTACATCCCCGACGCTCCGCGTTTCGGGGATATAATAAATATTATCAATACAAAATCAAAGGCTTTCCTCAATATGGCTCTTACACTGTCCCTCTCATTTCCCTCTCCTGCTCTCTTTATCTCTCTCTATCCTTTTCTCTTTATCTCTCTCTATC
>NC_085865.1:2915746-2920746 GCF_034702125.1 Engraulis encrasicolus | reverse complement strand
GATCCAGGCATCTACGGGGTGCTCCGATGCTGAGCAGGGTGCTATTCCTGTCTCACTCTTAGGCCCGGGGAGGGGACAGGATACACATGCATGCACGGTAGATGATGCAAGCTGACGCGTGTGTTCAGTGCAATATCGTCGAAATCGATTGGAGGCAGTTGTGTTTCCAGTGGAAACGTTCAGAATGAAAGACCCAAATTCTTCATTTTTGCATCTGCTTTGTTTGTGGAGCTTCAAGAGTGGCCCATTGTTGCAAATCTGCTCATCTACGGGTTCCATTCATATCCACCTCAGGTGTATGATCTCTGCCCCGCTAGGGTGGCCCACTGCTGGTGCGCTAGGGTGGCCCACTGCTGGTGCGCTAGGGGGGCCCACTGCTGGTCTCTTCCCCGCTAGGGGGGCCCACTGCTGGTCTCTGCCCCGCTAGGGTGGCCCACTGCTGGTCTCTAGTACGCTAGGGTGGCCCACTGCTGGTCTCTAGTGCGCTAGGGTGGCCCACTGCTGGTGCGCTAGGGTGGCCCACTGCTGTTGCGCTAGGGGGGCCCGCTGCTGGTCTCTTCCCTGATAGGGGGGCCCACTGCTGGTCTCTGCCCCGCTAGGGGGGCCCACTGCTGGTCTCTGCCCCGCTAGGGGGGCCCACTGCTGGTGCGCTAGGGGGGCCCGCTGCTGGTCTCTTCCCTGATAGGGGGGCCCACTGCTGGTCTCTTCCCTGATAGGGGGGCCCACTGCTGGTCTCTGCCCCGCTAGGGTGGCCCGCTGCTAGTGCGCTAGGGTGGCCCAGTGCTGGTCTCTGCCCCGCTAGGGTGGCCCGCTGTTGGTGCGCTAGGGTGGCCCGCTGCTGGTGCGCCAGGGGGGCCCACTGCTGGTCTCTTCTCCCGCTAGGGTGGCCCATTGCTGGTCTCTAGTGCGCTAAGGTGGCCCACTGCTGGTCTCTAGTGCGCTAAGGTGGCCCATGGCTGGTCTCTGCCCCGCTAGGGTGGCCCACTGCTGGTGCGCTAGGGTGGCCCATGGCTGGTCTCTGCCCCACTAAGGTGGCCCATGGCTGGATCGGGTGTAAGGGTCAAAGGCCAGTGAGCTCAGCTCTTGACTTCACTCAACCACAAGGAGCAGGCACTGGAGAGAGAGAGAGAGAGAAGGGGGAGAGAGAGAGAGAGGCTGAGTGGGAGAGAGAGAGCGATGTAGAGATGGAGAGAGATATAGGGAGGGAGAGAGATGGAGAGAGAGAGAGACAAAGACAGAGACCAGGGGTAAGTGCAAGAGAGCAGAAAATGGAAAGAGGGTGAGAAATGGCGTGAGCGAGAGAGAGAGAGAGAGAGAGGGACCAGAGACAGAGGGAGAGAGATCTCGAGAAGGGAAGGAGTGAGGGAGGGGCAGTACGAGAGAGAGAGAGAGAGAGAGAGAGAGAGAGAGAGAAAGAAAGAGAGAGAGAGAGAGAGAGAGAGAGAGAGAGAGAGAGAGAGAGAGAGAGAGAGAGAGAGAGAGAGAGAGAGAGAGAGAGAGAGAGGCTTAGAGGAAGACAAAAGTAGAGAGATAATAACAGGATTTGTCATGCACTGATATTCCTCTCCGATAATCCTCCACTCGCTTTATCCCCCCCCCTCTCCCTCCTCCCCCTCACTCCCTCTCCTCCCAGTAGCCAGTGAGGCGGCATGTCTTTGGGGATTATATTGGAGCGGACGTTTTAGGATGTCGTCCCGTGGCGCTCTCCTGTGTGTGTGTGTGTGTGTGTGTGTGTGTGTGTGTGTGTGTGTGTGTGTGTGTGTGTGTGTGCGTGTGTGTGTGTGTGTGAGTCCAGGCCAGTGTTCATTTTCGTGTGTGTGTGTGTGTGTGTGTGTGTGTGTGTGTGTGTGTGTGTGTGTGTGTGTGTGTGTGTGTGTGTGTGTGTGTGTGTGTGTGTGTGTGTGTGTGTGTGTGTGTGAGTCCAGGCCAGTGTTCATTTTCGTGTGCGTGTGTGTGTGTGTGTGTGTGTGTGTGTGTGTGTGTGTGTGTGTGTGTGTGTGTGTGTGTGTGTGTGTGTGTGTGTGTGTCCAGGCCAGTGTTCATTTTCGTGTGTGTGTGTGTGTGTGTGTGTGTGTCGTGCCCCTGTGTCCTCTGTTGTTCCCTGAGCAGATTAGAGGTCCACTTCACTTCCGGAAACCGCCACTCACCCCCCGCAAGGTCAAGACCAGCGCACACTGCCTTAGTGGCACGGGAGGGGAGGGGGGTGGATGTGGAGTATAATGGGGGGGGGGGGGGGGGTGTAGATGAGTATGTTTGCATGCATGTGTGTGTGTTTGCGTGTGTGTTTGCATGCATGCATGCACGCACGCACGCGCGGGTGTGTGTGTGATGTGCATGCATGCATGTCTTTGTTTGTTGGGTGTGTGTTTGCATGTGTGTGTGTGTGTGTGTGCATGCGTGTGCACTTGTGTGCGAGTATGAAAAATCTGAAAAGAAGGGGACGACTAATAATAAAAGAAAAAGAAAGAAAATCCTATAGGAATGTATAAAGCTGATGTTCTTGAGGGAAGAAACTCTTCCCCGATCTCTGTCTGTATGTCCTGCATTTTATGGAGCGCAGGCGTTTCCCTGAGGGCAGCCTGCAGGGGCAGAGCAGAGGGGGGGTGGATAGGGGGGGGCATAGGGGCCAGGAACCCCCGACCACACCACTTGGGGGGGCACCCTGCCGGTGGCTTTCGATTGCCAAACATCTTGTAGCGGCCCCATTCTACGATATTTCGTGGGCCCAACGCCTCTGACACATCTCCCGCCCCCCCTGTTCCAATACCAGTGCTCCGCCCCTGACTGGGATGGAAGGAGTCTTTCTTCATCCTTCTTGGTCCTGTTTTTGCTCTTGAAGGGGGGGGGGGCATGAGGTGGGAGAGGAGACATTGGTGGGGGGGGGGGGGGGGCGGGCATGAGGAGGGAGAGGAGGCATTGGTGGGGGCCGGGCGGTCTCGGAATGTGCAGGGAGGGGGGAGGGAGAGGGAAGAGAGGGGGGGACACCCAGCACACACTTCTCTAGTGACATGGGGGTGGGGATTTGGGGGGGTGGGATTTGTGGGTGAGGAGATTTGGTGTGCGTGTGCGTGTGTGGTGTGTGTGTGCGTGTGTGTGTGTGTGTGAACGTGTGTGGTGGGGGGAATTGACAACATTGGGCAGCCATCCTATTGGAGGAGCAGGGGTCTGAGTGCAGGGAGGGGTGTGGTTATGGTTGTGTGGTGTGGTGTGTTAATGGTTGTATGGTGCGGTGAGGTGAGGTGGTATGGTTAGGTTAGGTTTCTTTATTAGTCTCCACCGAGGAGAAATGTGTCTCGGAGACGGGGAGGGTGCGGCGCCATAACTTACATAAGGGGCCAAAACCAACACAGAAAACAACCAAGAGCAAAATACATATGGATTACGTTCATTACGTCTAACTGTTTAACTCCACACTTTAGATTTTCTTTGCCTTAAGACATGTAAAAGTTTTATCTTTTACCTGACATGTATCGACATACTGTAAGAGGACAACTCTAACAGCAGGAGGTGTGACCGACCTGTCATCATTGGCAGGGTGAAGGTCACACCTCCACAACAACATCAGCTGATTTTAAAGCACGTCACACATCGACATTCCAGTGACCCTCTGATGAAGACGGAAGTAATGCCGTTGAAACATGTCAGGTAAAAGATCAAACTTTTACATGTCACAAGGCAAAACAAATCTAAAGTGTGAAGAGTAAAATACAGGGTACAGGCAGAGAATGTCTGCGTATGAGGAGACGAAAAACTCCAGAAAGCGTCCATAGAATTAAACGGGGGCAATTCGTTAGGCCAATGTGGCGCATGCTTGCACATATCCCACCTGTCCGGCAACAAGAGCCAATTGCTTGCTCAGCTGCGCTTTTGTCATTTATCTTGTCATTTATCCAATCATGTTGCCGCATCAGAGCGTAAGCTTTTACGACTGCTCAAACCCAATCGGTATGCCTTCAGAATATACTCCCTCTTGGTCGGTGGCAGGTGACATGTGCGACTCACATCGGATAGCTACTCGCGGTGGTTGCATCAGAGTCCGTGCGCACTTGATCCCACAGACTGCGAAGCAGAACATGTTGTTGTGAAATTCCATGCTTTTGCAGTTCAACACATCTGTAAGAAAACAATGATTTGCGGCATTGCTTTCATATATACGGCCAATCCTAGATAGCCATTATAATCCAGTTTTCATTGTGATTTCAACTATATGGGTTGTGCATTGCTCAGTTGTCCCATTTCTGTTTAATCATTCATTCTTAGATGCCTGTGGTCTTCCTAATCTGAAATTGCAACCCTGAGGCGTAGCTAGGGGTGTAGTGGGCGCGGTACGCGAGGGTACGCAGTCCACCCACTTCTCCTGAAGTGAGATTTTTAAAAAAAAATCTTCTGCCCATGTTTGAATACAAAAAGGAATGGTCACATAGCAGTATTGCAGGTGATTGACCAAACAGATGAAAACGGAGAAGCAATGACAGTAGATTAAGGACAGTTGGGGGGTTTGGCATAATAAGTTGCCTAATTATTTTATGACGTTGAAAATCGTGTACCCCCACTTTAAGAATTCCCACTACACCACTGGGCGTAGCCAAGATGGCCGTGGACTGCAATGACTTATGGGAAGGGACTCAGAGGCATTGGGTGCTTCTGGGGGAGTATATTCTGAAGGCATGTCTGACTGGGGTCTTGCAGACTGTTGTGAAAAAGTATCCAACAAAATGTCCACATGAAGAGTTCAGATGCAAAACCCCCTAAGTGCCTTTTCAGAAAATAATCTTAATTAATTTTTATTTATTACAGAGCTATAAAAATTGCATATTTTTTGTAATTATTAATTTAAATTTTTAATTGCATATTTTTCATATATGTAATACAGGTATAACTATTTATATATATTATCAAGTACATTACCAAACCAACAACGGGGTTTTCTAAAAATATAGAATTGCGGGTCATCAGAAATGGAGTTAGGGGGTTTTGCATCTGAACTCTTCACATTTTCC
>NC_085865.1:2893246-2898246 GCF_034702125.1 Engraulis encrasicolus | reverse complement strand
TGGTAATGTGTCTTTGTTTCACCTAATTCAATATCCTGCCGATTAAAGGGGGCGGCAAGGGTGGAAGTGGGTGATGTGTGTGTGTGTGTGTGTGTGTGTGTGTGTGTGTGTGTGTGTGTGTGTGTGTGTGTGTGTACTTGTCTGTTTTTGTGTGTGTGTGTGTGTGTGTGTGTGTGTGTGTGTGTGTGTGTGTGTGTGTGTGTGTGTGTGTGTGTGTGTGTGTGTGTGTGTGTGTGTGTGTGTGTGTGTGTGTGTGTGTGTGTGTGTGTGTGTGTGTGTGTGTGTCCGCGCGGAAGTGGGCGAGAGGAGAGGAGAGGCAAGGCAGGAACATGGAAGTATCCCTTTTCAACCAGCGTAGTGTGTGCAGTGTGGGTCTGTCCACTAATCTTACACACACACACACACACACACACACAGAAACACACACACACACACACACACACACACACACACACATACACAGGAACCCCCCCCCCCCACTCCCGGGAGGGGTAACCTGGGTGGCTGCCGGCCCTCCGGATGCTTCTGGTTACCGCGGCGACAGCGAGGAGAGGGGTCTGTTCTCTCTCACAGGAAGTTCACGTTAGATGGGGAACAGCAGAAATGATATTATAGGATATGAGTGTAGTTAGATGGGGAACAGCAGAAATGATATTATAGGATATGAGTTTAGTTAGATGAGGAACAGCAGAAATGATATTATAGGATATGAGTGTAGTTAGATGAGGAACAGCAGAAATGATATTATAGGATATGAGTGTAGTTAGATGAGGAACAGCAGAAATGATATTATAGGATATGAGTTTAGTTAGATGAGGAACAGCAGAAATGATATTATAGGATATGAGTGTAGTTAGATGAGGAACAGCAGAAATTATATAAGAGATATGAGTGTAGTTAGATGAGGAACAGCAGAAATGGTATTATAGGATATGAGTTTAGTTAGATGGGGAACAGCAGAAATGATATTATAGGATATGAGTGTAGTTAGATGGGGAACAGCAGAAATGATATTATAGGATATGAGTTTAGTTAGATGGGGAACAGCAGAAATGATATTATAGGATATGAGTTTAGTTAGATGGGGAACAGCAGAAATGATATTATAGGATATGAGTTTAGTTAGATGGGGAACAGCAGAAATGATATTATAGGATATGAGTGTAGTTAGATGGGGAACAGCAGAAATGATATGAGGGGGATATGAGTGTAGTTGGTGAAAACTAAACTTCAGCTATGTTTAGCTTTGTGACAATTATACAGATATAGCTTACTGCTAGCTTGTCTTGGAAAAATAGAAATCCCCTCAAGGACCACCTGAGCTCTGTCGCAGACCACTAGTGGTCCCCGGACCACACTTTGAGAATCACTGGTGTAGTTAGATGGGGAACATCAGATATTATATTATAGGGGATATGAGTGTAGTAGGATGGGGAACAGCAGAAATGATATTATAGGATATGAGTGTAGTAGGATGGGGAACAGCAGAAATGGTATTATAGGATATGAGTGTAGTAGGATGGGGAACAGCAGAAATGGTATTATAGGATATGAGTGTAGTTAGATAGCCTGGGAACCCCCATACTGCCTTTAGTTCTACACAAATGTTTCGGTCTGAAAGACAATCTCACTTGTGATTAGGTCTGGTGTTAACCAGGTAAGTAGTTAGACGGGGAACAGCAGAAATGATATGATAGGACAGGGTTTCCCAAACTGGGGTGCGTGCACCCCTGGGGGTGCGTGGCCTGCCCCAAGGGGGTGCGCGAGTTGAATAGAGCAATGGTGGATATGTGTTTTCATGCTTTCATGTAGGCTACATTAAGTAGTTTTTAATTGTATGGTGCATTGTAGGCTTGAAGAAGCATCAAGTCTATTGGAAATTAGGTTTCCCTAAATGACTCTGCATAATGTGCAATGAGTTGTGCTGTGAAGCCATATTTGAGTGGCCATAAGGGAAACACTGTTATAGGGGATAGGAGTGTAGTTAGATGGGGAACAGCAGAAATGATATGAGGAATATGACTTAGCCCTGCTCCCGCCATACCCTTGTCCCAGAGTCATGATCTGTATGAAGAGCTACCAGGCTAATACACTGGCAGCAACAACATTAAAGGGACACTGTGTGAGATTTTTAGTTGTTTATTTCCAGAATTCATGCTGCCCATTCACTACTGTTACCTTTTTCATGAATACTTACCACCACCATCAAATTCGAAGTATTCATTATGACTGGAAAAATTGCACTTTTCATACATGACAAGGGGGATCTTCTCCATGGTCCGCCATTTTGAATTTCCAAAAATAGCCATTTTTAGCTGCAAAAATGACTCTACTTGGACCATACTAGAAAATATTTGTTTATTACTTAGTAAACTTTCATGTAAAGATCAAATTTGGCAATAGACAGCCCAGTTTCAATGAGCAGCATAATTGCAGTACCTTTTATGACCATTTCCTTCACAGTGTCCCTTTAAGCGACATGCTTCACATGGAACTACTTCGCTGGGTGCCAGTCATCCAATGAAATTTGGAAGGGAATAGCTAAAATACATTTTACCCTTCAGGGAACAGTCAGTCAACCCAAATGGAGTTCAAAAGAATCAAAGACAAAACAACCCAAATGGCCTCCTCTCCGTCTTGTCCTCCTCCTCCACTGCTTTTCCTGAAGGCGTCAGCTGTCAGCACTTTCACCTGGTTGGTAGACGGCTTGTTACATTGCTGCCTGGCTCAATACCTCTAGGAATGTTCCCGCCAACATATTTGACCCCATTTGTAATTTGGTTTACTTTTGTGCCTGTTTTGTTTCAATGAGCAGTGCAAGTCCAGTTTTGTACAAAGTTAGTTGAAAAGAAAAAAAAACTTTTCTTCACCAAGGCACAAATGAGCTGTCTGCTCAGGACGTCTGGAGTGCCTTGCTGAAGAAAAGTTTTCTTTCAGCTTTGGATCAACAATTGCCTTGCAAACAGCACCCACCAGAACACATTTTCCCCCATTTTTCTAAAGGGACTGAGCACAACTCTGACTTGCGACAACTCCAGTTGTGTACGATTGAGTACTGGATGAAATCAGATTGAGGAAAGAAAATGAAATGTGTGTATGTGTGTGTCAAGTTTGGGAAAAGTAACGATAGCAGCACATGTTTAGTTTGACTGTCTGGCTTTCTGCCTCCAGTCTGAGGCATAGAGGTAGAGAGAGGACACAGCAATTTGCGACAGCACTGGGAAATGGCAGATGGAGCTTCCCAACTTCCGTAGGTAGTGTAGGTACCTTTAGGCAATGCAAGTCAATGGAGAACACGCCCACCCCTGTCAAAAAATTGACTAAAACTGTGTGAATATGAAGTAACACATTAATCAAAGACCAGATTTGAAATGTCAGGCTAAATATCTACTTAAATCATATGAGTCGATAAAATAGGCCCCTACATTGAAAAATCAAATAATATCTTTTATGAACATAGTTAGCAACACACTTCAACTATTGTCCTTGTATAGTGTGTTGATGGACATTTTCACATGATTAAACCATTTTTGACAGAGGTGAGCCTCATTCTCCGTTAATTTCCATTTCTCTGATCTACCTACAGATAACGGCCGCTACAGATTGCCGTAAAAAGGGGGTAGTGTTATTTTCTACCTCTATGGTCTGAGGCTTTGTAGTAAAGTTGTATTTTGCCATCTGGTGGCTTCTGTCAGAGCTCCCACAATTCCTGGCTGCTTTGAGCCCCCAGAATGCTCTGCCGCAGAGATAGATAGGGTCCATCTCATTAACACACCTTCCGTCTCCACCTTGTTCTTGTGGCCTTGTCAAAATGGAGGTTTCATTTAATTTCTGGCAAAAGGAGGATTCAAAGGTCATTTTTGCATTTGCAATTGGGATGTTGAAAGAAGAAAAGTCGAGATAGAGTGTAGTGGAAAGTGCGCACATCCAGCAAAAAAGCTTCAGCAGGTGCCAAATCAAAAAAGTATAGGAGCGGGACGGGATCTGCACACTGCTTGCAAAAGACTTAATTTATTAGGTGCGCAGTGTGCAGATCCTTTCCCGCTCCTACATGCGAAAGAAGAAAAGTCCCCATAAGTTGTTGTACCTATAGGCTGACAGCAGGGAAACTTTATTGTTTTCTCCACGGAGGCAACGGAGTTAACGAAGCAAAAGGCCACAAGCACAACAAGTAGAGGACGGGAAGTTAGTGATGGACCGACTGACGTACAATAAAATAACCACTACGGGGCACCTTCCGGGCGGCTCATAGGGCTGGGAACACAAAACCTTTTGACTGGGCTGTCATGGACTGATCAAAGCTATTTTTCGATCCACCTCACATTTCCCCGTCGATCACACATATGCTGTGCCTCAAAATTAATAACAACCAATGGTGTGCTTGGTGACTTCACTTGGCAAGCGATTTTTGAGTTGTGTGTGTGCAAAAATATGTAATTATTTGGACTACACAACAGACGTCGCATGCCTTAGTTAGCGCGCTGCGCCACAGCGCCCCCCCCCCCTGTTATCAGTCTTTTAGCACCCAACATAATATGCATTAGCCCTTCATTATCATTAGGAAATACACACGGGGTGGGTGTGCGCGTGCGTGCGTGCGTGCGTGCGTGCGTGCGTGCGTGCATGCGTGCATGCGTGCATGCGTGCGTGAAAGAGAGAGAGTCCCGATGTGTGTGTGTGCGTGCGCGAGTGTGACACAGTGTGTCATAGTGAGCCAGTGCGATCATTAACCCTTCATAGTCATTAGATAATAGACACACATGGCGACCGTGTGTGTGTGTGTGTGTGTGTGTGTGTGTGTGTGTGTGTGTGTGTGTGTGAGAGAGAGGGAGAGTGACTGACTGACTGAGACAGAATGTGCGGTTCATATGTCAGCATGTCTGGCGTGTGTGTTTTTGTTGGAGCGAACTGTGTTGCTTTGGTTGGCGGCCTTTAATGATTTGGTGTGTGTGTGTGTGTGTGTGTGTGTGTGTGTGTGTGTGTGTGTGTGTGTGTGTGTG
>NC_085865.1:2885746-2888246 GCF_034702125.1 Engraulis encrasicolus | reverse complement strand
CCTCATCTTTTTCTCTACTTTATTTACTTTTCACATTTGCTTTTTTTCAATGTGTTGTCTTCCACCTTCTGCTTTTGCTCTAAGCTTGTTGCTTTTTGCTGCTTTTTTCTTTACTCCGGTTGCAAACTTCGGCAAACATTTGTCTTCTTTCTGTGAGATGAGTGTTGTGTTTAGTCAGTGGGGGTGGGGGGGGGAGACATGCCTTCACCGGGTCAACTCCGCATTCTGTGTCTCCGTGTCAGGTATTTGGGAGCAGTTTCATTCAAGTGCAGACTTATTTTTAACCCAGAATTACTGTTTTGGTTTGGCATATCTCTGGTGGTGTTGACAGTGTTTAGAGAGGAAAAGTAGTGCGAGATAAGAGCCATGTCATTATTAGTGACTGGTTTCATTCATTCTTCTAAACTGTTTGAAGTTAGCGTAACCAAATACAAGCTAATTAAAGTCGTTAATCAACTCGCCGGCCGGCTTTCTCACAGTAGTGGCAGTGTTTACTAAGTGTTCACGGAGAAATGGTTCAGTGTGTCACTCGAAGTTTAAAAACTCTTTCAGTGTGTCAGTTCAGTTGTAGTGTAGTGTTTGCAGAAAATGTTTCAGTGTGTTAGTTCAGTTTAAAAACCGTTTCAACATGTCAGTTCAGTTGTAACGTGAATCGTGTTTTTGTGGTCAGTTGTCGTGTAAAAATGTTGGCGTGTCTTTTGTTGTGTAAAAAAATATTCAGTGTGTAAGCCTATGGGTTGTTTAGTGTATTTGAAAAACAAGTGGTTCAGTTTGTCATTTGTAGTGTAAAATGTGCTCCAGTGATGTGTTGGGTGAAATTAATCAGTGTGTCAGTGTGCATTGCAAAACATGTTTTATCATGTCTAACATAATGTTGTTTCAGTGTGTATTGTGTCAGTGTGTCAGTGCCAACATGAAACACTTTGTATTGGTCACATTGGTAGTGTATTGTCATTTCAGTGTGTAATGTGTAGTGTCTACATGAAACACTTTGTATTGGTCACATTGGTCATTAGTAGCATATTGTCATTTCAGTGTGTAGTGTCTACACATTACGCATCGCACAGTACACAGTAATGTCTAAGTGTGTAGGTGCCACTTTGTTGCACGTTGGCATCCTGACTTGAGTGATCATACGTAGAGAGTATTTAGCACTCAATCGTCTCGTCCCGGGCTCCAAATGAACACCAGCCAACCGGCCAAATGCTGGTGAAATGTCAGTTTGGCTGGTAGAAAAGACCAACTTACTAACCAGCCACTTTGACCATGTTAGTGAGTGTGTGTTTGGCTAGCAAGATTAACATACAGTAGCCATTTAGACAAAAACGGTTAATTTAGTGCCCTGATCTTGTCCCATCTCATCCCTTCACCATCCGGCATTCCCACTCCAGTGTTGATGTCTGGAGAGAGGCGGCCATGGGAAGAGGAGAGGGGTGTCGTAGGGTAGAGGAGAGGAGGCAGACATGGGGAGAGGAGAGGGGCAGACATGGGGAGAGGAGAGGGCTGTCGGAGGGTAGAGGAGTGGCGGCCATGGGAAAAGGAGAGGGGTGTCGGAGGGTAGAGGAGAGGAGGCAGACATGGGGAGAGGAGAGGGGCAGACATGGGGAGAGGAGAGGGCTGTCGGAGGGTAGAGGAGAGGGGTGTCGGAGGGTAGAGGACAGGGCTGTCGGAGGGTAGAGGAGAGGGGTGCGGTGGGCAGAGGAGAGGGTTAGACATGGGTAGAGGGGTGTCGGAGGGTAGAGGGGCGTCCATGGTAAGAGGGGCGTCCGTGGGTAGAGTGTTTAGAGGTATAGGGGGGCGGTGGTGGGGGTGGGTGGCTAGAGTGTTTCGAGGTATAGGGGGGCGGCGGTGGGTAGAGTGTTTGGGCAATTAGGCTCCTCTCGCCCCAAACGTTTACATGTTCTGCCAGAGCCGGAGGGGCGAAGTCCCGGCATAAATCACTCACTTGTTACCCGGTGCAGTTTGAAGTGTTTCTCATGTTGAACACTCAGTGTTAACACTCATGGTGTAGACCACTACTACACTCAGTAGTGTTGGATTTAACACTGCAGCACTTACTGAGTGTGTGTGTGTGTGTGTGTGTGTGTGTGTGTGTGTGTGTGTGTGTGTGTGTGTGTGTGTGTGTGTGTGTGTGTGTGTGTGTGTGTGTGTGTGTGTGTGTGTGTGTGTGTGTGTGTGTGTGTGTGTGTGTGTGTGTGTGCTGTGATTTTGAAACTCGCTTGCTGTGTTCGAGCGCTGTACATGTTTGGCAGCGGCTTTCCATGTGCAATAATGAATGTGCTGTTTTTGTTTGGGGAAAAGAAGGGCCGGGGGAAAAAACTTCAACTTCCACTGAAACTTGTCAGAACGCTACACACACACACACACACACACACACACACACACACACACACACAAGGATCGCCAGGGAGAGGCGAACGAGTTTAAGGCGATCCTCGCTGCTTTTAAACTCTGGGACGAGTCGGGGGAGAGAGAGAGAGAGGGTAGCGTGGCAGTGCAC
>NC_085865.1:2860746-2865746 GCF_034702125.1 Engraulis encrasicolus | reverse complement strand
GTATACATTATGAGGCGGCTAAACGATAGCACTCGCACGAAACACAAGCCATTCAACGGTCGAAAGCATTTAGTGTTCTATTTGCCAGAACATGGTTTTGTGTGTGTGTGTGTGTACGTGTGTACGTGTGTGTGTGTGTGTGTGTGTGTGTGTGTGTGTGTGTGTGTGTGTGTGTGTGTGTGTGTGTGTGTGTGTGTGTGTGTGTGTGTGTGTGTGTGTGTGTATGTGTGTGTGTATGTGTGTGTGTATACGTATGTGTGTACGTGTATGTGTATGTGTGTGTGTGTTCGACATGGGTAGTCTTGCCCCCTCAGTGTGGCATTAAGGTGCTGTTTCCACATAGCAGGATATTTTTTAGCAGAGTATTTTTTTCTCCTGTTGAGGTGTAAACGCAACATGTGAATAAAAATAAATCCTCCATTGTAACAAATGCGTTTCAGCCCCCTAAACAGGATATTTTTTTTCTCCTGCTTTTTATACCTGGATTTTAAATATCTGCTACGTGGAAACGGAAGGCCAAAACCAATGCAAAACCAATACAACCAGGAGAAAAAAATATCCACATATAAAAATATCCACATATAAAAATATCCAGCTACGTGGAAACAGCACCTAAGTCTTCGAGTCTTTGAACGGGTTAGCTTTTAAATCGCGTAACAGAGTGACACGCAGCCATTATGGTCTGTAGGGAGACCTCGTCACAGCTGTAATTAATTGTTCTTTTCTTCTTTTTTTTTTTTTTTTTTTTTTTGGTCCATTGTCTCCAGCCGACGGCTCGTTAAGGTTTTTACGGAGTCTGTTCCTCTGTTCTGTCTCATAAGTTGATCAAAGGCCAGGCCACTGAGCGAGAGTGCTTTTGTGTGTGTGTTGCATGTCGGTGTGTGTGTGTGTGTGTGTGTTGACTGTGTGTGTTGTGTGTGTACTAATATATGGGGGCTTAGTTTAGTGACTGCCATTTTCATTTGTCTTGCCTCACTCTCCCTCCTCTCCTCCTCCTCCTCCTCTCCCTCCTCTCCTCCTCCTCCTCTCCTCCTCCTCTACTGTCCTCCTCCTCCTCTCTTCCTCCTCTCCTGTCCTCCTCCTCTCCTGTCCTCCTCCTCTCCTCCTCTCCACCTCATCTCCTCTCCTCCTCTCCTCTCCTCTCCTCTCCTCCTCCTCCTCCTCTCCTCTCCTCCTCCTCCTCTCCCTCCTCTCCTCCTCCTCTCCTCCTCCTCTCCTCCTCCCCCTTCTCTCCTCCATCTTACCCTTTCTTAGATCTGTTTTTGTGCTTCGCTAATTAACGAAGGTCTTATAAAAGCAAAACAGCTTCCTGGAAATCTCTTAAAGGCTCTTAAGAAATAGGCCTGGTATGAGAGCGAGCGAGAGAGAGAGCGAGCGAGCGAGCGAGAGAGAGAGAGAGAGAGAGAGAGAGAGCGAGCGAGAGAGAGAGAGAGCGAGAGAGAGAGAGAGAGAGAGAGCGCGTGTTGACCTGGAGCCTGTGTTAAAGTGAGAACATGGCAGCAGAGGGAGATAGAGAGAGAGAGAGCGAGCGAGCGAGAGAGCGAGCGAGCGAGCGAGAGAGAGAGAGAGCGTTTTGACCTGGAGCCTGCGTTAAAGTGAGAACATGGCAGCAGAGGGAGATGGAGAGAGAGAGAGAGAGAGAGAGAGAGAGAGAGAGCGAGCGAGAGAGAGAGAGAGCGAGAGAGAGAGAGCGTGTTGACCTGGAGCCTGCGTTAAAGTGAGAACATGGCAGCAGAGGGAGATGGAGAGAGAGAGAGAGAGAGAGAGAGAGAGAGAGAGCGAGCGAGAGAGAGAGAGAGAGAGAGAGAGAGAGCGTTTTGACCTGGAGCCTGCGTTAAAGTGAGAACATGGCAGCAGAGGGAGATGGAGAGAGAGAGAGAGAGAGAGAGAGAGAGAGAGAGCGAAAGAGAGATAGAGAGATAGAGAGAGAGAGAGAGAGAGAGCGTGTTGACCTGGAGCCTGCGTTAAAGTGAGAACATGGCAGCAGAGGGAGATGGAGAGAGAGAGAGAGAGAGAGAGCGAAAGAGAGATAGAGAGATAGAGAGAGAGAGAGAGAGAGAGCGTGTTGACCTGGAGCCTGCGTTAAAGTGAGAACATGGCAGCAGTTCAGTTCAGCTGAGTTCACAGTTCGCGCAGCTCCGCTCCGTGCCACTAAGCTGTGCGTCCAAAAACAGGAAACAGCCGAGCTGAGAAAATGAGCGCCATTCTTCCACGGTTGTGCAATGCCAGGTTGTGCCAGGTCTGTGCCAAGGCACCGCACTGCTTGGCATGGCATGGCAAGGCAAGGCAAGGCAGCAAACCTGAAGTGCAGCTGTTGATGCCCGCTCGGCTCGCGTGGCTCGCGTGATGCCCGCCTGCGTGGCATGCACACACTGAGTGCATCTTAATATGTGACCTTGCCTCCTCCACTTGCGCTTGTCTCCTCGCCCCGCCTCCTGGCCCCTCCTTCGTGGAGAAAACGATAAAGTTTCCCAGCTGTCAGCCTAGCCACAACAACTTTTGAGGGACTGTTTTTCATTCACCATAACAATTGCAAACGAGAAAAAGACTCTACAATTGAGCTTTTGCAAGATATTGAAATATAATGCTGTTGTCAGTGATGTCATCATGACGAGAAGCGAGTGGAGGAGGCAAGGTCCCATATTAAGATGCACTCACTCTCCAGGGCCCTGTGTCTCGAAAGTTTCCTTGCTAACCAGTTAGCAGCTTACTAGGTTTCCAATTGGAAACGACATCGCAACCAAGTAAGTTGCTAACTTAGTTAGCATTGATGCTGTCAAGAAGCACACCCCAGAGTGCAGTCTGGGGCGCCAGTCAATGTACTTCCTCTGAACCTTCCCTTCTGTGGGCTTCCTGCATCCTGATGTGAAGTGGGCTCGACCAGAGATTCTTTAAGTATATAGAGATATGCCAACATAATAGGTTTCTATGGGCACCTAACATGACTAGGTTCCGGTCTGCCTAAAGGAGCGTGTCATAATGCTCCTAGCATTGAATAGAACAGTCCTTTGGTCTGCCTAGGTCTGCCTAAAGGGGGATTTCTCCCCCCCCTTGCAACAGTAGAACCCGGAAACAATGGGCCAATGGAACCTCTCTCTTATCTACTGTCTCTGGCTCGACACCATTGATGATTAAGGTTTTTGTTCAGATGGAGGGCACGGACACATGACAAAGGTTCCTCCCTTATTTGCAATCGGGACGTTGAATGGGGAAAAGCACCCCCACCACCAAAAATTGCTCTGCGCTGATGGACAATGGAGAAACCTCGTTGTCTTACCGATCTGACATGGATCTGACATCTACACTTCATTTCCTGCAGCAGGAAACCTTAGTGTCAGGTTGCGATGAGTGGAGAAACGAGAAGACCTTGATCCACTTCATTTCAAGGAGAGAGTTTCTGGTTTTGCCAGGTTGCTAAGTGCGAACTTAACGGTTGAGTTGTGTATCGTCATTTGTATCTGACTTCAGACTAGCCACATACGTCTCTGTTTGAGAGAGGAATTAAGTCAGGATGATGTACCACGAGTTTGTAAAGTATTACACCACCACGCGTGGCGCTTTCAGGCCAATAAGCCTTCACCAGACATCAGCATCATCAGAGTACTGACTGCGCGAGACGTGACGCCCTCCAAGCAAGACTCCCTATAAAACCCACGTCTCGTCTCCGCTTGCACTGTTTTGCGGGTTTCTGCCACTTCAGAGCAATGACGTGTGTGTGTGTGTGTGTGTGTGTGTGTGTGTGTGTGTGTGTGTGTGTGTGTGTGTGTGTGTGTGTGTGTGTGTGTGTGTGTGTGTGTGTGTGTGTGTGTGTGTGTGTGTGTCTGTGTCTGTCTGTGTCTGTGTCTGTGTCTGTGTCTGTGTCTGTGTCTGTGTGTCTGTGTCTGTGTCTGTGTCTGTGTCTGTGTCTGTGTCTGTGTCTGTGTCTGTGTGTCTGTGTCTGTGTCTGTGTCTGTGTCTGTGTCTGTGTCTGTGTCTGTGTCTGTGTCTGTGTGTGTGTGTGTCTGTGTGTGTGTCTCTGTGTGTGTGTGTCTGTGTGTGTGTGTGTCTGTGTGTCTGTGTGTCTGTGTCTGTATGTCTGTGTCTGTATGTCTGTGTGTGTATATGGTTTGGTGTGTCTGTGTCTGTGTCTGTGTCTGTCTGTGTGTGTGTATGTATGTGGTTTGGTGTGGCTTGAACTGAAGCAGGGTAGACGGCCTTCAGATATATTATGAGAAGCTCCAATAAATCTAGCCAAGGTCACTTATTTTCCTCTTAGTTTCCCCCTCCTCGCGCCGCTCTCTCCTGTCGCGGCCGGTGCCGACTGCGCGGTAAGCAGTGGATTTGAGGCTGTGATTTATGATAGGCGGCGGTTGCAGACGGTGTTTTGGCGAAAACGCTCGGCTGGGTTTGGGAGACGAGACGAGCTCTTCATCAAGACGTGGCCCCTGTCTGTCCATCTCACTTAGCACGGCGAGTTCAAGCCAGAGAGTGATGTGGGAACGCATCAAGGCCCACACCTCCCAGCTAAAGTGGGGACCCACTCTATTCCATCAACCCTCCCAGCTCAGCCCACCCTCCCAGTAACCATAGTGTTAGTCATGTGCTCAATAGTGATGTGGGAACGCATCAAGGCCCACACCTCCCAACTGAAGTGGAGGCCCACTCCATCAGCCCAATATGGCTGGTGTATCAGCCAGATATTGATGTGGGAACGCATCAAGGCCCACACCTCCCAACTGAAGTGGAGGCCCACTCGATCAGCCCAATATGGCTGGTGTATCAGCCCGGAGGCAGGGAGGGTGGCTTGGTTGAAATCAGGTTGAAGGTAAAAAGCTCGCACATCCAAACGTCTGACCTGGGAGCAGGACCAATAAATAGCCAGATAAAAAAGAGAGAAAGGTCTGCTGCAACCAGGATTTTTTGATCCCACTTTTTTTTTATTTTTCAGAAACCCTTCTTCAGGCGTTTTATTTGGTTGAAATCAGGGGCAGACCTATAAGTGGAGCAAGCAGGGCATTTGC
>NC_085865.1:2835746-2840746 GCF_034702125.1 Engraulis encrasicolus | reverse complement strand
GGGCCCAGCTGGGTTGATTCTATACCCCTGGGTTCCTCCTCGGCGGTGCTTGCGTGTGTGTGTGTGTGTGTGTGTGTGTGTGTGTGTGTGTGTGTGTGTGTGTGTGTGTGTGTGTGTGTGTGTGTGTGTGTGTGTGTGTGTGTGTGTGTGTGTGTTTGGTGTGTGTGTGTGTTTGGTGTGTGTGTGTGTGTGTGTGTTTGGTGTGTGTGTGTGTGTGTGTGTGTGTGTGTGTTTAGTGTGTGTGTGTTTGGTGTGTGCGTGTGTGATTGTGTGTGTGTTTGTTTGGTGTGTGTGTGTGTGTGTGCGCTCTCTCCGCGGTCGACAGCATTCCTGACTGGCATATTCATTACAGTGTGTGCTTTAAGACCCCGCCCACCTGAGAAAGAGGAAGAGGAGAGACAAAGTTTGTGGGTCTTTATCATCTCAAGAAGGTGGAGAATGCGCGCACATCAGTGGTACAGGTGCTGGACAAAATAAAGTAACTGAAATAAATGATAGAAGTCCGCAACACTGTTAATGCTCCCAGTGATTTATTTGCACGACGTTTCGGACCTTCGTCCTTTTTCAAGTGCAACCTTTATCAAGTGCAATCTTTATCATCTCCACACAAGCAACTAAACTCAGAACACACGGAACTCAACACATAGAACACACACACACACACACACACAACACAACACAACAGATAGAACACACACAACTCAACACAACAACTGAACTCATACAACACGGGCAACTCAACACATTCAGTACAACACATACAACACAGGCAACTCAACACATTCAGTACAACACATACAACACAGGCAACTCAACACGCAGAACTTGGGCAGAGAACACCAGCACAGGCACTACAGCACAGAGCAGCACAGCACAGAGCAGCACAGCTTATTTAACCCAGGCTGCCCATGGCCTAATAGATGGAAATGCCTTGTTTTGAAGTGTCCTCCTCTGAAGGTTTCATGGCTGCTTCCAGGACCCTCACCAGGCAGTGAGGCGGAGGTCGTGCCGGGGGGTTTGGGGTGTGGGGGGGCGGTGTTCGTGCCCGGGGGACAGGAGTCGTGCCCGTGGGGGTGCCCGATCAACAACATCTTGCACAATGTCCAACAAAAGGCGCCGTGGGCATGAATGCCTGGCCAGCTAATGTATGGCAGCAGCCGAAAGAATTCCCCAGGGCTCCTACAATACAGGGGCCAATATGCGTGGAAGTGTATGTAAATCAACCTCATCTCTCCCCTCTCCTCTCTCCTCTCTCCTCTCCTCTCTCCTCTCCTCTCCTCTCCTCTCCTCTCTCCTCTCCTCTCCTCCCCATCCCCTCATCTCCTCCTCCTCCTCCTCCTCTCCTCTCCTCTCCACCCCATCCTCTTCATCTCCTCCTATCATCTCCTCGTCCTCCCAACTTGTTTTTTTTTTTTTTTAAATCCCCCTTTATTGAGAAGCCTCTAGTTGCCCTTGCTGCCCAGTTGTCGTGGCGACTCGGTGGAGGGAGAGCTGTTCTTTGTTTGCTGCGGTGCCGTGGTAACCGAACCGTGCCACAGTGATTGGCGTCGGGGAGTTGTGGTGGTGGTGGTGAGGGGGGTGGTTGTGTAAGTATGCATGCTTTGGTGGCTTGTGGTCATTCTTGTTTTGTCAGTAGTCCGGGTCAGAAGAGGTCCAACAGGGGAGGATGGATGGGTGGTAGTGGAGGAGGAGAGGGGGCATGAAGGGGTAGTAAAAGGAGGAGAGAGATGGTGTGTGTGTTGGTAGTAATGGCCCCTGGCCTTTAATCCGTGGTCTTACATCTACTGCACTGTGTAATGAGGGTGATTAAACACGGCAGAACAAGAGAGGAAAGGATTTTTTTTTCAAAAAAGAACTGAGGGGAAAAAATTATATATATATATATATATCTAATTCAAGACTCATTTTCATTAAATGGAGTGAAATAGAAAATCTATTTAAGGGGCTTACCAAGTTCTGAAATTACTAAATGACTGCGGAGAAGGGAAAATAGGCCTGAGGTGGTTTGAGGTCGAGGCCTGAGCAGCAATTGAATTCCGCTGTCACTAAGAAACGCATGAGCTCATGTTGTGGCGTTCCATTGGCCTCCGCATTGAGTTTATTTTGGGAGAATAGCTAACCGATGCTAACACTATTTCTGACCCACAAAGCCTCACTGCCTTTTTTTTTTTAATGGAGGCTAGCCAGCGCTAACTATTCAGATCACCCACAGAGATACATCGGTGGATGTTAACACCATGCTAACGGCACTGCTGAGTCATTGAGCTCCAATGGTTGGACGTCAGTCAAAGCTAACAGCGCTGGTAAGCCATAGAGGTAGGCCTACAATGGTGTGTGTGCTAGTCAATGCTAACTGTCCTGGTGACCCAGTGAGCTACATGAGTGGACATAATGGGCTGATGAGCTGTGAAAAGGAGGCCTTACTCTGCACAGCGCGGCCCATTGTGGCCCGGCAGGCTAACTCCGATCTGGCTCCAACTCCAGCATAGGAACCGCCAGACAATTTGGGGATCTGTTTCGCATGCTTGCCCAGTTTGTGTGTGTGTCTGTGCGTGTGTGTGTGCGTGTGTGCGCGCGCGTGCGTGTGTGTGTGCGCGCATGAAAGCGTGCATGCGTTTGTGTGTGTGTGTGTGTGTTTCGACTGCAGTGTGGGGAAGTGTGTGAATATGGTCTTTTATGCGCGTGACAATAGAGATGCCCTGTCCACTGCTGCCATAGCTCTATTATAGGAAATGAAATGTGGGCTGTGGCTTCCAAGAAGAGGCCCAGAACGGATAACCTCATTTCTCATTTGTGTGTGTGTGTGTGTATGTGTGTGTGTGTGTGTGTGTGTGTGTGTGTGTGTGTGTGTGTGTGTGTGTGTGTGTGTGTGTGTGTGTGTGTGTGTGCCCGCGTGTGTGTGTGTGTGTGTGTGTGTGTATGCCTGTGTGTGTGTGTGTGTATGCCCGCGTGTGTGTGTGTGTGTGTATGCCTGTGTGTGTGTGTATGCCCGCGTGTGTGTGTGTGTGCGTGTGCGCGTGCGCGCATGTGTGTGTGTGTGTGTGTGTCCTGGCCAGCGCTGGCACGGTACTGAGGCTGGATGAGGTGCTGTATAGGGGGAGAGGAGCAGCGGAATTGGGCTGGGGCTGTGTGTGTGTGTGTTTGTGTGTTTGTGTGTGTGTGTGTGTTTGTGTGTGTGTGTGTGTGTGTGTGTGTGTGTGTGTGTGTGTGTGTGTGTGTGTGTGTGTGTGTGTGTGTGTGTGTGTGTGGGGCAGGGTGTGTGTGTGTGTGTGTGTGTGTGTGTGTGGCAGGGTGTGTGTGTGTGTGTGGCAGGGTGTGTAATCCGGTATGAGGATGTCTGGACCCTGCCACCCCCGCTGCACAGTGGGGTGTGTGTGTGTGTGTGCTGTGCGTGTGTGTGTGTGCGCTGCGCTGCACTCTACTGGAGTGTGTGCGTGTGTGTGTGTGTGCACGCTGTGTTGTGCTGCACTACGCTGTGGGGTATATGTGTGTGTGTGTGTTGCGCTGTGGGGTATCGCGTGTGTGTGTGTGTGTGCTGCACCGTGGGGTTTGTCCAAACAGTGCCAGTGTTTGTGCAGGCCTGTCGGGATGACTGGCCTTTCGGCTGCCCGTGACACTGCCTGTCTGAAATGCTGCGCTGTCCAAAAAAGCACTTTGAGGGTCGATGCCCCCCCCCCCCCCCTGCCTCTCATTACACATGCACACGCACAGCATACACACACACACACACACACGCACACGCACACGCACACGCACACGCACACGCACACGCACACCATGATGAGCGATAGACCTGCGGAATACATCAGTCACCCAGATAGCCTCAACTCGGGCAGCCAATGGTCCAAAAGCTGGTGGAGGTGGTTTCCTGTCCTGTCCTGTCCTGGATGCCAAAGGGTCAAAGACGTCCAAAAAGGAATTGTCATTCAGTGTAACGGATACCTTCTGCTGACTGTAACTGTAAAAAACATGACTCTTTTCATTTTATTTTTTTGCCCAGTGAATTCATGAAAGCCTCGGCTGTCATCCATTCACTTGAAACAATTTAAAAATCTTGTTTCGTTTTTTTTTTTTACAGTTTTTTACAGCAGAAGGTATCCATTACACTGAATGACAATTCCTTTTTGGACGTCTTTGACCCCAAACTCCACTGGCATGAGGAGGAGCAGGAGCTGGGCATGGAGGCAGCTGAGTGGGCATCACACTGCTGATGTGTCAAAGACGTCTTTGTCATTCAGTGTTACGGACACCTTCCGCCGACTGTAACTGCAAAAAAAACATGATTTTTAAATTGTTTTTAGTGAATGGATGACAGCTGAGGCTTTCATGAATTCCCTGTAACTGTTCCCTGTTTTTACAGTTACAGTCAGCAGAAGGCATTCGTTACACTGAATGACAATGCCATTTTGCACGTCTTTGATCCTGTTGTGAGAGGACCCAGAGACAAAGTCGTCCTGGCACTCATGTGAAGAGCTTCACACACTCCACACGCCAAAACAGTGTCTGTGTTACCAAATTCAGCCAAACCTGTGTGTGTGTGTGTGTGTGTGTGTGTGTGTGTGTGTGTGCGTGCGTGCGTGCGTGCGTGCGTGCGTGCGTGCGTGCGTGCGTGCGTGCGTGCGTGCGTGCGTGCGTGTGTGTGCACTTGACTAGCCAAGTATGTGTATATATGGGAGTGTGCTGAGGCATAATGCGATGTCACCTTGTGTGTGTGCGTGTGTGTGTGTGCGTGTGTGCGTGCGTGCGTGTGTGTGCAGTACTCAGGTGCTAAGCTGCCCACTGTGCTGACACGTCTCATTACCCCAGCGGGGGCAACAGAGCGGGGGCGGGGGCAACAGAGCGGGGGCGGGGGCAACAGAGCGCGCTCCGTACGACACCACATATGGTCGCCTACACAGAGGCCATCATTTAACCCATGACTTGCCAGCCCCCATACGCCATCATTTAACCCATGACTTGCCAGCCCCCATACGCCATCATTTAACCCATGACTTACCAGC
>NC_085865.1:2820746-2828246 GCF_034702125.1 Engraulis encrasicolus | reverse complement strand
TTTGTCACACTCTGTACTCTGCTCTCTGCCATGAGGAAGAACAAACAAACACAAAACAAGAGAGCTAGAAAGGCGACACACACACACACACACACACACACACACACACACACACACACACACACAAACACGGAGACCAAACAAGAGAGCAGACACAGTGACTAAGGCCCAGCCGACCCAAACCAATCTAGTGTTGGCCCGAGCATCAGCAGTGTCACACACACACACACACACACACACACACACACACACACACACACACACACACACACACACACACACACACACAGACACACACACAGACACACACACACACACACACACACACACACACACACACACACACACACACACACACACACACACACACACACACACACACACACACACACACAGAGACACACACACACACAGACACACACACACACACACACACCAATCTAGTGTTGGCCCGAGCATCAGCAGTGTCACACACACACACACAACGCTGTTGTCCAGCCAGGGCTGTTTCTCCATCCGTGTGGCAGACACACACACACACACACACACACACACACACACACACACACACACACACACACACACACACACACACACACACACACACACACACACACACACACACACACACACACACACGTGTAAGCACATGCGCACATGCGCACACACATACACATACACACGCTTTAGGACAAGTTAAAAGAGTGAGTATGTCGCTAAGCTAGTGAAAGTCAATGGATCCATGTAGCATGTAGCAAAATAGTGGCATACCCTTTAATATCCCCTTTCCAAATCCGCCCTGTATACTTCTCCTAAAACATGTAGGACATTTCATTGTTAATATCCCCTTTCCAAATCCGCCCAGTATACTTCTCCTAAAACATGTTGGGCATTATCCCGTTAATCTTCGGCTTTACAGAGTCCCACATGCTGCTTGAAGGGACGTCACTAACAGAGTTCTGAAAACCATGAGTCATATGGAGGATTATTAGTTTGTATTGAGTCACATTCTTCTTCCTCTCTCATGAGAATACAATAACCGAGATCAGAGGAGCCCCATCTCACGTTTAAAACGTTTCAAAACGTCCGTCTGCCATTTATTTGTTCCAGCCAATAAACGCAGCACTCTGATTCTGATCAATGCAGCTTGGGACTTAATGGACTGTCTGTGTTGAGAGAAAAAAGACAAATCCAAATGGCATGCTATACTGTGTGTGCATGGAGGAACATGCACTTTAAATAGGCCTGGATTCAAAACTCTAAACAGAAAATGCAGTCTCATTTTAATGACGTCAATATGACGTAGATCAATGCAAGTATTTCCAAATGCCAATAGTTCAACTGTAAGCATGCACTGCTCAGACTCAGAGGTAATTGTTGCTGTTTGATAAAAAGTTATCGGATAGATTAGAACGGGCTGCACTGTCTTGCTCATTTTCTTTACTAGAGAGTTTAATGCACCATGCAGGTTACACACGACGTGTGTGTTTCAGGCCAAAATATGGTGCATTAAACTTATTAGTAAAGAGAATACGCCAGTGAGTGCGGTCCATTCTACTCTGTCTGACTAACATGCCACCTCTGACCGAGAGCGCTTTGGTTCTGTTCTCAATTCTGGGGAAGACGTATCAACGTCGAAACATTTAGTCTTGGCACTGCTCCTAAGAAAACAGAAAAGTTACTTCCTCTGGTGACTTTTCCTCCCTACTTGATCTTAGTCCTCTCCCGTGACGCACCAGATTGTGACGTGCAGGTAGCCTGATAAACCAGCCTAAATGTGAGACCGGAGTAATTTAGTCTGGCCCCGATGAACGATACCTCCGAAGATTGTTGATGAGAACAACCTGTTGTTTTTTCAAACCATGCCGGCGCTCTGACCAATCGGCAATCTTTGCCGATGATGTGCTTTCCCAACAGTGTTGCGAGATTCGTCGTCACTCCCTTAAAACCCCGCGCGCTTTGATTCAAAACAAATCTATGCGTTGTGATTGGGTTTGCCAGACTCAGGGCACAGTGTTCAAAACGTTCTCGGATCCGAGGCCAGACCCACTCGCAGCTGAAAAATGTCGGCGTCCCAGCGGGTGGCGCTGGTTTACCAGGCAGGAGCACGAGCAGGAGGATACCTTACTCTTCTATGGTGCATTTCCCAAAACCATAGTTTCCCATTGGCAACTACCAAAATTTCTAACTGTCCACCAACTACACTTTCGAGAAACGCACCCCTGCTCTTGTTTGGCCGCTTTGGTTCTCTCAAGGAAACTGACCACGGACCACACTGCATGTCATTGGCATGTGCACATGGGGAACTCCTCCCTCCACAGAGGGATATGGGCTCATTTAAATATTTGAGAAGCTCATAGAGTCAAACAGACCAAGTCATGGAGCCACATAACTACAGCAGTGGTGGTGCAGTAAAACATGCAGATGCGTTATATTTTTTGTTTGTCCTCTCTCTCTCTCTCTCTCTCTCTCTCTCTCTGTCTCTCTCTCTCTCTGTCTGTCTCTCTCTCT
This sequence comes from Engraulis encrasicolus, assembly GCF_034702125.1. Lineage (NCBI taxonomy): Eukaryota > Metazoa > Chordata > Actinopteri > Clupeiformes > Engraulidae > Engraulis > Engraulis encrasicolus. The sequence continues at coordinate 2,825,735 of NC_085865.1, read as the reverse complement.
GTCTGTCTCTCTCTCTCTCTCTCTCTCTCTCTCTCTCTCTCTCTCTCTCTCTCTCTCTCTCTCTCTCTCTCTCTCTCTCTGCCCTTTATTGAAGTGTAAATACTTCGGTGGTGGTCACAATGGTCTGCATTCCAACGATGCGGAGATGTTTTGGTGACCACACATTATATTTCATTAGGAATTTTTGCATCCCGAGAGAATTCGCCAGAAATATGGGTTTTTTTCTCCCTCTCCCTCCATCCCCCCCTCCCTCCACCCCATTCCATCTTTTTTGTCGTTTGACAAAAGTCTTTCATCCTTTCATCCTTAGTCCCTGGAGCTCCACAGAGCATGCTCTTTAATGAGCCTCTGTGGTCTCCCTGAAGTAGCCTACACTACACTTGGGCACACACACACACACACAAACAAACAAACACACACACACACACACACACACACACACACACACACACACGCACACACACGCACACACACACACTACACTCGGGTCGAGCTGAACCGCTCTGTGTGTGTGTGTGTGTTGTGTGTGTGTGTGTGTTGTGTGTTTTGTGTGTGTGTGTTTTGTGTGTGTGTGTGTGTGCGTGTGTGCGTGTGTGCGTGCGTGCGTGCGTGCGTGCGTGCGTGCGTGCGTGCGTGCGTGCGTGCGTGCGTGCGTGCGTGTGTGTGAAGTAGCCTATACTACACTCGGGTCGAGCTGAACCGCAGCCAAACCCCAGAACAGACATTCTGAACATTCATGAAAAATTCATTCATCTGGTTAATCCACCAGCTATTTCTCTCTAAACACTTCCATGCAGACTCCACAGGGAATTTAAACCATGCACTCTATAACATACTGTCATTTAGTATAGAATGTGTATTACAGTATACTGCCAGAGAGAGTAGAGAGAGAGAGAGGTTCCATTGGCCCATTATTTCCGGGTTCTACAATTGTGAGGGGGGGGGGTCCCCCTTTAGGCAGACCAAAGGACTGTTCTATTCAATGCTAGGAGTATTATGACACGCCCCTTTAGGCAGACCGGAACCTGGACATGTTAGGTGCCCATAGCAACCTATTGCATTGGCATATCTCTATATACTTAAAGAATCTCTGATACTGCAGTCATTGAGTTCAGCATGAATGTCTGATTTTATCTACTAGAGCAACAATATGTGTGCCACACAGGGTAACATATAGAAGTTCTGCGTTCTCCATGTTCTCAGGGGGTTCTAACATGATGCGGTTCTGTTGTTCTCCGACAGACAAAAACAGTAAAACATAACATCCCATTCTTCATGAACAAAAGTTATTCCAGAATGTAAAAAAGAGGAGGGAATTTCATTTTTAAAAGCCTTTAAACATTAAACATGGCTAACCGCAGAAATACACCAGCGGCGATGCGATTCAAGCGACAGAGTGCAGCAGCAAGCGATACGAGCGATTGAGGAGACTAGAGTATGTCCGTACAGGCAGAAGGCAAAGCATTCAATTATTCCCATTGGCTGTGGTCACTGACCTCTATACAGTCATTGGCTGTTGCGGTTTGTCGCCGAACCGCGTCATAGAAAGTTGAAAAGATTTCAACTTCAAATTGTCGCGCTCGTCGCGCAAATCGCTCTAGTCTCCAGAATCGCTTTTGTCGCGCGACTCAATGCAAAGTCAATTACTTCCGTCGCTTGACTCGCTCAGATTGCCGTTGGTGTATTTCTGCGGTAATACCTCTGAATAGGTCTTCATTAGGGCTTAGTCTTCAACCGACTCCATTCAATTCCAGTTTGATTTCTTGGTATGCCTGTTTGAATAGTGTCAGTATTGGCAAAGCTTACAGAGAACATTCATTATAACAACATTAATGTTCTCTGTAAGCTTTTGCAATACTGACACTGTACATACACTATACAGACATCTTGGAGCATAGGTAGGCCTCACCTGTATGTTGTGATCACCACCATTCCTCATTTAGTCAATCACTGTGTCGGTTGTCTTCAGGTGATGAACAAGCTCTTTAAGATCATGGACTCCAGGTTCTTCTATTCGATGATTCACCTCTTAACTTAACCTGGTTTACTCCTAAATAGAGGATGACATTTTTCAGGAATTCCCGTGAGTCCCACGGGTCGGAAGTCAACATTTTAAAGATGAATGGGAGCGGGCAGGAGCGGGAATAAAGATGAACAGGAGCGGGAATAAAGATGAATGGGAGCGGGAGCGGGAATAAAAACGATCGTGAGCTGGAATGCCGCTTATTTTGTCTTTTGTGACGAAACGGGATTGGGGTTGATTTTGAGTGGGAGTGGGCAGGATTGGGAAACATTCTTTTCAGGAGTGGACGGGATGGGATTTGTTTCTTTTACTCCAGTCCGAGATGGGATGGGATGGGATTTTTTTTTCTGGGACCGGGATGGGACGGGAGTGAAAATCCACTTCAGTGTCATGCTCTACTCCTGAACCAGCTTCTTACTATACCCCTCTTATCTGTTCTCTGCCCATTCTCATCAGGTTCCCTGCAGGTGATGAACAAGACGCGTAAGATCATGGAGGACGGCGGCACCACCTTCACCAACGCCTTCGTGACCACGCCCATGTGCTGCCCGTCGCGCTCCTCCATGCTGACGGGGAAGTACGTGCACAACCACAACACCTACACCAACAACGAGAACTGCAGCTCCCCCTCCTGGCAGCAGCAGCACGAACCGCACTCCTTCGCCACCTACCTCAACAACACCGGATACCGCACAGGTAAGATCATAACAACCTGTAATATATCACGTATACTGCAGTAGTCTAGCACAAGCCGCACAACCTGTAGTCAGAGAGAGAGTAGAGAGAGAGAGGTGCCATTGGCCCATTGTTTCCGGGTTCTATTATTGCAAGGGGGGGTCCTCCTTTAGGCAGACCTAAAGACTGTTCTATTCAATGCTAGGAGTATTATGACACGCCCCTTTAGGCAGACCGGAACCTGGTCATGTTAGGTGCCCATAGCAACCTATTACAATGGCATATCTCTATATACTTAAAGATTCTCTGCTGTAGTCTAGCACCACTCCTTCGCCACCTACCTCAACAACTACCGCACAGGTAAGAGTAAGTCATCCTAACGACCTCCTAACGACCTCCTAACGACATCCATCACGTTATTGTAGTCTAGCGCCCCCTCCTGGCAGCAGCAGGAACCGCACTCCTTCGCCACCTACCTCAACAACACCAGATATCATGTTATAGCTATAGCACTGGTGAGAGGAAGTGATGCTAACAATCTCTATCACATCAATTTACATTACATTACATAGTCTACAGTGCCTCACGACACTAGCTACCGCACTGGACCCCGTTTCTTCAAAGCATCGTACATGCTAACCAGTTAGCAACTCAGTAGGTAGCCAATGGGTTTGAGTGTGACTCCCTATCTCACGCCTTTCGTGAAGTCTTCACGAAAAAAATTGATTAATTTTCGTGGTGCATTCTCGTTATTGCCCGTTTTTCGTGGTAGGGCAACGAAACGCTGCCTATTCACTTGAATTGCCCCACTGCTGCTATGGTTATCCAAGCGTCTGCAGGGGCGGGGAGGGGGTGCTGACAGAACACTGCTGATACACTCGGGACTCACTAATTCGACGCCCTTTCGGTACTTACGCCTTATGTCCCCTAAACCTAAACCTAAACCTAAACCTAACCCTAACCTTAACCCTACTTAACCCTAAACCTAACCCTAAACCTAACCCTAAATTGCTTGTTTGAAATGTTTGATTACCATGTGAAGGTAGGGCATCAAACTAGTGGGTCGCTAGACAACAGTCGGGCAATTCAGGCAACAGTCGGGCAATTCAAGTGAATAGGCAGCGTTTCGTTGCCCTACCACGAAAAACGGTCAATAACGTGAATGCATCACGAAAATTAATCTATTCAATTCGTGAATACTTCACGAAATGAGTGAGATACGGTTGTTTCAAGACCTGTCTCTGTTTCTGCTCTCTGGGGTTTGAGTGTGACTCCTTTTCAAGACCTGTCTCTGTGTTTCTCTCTGGGGTTTGAGTGTGACTCCTTTTCAGGACCTGTCTCTGTGTCTGCACGCTGGGGTTTGAGTGTGACTCCTTTTCAAGACCTGTCTCTGTTTCTGCTCTCTGGGGTTTGAGTGTGACTCCTTTTCAAGACCTGTCTCTGTGTCTGCACTCCCCTCATGACTAACTCATGGCTGCCCTGTCTGATTAGTGGCAACAACAACAGGCCCAAAAATGCAGCTCAAAACGTTTCCACACTCGGAAGAAATAAGGGACTTGTTTGGAACACAAACCCAACATTTTGGTTCAATTTTGGGATTGCGACATTCAACACATCAGCACTTCAGATTCAAATGTTACTATTTTCTCCCTTTTTTTTCTAAAATAAGACCTCTTAATGTGCCGTTGCCTGGGTCCTGTGGTATGGTAACGTGCATACTTACCTCCCCAGCCTCAGTCCTACTCTCCAGGGGTGAGTTTCTCAAAAGAGAAGTTGTTAGCCTGTTAGCAACTTCGGTAGTTGTCAATGGGAAAATGCATTGAAAACAACAAAGTAGCTAATGTAGTAAGCAACTTTAGTTTCGAGAAACTCACCCCAGGTCAGGAAAGCCAACAGGGGAGGGGGGACAAAAGGGGTCAGTTGTCCCGGGCCCAGTGAGAGAGAGAGGAGGCCCAGAATTAGGGTCCCCATTGCATTGTATCTATTGGGTGGGTGGGGGGCCCTTTCAGTTGACTTTGTCCTGGGCCCAGAATTAGGGTCCCCATTGCATTGTATCTATTGGGTCAGGCAGAGAACCTTTCAGATGGCTTTTGTCCTCCTGGGCCTGGCCAAAGCTGTGTGCGGCCCTGCTTTGGGTCAGATGCACCAGTTGTCTGTCTGCATTCCTGGGAGTCCAGTGCAGACCTGACACCTAAGCTCCAGTCGTCCCCATCTGGTCTTAAGGCCACCAGAGCAGAGCAGAGCAGCCCAGGCCAAGCCAGACAGAGCTGGCAGGCCTACTCGGATGCCCC
>NC_085865.1:2808246-2813246 GCF_034702125.1 Engraulis encrasicolus | reverse complement strand
ACATCCGGGGACGTTGAAAACAGTGCAATCGAAAGCTGGCAAAGCAAAGCAGTACTCTGCACTTTTGTCGGAAACGGTGTGCACAGGCCCTTACAGGTCTGTCTCCCCTGCAAGTGCAGTGACTTATAAGCCTGGTTAGGTGTTCAGTTTTTCTAGCCCAGCACAGCAGAGCAGAGTTTTGTGAAGTAGCGAAGTAGAGAAAAAGTGACCACATATTGCACTGGTCTAGTGCTTCGTCTTCCAGCCCAGAAGAGCGAAGATGTATGAGAAAAATGTAAAAGTGAGTGACCGCATATTACTGATTATATGGTCTGTCTGCTTATTCTTCCAGCCCAGCCCCAGCCCAGCTCAACAGAGATCTTTAGGAGCGAGCGCGTGCCGAGAGAAAAAAAAAATGACCGCATATTGACTTTCCTGAGTCAGCATGTCTGTGGGAGCGGCTGGTTGGTTGTTTTTTTTTTTATTGCGGCGCGGTAGTATTTTCTTTGCCATCCACACTGCCGTTTAGTTCAGACATGCTCCGTTCTCAGTCTTATACCCCGAGTCAAGAGTATGCGTATAACTTTGAACTTATCCTCTGCCGGTTTATCCTTCATTTCATCAGGTGTGTTTGTATGACTAAAGACGGTTCAGGGTCGAGCTCTGAAGCTGCGGAACCCTTGAGGTTATAAACCAGAGATTCTAGAGTGCTCTGTTCCAGAATCTTTGCTATAAACAAAGTTCTAGAATGTACACCTCTGTTATTGTATCAAAGCCTGTCATGTAGGCATTTTCATGTTGCATTTATTTGTATAACATACAGTGAATGAAATATAGTAGGCTACTGAAACTATGATGACGGGGGAACATTAAATGAAAAAGCATAAGCATACGCAAATGTGTTAAAAAATCTGGACATATATAGAAAGGTGAAGTCAGAATGAAAGTGACAGAGTCTAAGATGAAGTGTTTTTGCATGTGGTTGTGTGCCTGAGTTTCCAATGCAGTTGCTGCAGTCACTGCAAAATAATAAAGATAATAATAATAATAAAAATAATAAAAATACTGCTTCCTGACAGCTTGCCTCCTCAAGGTGTTTACTCTTTGTTGGAGCCACTCAAGTTCCTACGGAGCCCTTGAAATGACGTGAGAGTAAAAAAAACAACAACAAAAAACAAGGGTTTCTCGTCACCACCAGAAACTTCAGTTTCAGGCGCGCACGCGAAAGTTTCGGGTGACCATGAGAACCTTTCTGGTGGCCTCGGGAAACACCAAGGTATTTTTATTTTACTCTCACATGCCATTTTAAGGGCTCGGTAAGTTCCCACGTTTCCCACACGAGCACCACATTTACCAGGGAGAGACTTCTAAAAAAGAAAGGTAGACAAACAGCAAAAATAAACGGTGGGTAGCATGGGGTCCGTTCGGCAATGACACGTTAACGGGGTGCAGAGGGGGGGGGGGGCACTAAGGCCAAAGTCCATGCGGAGGGCCCCCAAACAATAGCTGTAAATCAACCTGGGCCCCCCCTAAAGTCACACACACACACACACACACACACACACACACACACACACACACACACACACACACACACACACACACACACACACACACACACACACACACACACACACACACACAGTACAGTCCCAGCTGCTGCGGTGCGTGGTCAGTGTTAGTGTTATCTTTGGGCGGATGCTTTGGGGGTTGTAGCCAGGTGGCTTTCCCATTAACCTGAATGGGGTCAGGGCACTGTGTGTGTGTGTGTGTGTGTGTGTGCGTGTGTGTGTGCGTGCGTGCATGCGTGCGAGCGTGTGTGTGCGCGTGTGCGCGTGTGTGTGCGCGTGTGTGTGCGTGCGTGTGTGCATGCGTGTGTGCATGCGTGAGGGTGTGTGTGTGTGTGTGTGTGTGCTTGTGTACTGTGTGTGCATGTGTGAGTGTGTGCCTCCGTGTGTGTGTGTGTGTGTGTTTGTGTGTTTGTGTGTGTGTGTGTGTGTGTGTGTGTGTGTGTGTGTGTGTGTGTGTGTGTGTGTGTGTGTGTGTGTGTGTGTGTGTGTGTGTGTGTGTGTGTGTGTGTGTGTGTAGGGAGTCCTGAGGGCCTCTGCCCTTCTGCATTCCTGAGTGCAGCCTCGCAGCGAACCCACGGAACACACAGAGACCACAGAGACCTTACTGTTGCCATAACAACACAGCAACCCCCTGCACACGCACACACACACACACACACACACACACACACACACACACACACACACACACACACACACACACACACACACACACACACACACACACACACACACACACACACACACACACACTCACACACGCACACACACACATATGCATACACACACACACACACACACCTCAGAATGTGCTTGTGTGTGTGACACACTCTCTGTTGGCGGCAACTTAAGGTGTCGTAGCCAATCAAGAGCTGCCACATCACACACAATGCAAGGCCCCAAACGGAGGCAATCACCTGGCTGGTGGCACATAAGGGGGGGGGGGGGGGGGGGGGGTGTCAGGTGGGGGGGTCAGGTGGGGGGTGGGCGGGGTTATGGAGGTGATTTGGGACTGGGGGTGCAACCATGTTCACACGTACTTTGGTTTGACTTGTTTGGTCTGAGGTTTGAGCAGGGGGGAATGTGTTGAGGTTGCATATGTGTGTGTGTGTGTGTGTGTGTGTGTGTGTGTGTGTGTGTGTGTGTGTGTGTGTGTGTGTGTGTGTGTGTGTGTGTGTGTGTGTGTGTGTGTGTGTGTGTGTGTGTGTGTGTGTGTGTGTGTGTGTGTGTGTGTGTGTGTGTGTGTGTGTGTGTGTGTGCATATATGTGTGTGTGTGTGCATATATGTGTGTGTGTGTGTGTGTGTGTGTGTGTGTGGGGGGGGGGGTCTTCCATGTTCACAGGAGAGGAGGAAAGAAAATGAATCCCTTCCCTTCCGTGGCCTCCCCGACTATAATCTCTTTCATTCCCGTGCTGGTCAGGAATGTTTCATTTTGGGGCTTGACCCTACAGCCTCACCTTAGAGACCCCCCCCCCTCTCTTCCACAGCTCACACACACACACACGCACACACACACACACACACACACACACACACACACACACACACACACACACACACACACACACACACACGTACACACACACACACACACACACACACACACACACACACACACACACACACACACACACACACACACACACACACACTCCAGTGTTCAGCATGGCAGTGCTTCCCTACCTCCCATCAGACCCCCCCTCCCCTCCCATCACATCCCCTCCCGTACCTGTTCCCCCTCCTACATGCATCACAACCCCACCAGACTTTGCTTTCTTTACTCGTTTTGCAGTCTCCACCTTTATAAGCCTCTACCTTGCTTTAGTAATCCACTTCCACCCCCCCACCCACACACACACACACCTCATTTCGCAGCCTCCACCTTTATAAGCCTCTACCTTGCTTTCGTAATCCACTTCCATCCTCCCCCCCCACACACACACACCTCTTTTCATAACCTCACCTTTTCTTCTTTCCCCTTTTTCCATCCCCCCCATCGACCCCCCGTCGCCTCTCTTCTCTTCACAACCTCCACCTTCCCTTTATAATCCACTTCCATCATACCCCCCCCCCACACACACACACACACACACACACCTCTAAACTCCACCTCCATCTTCCCTCTTTCCATGCACCCCCCCCCCCCCAACTCTGTACTTTTCCACTGGCCTCCCTACAAACCTGACACACACACACACACACACCTCAAAAGTCCTCCTATATCCACACTCCTTGTCCAAACAACATATTTTGTCAAAATTGAGTTTGGACTGAAGATCTTCATTACACCTTCTTTACCTTGTGACAAAGCCTCGTGGTCATCATACCTTCTGCATCTTCAGACTCGAGTGCCGTTGTATAGACATTGCTATGTCAAACTTGCAGTAACAATTAGCCTGATAAACCAGCCTAAATGTGAGACCAGAGTAATTTAGTCTGGGCCCGATGAACGATACCTCCGAAGATTGTTGATCCAATCTCCTCAGGACTACTTCATAAATAACTCTTTATTCTCCTCTCCTCAGGACTCACCTCTTTGTTCTCCTTTCTCCACAGGACTACTTTACGGACCTGATCACCAACGACAGCATTAATTTCTTCCGCATGTCCAAGCGCATGTACCCCCACCGGCCCGTGCTCATGGTGGTCAGTCACGCCGCCCCACACGGACCCGAAGACTCCGCCCCGCAGTACGCAGAGTTCTTCCCCAACGCCTCGCAGCACATGTAAGTCACAGCCCAGCTTACTTCAGACCTCTAGAAGTATGTAGTGTGCAGAGTTCTTCCCCAACGCCTTGCAACACATGTAAGTCACATTCCAGCCTCCTTCAAACCAAGCTTCTAGAAGTATGTAGTGTGCAGAGTTCTTCCCCAACACCTCACAGCACATGTAAGTGAATTAAACACTTTTTTCACTTCACTTTACATAAAGCTCCACCTCACTCTACAAGGCTCAGCACACCCTTCTTACCCCCCAAACGCGTCAAGAGGAAGCCATTCATGGATCGACTATCTCAGTCTCAGTCTCCGTCTCCCGACCTTCTCCACAGTTGGAACCTCGTACTCAGCACGTTGCTGTATGTCTGATTTAGACAGTTCTAGTACAAAGGGACAATTAACAGGGTTTAGGTATTCAAGACCAGTAAAGGTTTTGGAGGGGACAATTATAATGCAAGGAAGATGGCTATGGGCACATATTAAAGGGTAAACATTAAAGGAATGCTAGCCGTACACGTTTCTATTGGATCAGCTCTAAATGTATTGATAAATAGGTAAAGATGCCCAAAACAGCAAACCTGCCTTATTCACCATTATTTTTCCCAGTGAAAGGGACACTGTGCAGGAAATGGTCAAAAAAGGTAGGCCTACTGCAACTATGCTGCTCATTGAAACGGGGCTGCCTATTGCCAAATTTGACATTTACATGAAAGTTTACTAAGTAATAAACAA
>NC_085865.1:2800746-2803246 GCF_034702125.1 Engraulis encrasicolus | reverse complement strand
ATGTGTGGAATGGAATGCATTGTGTGTTCTAGAACCCCCTTTGTGATGTTATTAATTTATTTTCAGTCTTTTGCCCGCTGAATGGGGCACGGCTTTGCAGCAGGCCTCCAGGCAATGAGGGATGGGGGGGGCTGGGAGTCTCTCTCTCTCTCTCCCTCTCTACATCTCTCTCTCTACATCTCTCTCTCTCTCTCTCTCTCTCTCTCTCTCTCCCTCCCTCCCTCTCTCCTGACTGGCATGTTGTTGTGGAAGGGAATGCTGCCTGGCCAGTTTCTTCAATGGGGAGAGAGAGAGAGAGAGGTAGGCAGATAGGGAAAGGGCGGTATGGCACAGGGAGGCAGCAAGGCCTGGGGGGGGGACAGGACAACATCTATTAGCCGCTTATTGAGAGGGGAAACACACACACACACACAAACACACACACAGAACACACACACACACACACACAGAACACACACACACACACACACACACAGAACACACACACACACACACACACACACACACACACACACACACACACACACACACACACACACACACACACACACACACACAGAAAACACACACACACACAGAGTGGACTGTTTCCTCAATTCAGTGTTTGCCCTGACAACTGATATTGTTCTTTCTGCACAGCACTGAGGCCAAACCAAACAGTCATTACTCTGTTGAATGGCAGCAAGGGCAAAGCTTTTAGAATTTAAAAACATATCAGTGGGCATACAATGCATTGGCCCATTCACACACTAACACAACACATCACACAGTTTTATGGTCGCAGTAAGTTGTGCTGTGGATATATGAAACATTTTCTATAGTTAATACTTCTTGTGGGAGAAGTTTGATGTTTGGCCTTGTCATGTCAGGTCCAGATTGATGAGCACATTTTACACACACACACACACACACACACACACACACACACACACACACACACACACACACACACACACACACACACACACACACACACACACACACACACACACACACACACACACACACACACACACACACACACACTCCGGTTGCCTAGTTGCCAATGGTACTGACTCATTCAGTTCCTATACTCGCTTTCGTCTCTTCCAAATACACACATTTGGACAACACATATGCATTGGCGTCGACATGCAAGTTGCAGAGTTCCCATTGTGTACTATGGTGACTATTCAATCTGTGTGCCACAGTAAACATCCTGTGTGACAATAGGTGACGGGTTCAGCCATAGAATGGCCTACAGAGACTGCTGTTTGTGAATGCACACAGAAGGGCCTATATGTCACCTGCCTGACTTACTGCCTGACTGACTGAGGTTAAAAGTTTTTACACTGTAAAAAAAATAAAAAAAATAAAATAATAAAAAATCAGCATGGTTTAACTTGAAATCACACGTTTACCAGCTGCCTCAGAATTCATTCATTCAAGTGAATTTAAAATCCTTTGTGTGGAACTTGGAACGCAGCACTGCAATTTAAATCTTCACACAACTTACAATAAGGATTTCAGTTAACTGTAGAATGGCCTTAGGAGAAGATGATGGTGCCCTACAGTCCTACAGGCATATCTCAGATCCCAGATCAGTTGGAATCTTCCAGAAAGGGCCCCCAACCTCCACATACACACACACACACACACACACACACAACGATGCCTTCAGTTCAGACACACATGTGTGTAAGATATCTCTTGACTTCCAGGTATGTAGTAACATTACCCTGAGTCAAGGCCATGTCATGCACACGACACATGCACACCGTACCGTATCGTATCGTCATGAAGGCTGTGATTTACACCGCTACACACGACACATGCATGCTGTCTATCTATACGGTGTCCTTATAAACGGACTCGCATATATATACAATACTTCCAAACGGCATTCATAGAGACTGGGATGACTAAAAATAGCCCTAGCAACCTGCTTGGCAACAGTGCCAGTGTTCTGTGGCAAACATTCTACAAGCGTGCGGAATGGCATTATTGCATCATCCAGAACACGACGTTAACTGCCCGTGACTGTTCAGTCCGGTGGAATGGGCGTTCTCCCAGTCTGGGCTAGTTACCGTAGGCCTACATACTGGTCACTATGTTGGGCCTGTTTCACAACCTCCACCAAAAGTTCCAACATATACATTCCGTCATTCCATTAGCGATTCCAAGATACACATGCGGTCGCTCAGCAGAGCGTATTAAAAGTGAATTAAGAGGAGAGGGCAAGAGAGGGCGTATGTTACACAAGACCAGTAGTAATGGCATACACACATACACATATACACACGCGCGCAGACACACACACACACACACACACACACACACACACACACACACACCCACACACACAGTCACACACACATAAACGCACACACATAAACGCACACACACACACACACACACACAGTCACACGCGCACACACACACACACACACACACACACAGTCACACACACACACATAAACGCATACAAAAGCGCGTGCACACGCAGACAGACATACTCCCT